>NW_020455339.1:530125-671397 GCF_003342845.1 Nothoprocta perdicaria
ATGACACCAAGCTGGGTGGAGTGGCCGACACTCCGGGGGGCTGTGCTGCCATCCAGAGGGACCTGGACAGGCTGGAGAGTTGGGCAGAGAGGAACCTCATGATTAATATGTATAAGTTCAGGAAGGGAGAATGCAGGGAGGAAGGGGACAGGCTGTTCTCACTGGTGGCCAGCGACAGGACAAGGGGTAATGGCCACAAACTGAAGCATAAGAAGTTCCGTCTCCAGGTGAGGAGCAACTTCTTTACTGTTAGGGTAACAGAGCAGTGGAACAGGCTGCCCAGGGAGGTTGTGGAGTCTCCTACTCTGGAGGTCTTCAAAACCCGCCTGGATGCCACCCTGTGCCACATGCTCTAGATGTGCCTGCTTGAGCAGGAAGGTTGGACTAGATGATCTGTAGAGGTCCCTTCCAACCTTAAATATTCTGAAATATTCTGAAATATAAATCTTGGGATTGTAAGTCATTTAGTTTCCTCCTTCCATAACAGTCTAACACACTTCAGAACAGTTGGTGAACAGTCCTTCTCAGTCCCTGAGGTATAGATGTTATTATTTCTGAAATTCTGAAATTACAGTACTGCCGTATATGATCACATAATAGCAAAACATAACCTGAGCAGTCAAAATTTTGCTCAAAATAAGAATTTGCAATTCTAGAGATTTCCAGTCATTAAATACCTTTAAAAATTGATATTAAGATTCTGTTACTTTTCCTTGACATTAGTTTTTCATTAGAAGTCAAAAAATGGAGGACTTTCCAATTTTGGCATTTTAGCCTGATGAACCTGAAATGTAAAGTCCCTGTTTTCAAGATGAGTTTGAACACTCCTGGATATATCACAAAAATAGAAGACTGACATATGATTTCTCCTTCAAAACATTCAGGTTTCATGATTGTTTTATTGTGTAATTTTAGAAGTCTAAGTCATGTACTACTTCTTCTATGGCAAGAGTTAGTCAAATAAACTTTTAAGCAGAGCCTTCTAAAAGGTAAAAGGGATCAATCATATAGAAAAATTGCAGATCAACTTTTCCTTTTGTCCTAAGATTCCCAGATTTTCAATCTGCTGACATGCATTTCCACACATATGGATAAATTTTGAGAGAAGCACATAACTTTGTTTTACTTGCAAAGATTAGGTTAATAAAAACAAATAGGGTCTTTTTGGTAGATAAAAGCTCTATCAAACTTAACAGTTGACCTTTGCTAGCTACTAAAGCATTCAGAGGTTATGTTCAACGTCTGTTAATTGTTCTCTTGTCCTTATTGACATCTATGTGTTGAAACAGAAGACAAGTGATGAGATGGGTTTTCTAATCCCTGCTCTCCTTCTGGATCATATTGGGTAATAAAACGTTGTTTTGTTTTATAGTGTGAGTGACAAGGCCTGATAAAATAGATTATATGATAATTCTGATCCTACAGTATCAGAGTTTACATTTTCTGAAGTGAAACTTATGTGTCTCATACCTATCTTTTCTACATTCAGTTTATTTTTAAAGATACTTCTATGTGATAGAGCTCTTTTGTTTTGTTCAGACAGCACTCAGCAGAGGGAGAAGGAAATTGTGTTTATGATTATTTTTTGTTTTTCAGCAGTCAGTTCCGATCCCAAAATGGCTGGGATAGAGAATTTAATTTAGGTATGGAAGTACCCCTCACTGAGAAGTGCTTTGAAATACTTTATGAACATTGATTTTGATTAGCTGAATTATGACCCACTGAAAACTGACCTGCAGGCATCCAGAGTATATTTGGTATGGGTGTTAAATAACTTTTGGGTGGCTTCAAGATCAAAGGAAAGTTGTGATTTACATACAGACTTAACTAGTAAATGTCCAAAGGGAATGTGAGGAGACGTGCATTCTTCAAAGGCCCTTTCTTACACAGGCAGGCAAGCTTTGGGATTCTGCTTGTTATGCAGCTCAATCCTGATTTGCTGAAACTGTTGGCCTTTGGGTGTCAGAACACTGAAATATGTCATTAATTTCAAGTAGGCATATAAGTTCCATTTAAATAAATCACGTTCAAGTGCTTTTCTGGGCCATAATAGTATTAAGTATATTTTTAACATACTTTCTGCATTTAGAGGAAAGTCAAGTATTCTGACATTCTCACTGCATTTCTTTCAATGAAGATCTTTGTGAATGACATCCCTTAGAATTATCTATAGATACATATTCTGTCATCATGATAGCTAAAATCAAAGCTTTGTTACATTACCACCTCATAGCATTGCTCAGTTATATTGCAAGCATATTGATATCAAAGTTGAGTTTCAAAGTGTCAGCAAAGCAAAGATGAACCACATGGTAGAGGTTAGATGACTTGGCTGTAACAGTGAAAGTCCAAGTCTCCCTGATCTGCGGTAAAGATACAAATGAAAGATGACTGTTTCCTGTGAAGTAATGCTGAATGTTTTGCCTACTGGGCTGTGGAGGAACTTGGGAACCTGAATATCCCTTGCTTTATTTCTCACCAGCAGGCCAACAGAAGCAACAAAGGTAGTAGGTGTTTACTATAGGCCACCAGACCAGGAAGAGCAAGTAAATGAGGCCTTCTAGAGGCAACTGCAAGTAGCTTCATGAGCACAGGCCCTGGTCTTCATGGGGGAGTTCAACCACCCTCATGTCTGGTGGGGTGACCTCACAGCTAGAAACAGACAGTCCAGGAGGTTCCTGCAAAATACTTCAGATAACTTTTCAATGCAGGTGATAGATGAGACAACAAGAAGAGGGGCACTGCTAGACCTGATACTAACAGAGATGATCTTGTTGGAAATGTGAAGGTTGAGGGCAGTCTTGGCTGTAGTGACCATGAGATGTTGGAATTCACAATCCCGCAAAATTGAGGGCAGCTGGTCAAGAAGTAGGATTGCAACCCTGGACTTCAAGCAAGCTAACTTTTACCTCCTCGGGGACATCCACTTTCTCCAAGATAAGAATCAGTGCATTCTTATCTTGGAGAAAGATACTGGTTGAGGAGGATTGCATTAGGGATTATTTAGGCAAACTAGGCATCCATAAAGCTATGGGCCCTGATGGGATGCACCCAGGAGTGCTGAGGGAACTGGCGGGGGTTGTTGCTCAGCCGCTCTCCATCATCTGCAAGAGGTCCTCGAGAGCAGGGGAGGTGCCAGGGGACTGGAAGAAACTAACATGACTGCAGTCTTCAAAAAGGGCAAGAAGGAGGAGCCGGGCAACTACAGGCCCGTCAGACT
The DNA here is from genome assembly GCF_003342845.1 of Nothoprocta perdicaria. Taxonomy (NCBI): domain Eukaryota; kingdom Metazoa; phylum Chordata; class Aves; order Tinamiformes; family Tinamidae; genus Nothoprocta; species Nothoprocta perdicaria. The sequence continues at coordinate 533,346 of NW_020455339.1, forward strand.
CGCCTCTGTCCCTAGAAAGGTGATGGAGCAGCTCATCCTAGAGAGCATCTCTAGGCATGTGAAGGAAAGGAAGGTGATCAGGAGTAGTCAGCGTGGATTCACCAAGGGGAAGTCCTGTTAGACCAACCTGATGATAGTCTTCTATGATGGGATGACTGGCTGGGTAGAGGAGCAGAGAGCTGTGGATGTTGTCTACCTTGGCTTCAGCAAGGCTTTTGACACTGTCTCCCAAAACATCCTTGTAGGAAAGCTCCAAAAGTGTGGGTTAGATGAATGGACAGTGAGGTGGATTGAGAACTCTCTGAATGGCAGAGCTCAGAAGGTTGATCACAACCCTGTGATGTTGTGGGGCCGAGTCCAGTTGGAGGCCTGTGGCCAGTGGTGTCCCCCAGGGGCCAGCGCTGGGCCCGGTGCTGTTCAACCTATTCATCAGTTATTGGACGAGGGCACAGAGGGCACCCTGAGCAAGTTTGCAGATGACACCAAGCTGGGTGGAGTGACCGACACTCCGGAGGGCTGTGCTGCCATCCAGAGGGACCTGGGCAGGCTGGAGAGTTGGGCAGAGAGGTGTCCCTACTTGAGCAGGGGGATTGGACTAGATGATCTCTAGAGGTCCCTTCACATCTCAACCATTCTGTGGTTCTGTGATTCTGTGAATGCCATTCTGCTCTATGAAACAGAATATTTTGTGTTCTTGAATATTTTGTGTTCTTGTTTCACTGCTTACTATGAACAACTCTGAACTACTAGAAAAAGACAGCATTATTTAAGTTCAAGCTACTGTAGATCTCCGGGTATTGTGGATTATCTAACAGAAGTTTTTATGTATTTAAGGTGAATTTGGAGAAGTATGCAGTGGACGTCTGAAGACACCAGGAAAGAGAGAGATACCTGTTGCAATTAAAACACTAAAAGGTGGCTACATGGACAGACAGAGAAGAGATTTCTTGAGAGAAGCCAGTATCATGGGACAATTTGATCACCCAAACATAATCCGCCTTGAAGGAGTAGTTACAAAAAGTAAGTTACCATTTATAGCTTTTTTATGTTTTTTGTTTGTTTGTTTTTTCTCCATAGCATTTAGGGTCAAAATTAAGAATTACCTCCATATTCAAGTATGGATAGTAATGCTCAAAAATGAACCAAATCATAAAGGGATAGCAGATACTATCCAGAGTCTGGAACTGTGCTACAAAAAGTGTGACCTTATTTTTTTTATAAATAAAAATGAAATAAAAATCCTCCACATTCAGAAAAATATCCACAACTATGCAGGTTCTTATAAAATCGCAGAATTTGTTTATGGGTAGATAGAATACAGTAGAGAAACCTAAATGAGGCTGAGCTGAAAATGAAGTCAAATCATCTTGTAGAGATGACTGTATTAATCTTTTCCCAGAAGAACTCACTTTTAGTTCTGTTGTATTTTATAAATACCGATACCAGAAGGGTTTAATTTCTTATTTTACAGAAAAAAAATAAGAGGTTAACTCTTTTATTTTTTCTTGTACGCTTGCAAATGACTCACTAAAATTCCAGAATATGAAATATCTTTATACCTGTTCTGGCTGCCAGTCCCTTGTCTCTGAAGTTTATTATTTTTAGCTGAGTGTTGATGAATTTCCCTGTACTGATGAAATATGTAGTGATCATTTAAGTGTTAAGTGAAAGTTTTATTAAGATGCATGGAATTTCTTTAATGCCAACTTTGCAGTATTGAATTATGAAGCTCCCAAGGCTTTCTCTTCTCATAATCACTGCTTGCCTCCGCCCAGCCATGTTGTTTGCCAGTTTGCAGTGCTTTATGTTTCTCTTTTAAAGTGGATTTAGAGCTTGTGGCAAGATGCTGCGTTGCTTGTGGAGGACAATGACATCCCCTTACCTTCACAAAAGATAAAATAAACTTGCTTGAATGTTTTCTGTTTTCACCTTGTTACAATGCTCAAAGCTATGTTTAGAAAACACGACCTACTAGAATAAAGAGGAAATTATAGTTCCTGAACTCATGTCACTGGAACAGAATTTCCATAGATACAGGATGACCTTGTGCAAATTAATTTATCTATTATTCTAAATTAAGATAGAGAAGATCAAAAAATCTTTTTTACTTCATACAGTATTGCAAGGATAAATTCCTTAATATTTAGGAGTGTTTGATTGTTAGAAATTCATTGCATTACAACCTTCTGGCAAGATGTGGTTTAGTCTGCATTGACCTCCAGTCAGTGACTGCTCTGCTGACCATGAACAGCAACACAAGTTATCACTGTCTGAGCAGCACTGGGTATCTTTCTTAGAGAAGTAAACATGTAGGAACTTAATTTAAATCAACTCCTTGCTTCATAATGAGCAGTCTAACAACAAGTAACTTCCACCAGTTTCACCACTCTGGGTGGTTTATGTACCAGTATCACAAGTAAATGAGAATCCATGTCCTGTTTTGCTGCTTGATCTAGTAGTGTGTCTCATTTCTGGAAATGGCTAGAGGCTGTGATTTACGAACACTGTTTAAATCCAATTAGATGGTACATAGAGTACAGTGTAATGTACTTGGCAATGGCATGATTGTTTAATCTTTGCCACATTTATAAATTTTCTTTCTGTAACATCTCATCATCAGTCTGGAGAGAAATGAAGTATGCATTAAGAAGAGAGAAACAAACAGATAAATCAGTGCTCCAACATTAGATTGTTTGTTTCTGTTCTACAAGAAAGTGCTTATAGACAAGTTTAAGTCAAGGAGTCATCATTAACTGTTGTGTCTTTCTCTAAGGAGTCAACACACTTTAGTACTGTTTTTGGAATGTTTGTTGAGAGGTAATGTAAGAAGAGGAGATATTACTGTGATAGTTACACAATCTCATAAAAATATGTATCATATCAGTTGTAAAATAAATAGAAAAAGTTGAGCAATATGGTTTTGGGGCAGAGAGGTAATTTTTTTGAATTACACAGCCATAGTTATAGAATGAAAAAAAGTACATGGATTAGCAAAAATTTCACCCCAAGGCCTGTCAAGTGCACATTTTATGAAGTATAGACTATGAAGGTGTGCAATATAGAGCAGAGAAAATGCTAGGAGGCAGGCTAGCCATGTGGCACGTGTGCTCTGCTATGCACTCATCTTTTGCCACTTTATCTTACAATGTTGCTTTAATGCTCTTCTGCTCCCTCCGTGTTTTTCATTTTCCTGGCTTCAGCTGGAGGCAGAATAGCTACCTTGCATTTTTCCTAAATGCAGCATCTTGAATTGCAAAGGCCAAACAGGATCAGAAGTTTCCTATGAATAAAAGGTGTTCTATAAAATCAGACAGGACCTTGTCCTAGTCAACGTATTTTTGTAATGATAGCATGATTAAGAGGTGTTTTCTATTAAAAGATTAACAATGGCAGAAACTATTTATCTGCTGTTCATTACAGTTCCAGTAACCTATAAAGACATATCAGATGCAGTAAGTTTGATTAATAGAAGTATAATGATATTTTTAGCACATGCTTTCCTATATATAATCATTAGTCATGAAGTTCTAGCAGGTGTTAAGATACACTGCAGTTTGTAAGCAGAACCTTGCATTACAATGTTATTGGCTATTGAACAGAAAAAGAGAAAGGATTTGATGGTAATAAGCAGAAGAGCTCTACCAAGTCGATAGCTATTGACTGGGGCAATAACAAATTCCCCTGTACATTAAAAAATGAGAGCTTTCATCTGGTACTAACATTTAAGCTGATGTTAACATTTATGTGATACTCCTTCCAAAACTGCTGTGGAATATGTACTGTACAGGGCGAAAAATGCTAGACTAAACCTGCTCTAAAGGAGGTCTTCAGTGGAGTTTTGATTCTCTTTTCTGATTGTCCCCTATCTCGTATGTCCTCACTGCAGCCGCTGGTCACAGCGCGGCTGGGCAGCACAAGGTTTCTGTTACCAGAGAGCTCATTTCAAGGACAATGTGCCAGGCCAGGGCAAACACCCCGCAGCACAGAGTCCCCATCCACGGGTCCTATATATTACTAAGCAGAAGTCACAGAGGAAACGTTATTCCTGCTTGTTTTGTTTCAGCAACACCATTCCTTGCATGGTTTACCATGAAAGGCTGCTTATTGCTTCACAAGGTAGTTGATGAGATATCCTTATGTACAATAAATAATCACAGAATCACAGAATATTCAAGGTTGGAAGGGACGTCTAGAGATCATCTAGTCCAACCTTCCCACTCAAGCAGGCACACCTAGAGCATGTGGCACAGGGTGGCATTCAAGCGGGTTTTGAAGACCTCCAGAGAGGTTTATTATTTATATATACCTATAAATAATATATATATATGTCTCAAATCATATTAGCATAGTGATAATTCTGGGAGCTCTTCTTGAGCGTCTCAGGGCATTCTCAGCAGAGTTGTGTGTCATTAGCCAAAGTACTGCTACTTCATAAGTAGGCTTGAGATAAGTAAAACTTGTTTCTCCAACATAAACATGTGTAACCAATGCCAAACTCTTAGGAATATAGACATAAGACATCTTCTATGTCATGTGTCTGTGTCACAGACCTTCTGAGCAAAGTCTGTAAAGGAAATTAAAGCTATGCTTACAGACACTAATACCAACGTAATTAAATCAAGAAGGGATAGGAAAAAATGTGATCTCTGATTGATATAACTGAACTGGAACTGTACTGTACTGTTTTGTATCCATTGGTATGGATACAGTTACATTAGGAAACTGGAATCTATAATACATTTAGTTTGATGATATCTTTTTCAATGGTTTAAAGCATAGCCTTATCAACATAGCCTACTAGTATATTAGTATAAAATACAAAGGAATGTAATTGCTTTGTCGTAATTATCATCTTAATTCTACCCCCCTAATGTTTCCCTAAAAAACTTTCACTGGCTAAACCTAAGTAATTTGAAAAAAAAAAAAAAAAAAAAAAAAGAGTTCTAATGAATTGCCTTTCACTTTGACAAGTGGAATTTTTCTGAGGCATCATTTTTCCTCAATAGCTCTCTATATATCATTAGTGTCCTGAATATTTTACAAAATTACCCATCTACAAATAGAGGAGAAAGGAAGACAATTGCTAGATTTTCAGTTTGATGTGAGCCTGCATGCCCTTAACATGGAGTGGGGTTTGGAATGACATCTTACTAACTGTTTTATTATCTCCTAACTGTTTTGCTTTAGCAGCTTTCACAATGTGATGGCTGTTGCAGCTCGGACATCTTTAGTCAGCCATTCATCAGATGAAATTCAAAGTTTTAACCACAGAACTGCATTTTAAGTTACTGTATATAACCTGTGCAAAGTCAAAAGTTTGAAAATTTAGGAGTTAAACTGTGACTCTGCATTTGACCACACCACGTTAGTTTATAAAATATCATTAGGACTCTATACCAAAAAATATGGCTTACATTATAGAATTTATTGGTGGTTTCAGAAAAGTAAAACCTTTAGGCACAACATCCCATGTTAGCTTTGTAGTATTGATTCTAACTGACTACATAACCAGTTTAGCATCTTGACATTTACTTCTCTCGGCAATATTTGTTAGTGCATCACTGAAACATCACTAGCATCTCCAGGCAGGGATTTACTTGTTGGAGACTAAAATAGCCTCAGATGCTGGCTATGAACCTGACTTTGGCACGGGCAGGCACTTGCACCTGCCTTAGATGACACACCAGAGTATTAAGGCATCCTTCACCCACCCCTGAATATCTTCCATTTTGCACATTGACAGTACAGTGTATCAGAGAGTGACTGTGAATATAAAAATTCCCTGTATTAACCAGGGAATTTATTTTAATGGCATTAGATGCAATGCTGAATTTGGCAAAGTTGAGTCTGACTCACTGTCTGTATTTTTGTCTGTCCTGTTTTATTCAAGAAGCGCGTAAGTGAGGCTCTTAGGGACATGGTTTAGCAGTGAGTGTGTTGAAGAGTTTGTGGTTGGACTCAGTGATCTCAAAGGTCTTTTCCAAGCTTAGTGACTCTGTGATTCTGTGGGTAAATGTCGCAATGCAGTATTGAGTTCAGTTGTTGCCATAGGCAAATTAACACAGAAAAAGCAACCACCACAACCACCAGTGTGGACCAAATTTACTATACACATCTATTAACATGTAAACCAAAACAAAAGAGTTGAAAGTTAGAGTTGTGGACATGACTGCTGTAAAATAAGCAAAATGAAATATCCATAGCCTTCTTGCAAAATCTAGGTTGTACTTACACATACTTAGAAGAGATTAGTTTTAAAGCTTTGTAGAATTAATTTCTTCTTCACTCATTACAATGTGAGAACTTCTGGATGAGAATCCGAGGGCCATTAGGATATCCTGTGGTCGGACTCAGCCACGTTCTTGTGCTCTGCTCGTCTGTTTTGCAGCTGGTGAGCAGTGCATTATAGCTGTCAACTCTGCTCTATCTTTCACAGCCTGATAAGCAGTGAAGAAAAAGCATATTGTCAAGCAGTCACACAGCTAACATCTTGTTAACTTAATCTGAGCACGATACAATATCTAACATAACTAAGCTAAAATATAAAATATGGACATAACTAAAATACCTGACATAACCAAACATAACTAAACTTTGTAGCCTATGTCTAAGTACTGGGTTTTCAGTTTCAGCAGGATCATTCTACTTTGGATGGCTGTATTCAGACATGTAGAAAGTGACTTTCAAAGATATGTGGATGTTTTGATGTGAAACGGTGCCCCCAGTAGAAAAATAGGTGAAACAAATCACGCCTACCATTGTCTTAAAAAGAAAAAAAAAATCTTGTATATAAAAAGGCCATTTTTTTTCTTTTTAAGGAAAAATGTGATCAACAATTTGCATAAATACCATCATTGTTAACTGCGAGTGATTGCATTTCCATATAGTTATCATTCTTCTGAATAAAATATGCAATTTCTTTGTCTGTTGTGAAGGCAGGGAGGAATATAGTGCAATAAGTTAAAGGGCAAGTTAGCTATAATGTGCAGATGATATATGCCTAGTAAAGTCATACCAGCAATGATGGGAACAATTACAAATGAGTATGTTTTTGCAATTGACTGATGAGGCAATGAGGGAGATGGAAAAAAAATGTGTATAAAGAAATCAATAATACTGCTTCATAAGTTACATTTTGTTGATTTATTTCAATAATTGTATATTCATTTCTTATTCCTTATAGAGAGCACATACATAAATATGTAAATAAATACATGTGGTAAGGTATTAGTCTCAAGTCCTGTTCCAGCCTTGTTGCTGCTAAATCTTTGCTGAGAAGTAAGATGATTTCACTGTAATGAATATCAAGAGTCATTGGGTTTGAGAATTATGATCGATAAGGATAGCTACGAGAAGTGCTGCAAAGTCAGATTATATCAGAAGCATTTTTGGTACACTTTAAGTGCAGTTGCTAAATATGACAGTAATCACTTCTCTAAATTCAGTGAGGGTTGTGTCCTTTTAAAATGCAAATTAAATAAATGCTTAACTTTCTTCTATTCATCAATAATAAATCATCCTGTCCTCATTCTCAGAACACGGAGTATAGGGCTGTGAAGGACACGGAGGTCATCTTGTCCATCTCCCTGCCCTAAAGCAGGCCCTAAAGCATTGCTTAAAATGTTCTTGATGGATGGTTGGCTATCCTGTTGAAGAAACATCTTCTAGGGAAGACTCAACAGCCTCACTTGTCAATCTGTTGAGTGTTTAACTATCCTCACATTTAACTTTCCAAGTTTCTTATTGAAATTTTTGTTACTGCACTCCAAGCATATTACCGCATATAGGTAGATATATAGGTAGATAGGAATATCTGTGGTCGAACAGTTTTTGCCTTTCTTCTTTGCAGCAATATTTTGCATTTGTAGACCATTATAATGTCTTCACTGGCTTCAGTAAATCACCCAGGTTCTGTCAAATCTTTCTGCATGGGATGTGCTTGCTAGGCATTGGTCCTTGCTGCATTTCTTTGGACTCTTTCAATCCATTCATATCTTTTGTAAAATACGGCTTTCAAAAGTGGATACAAGACGCTGAGCTGAACCCTACACTCCACTTGTGAGAAGAAAACAATTAGTCTGAATGTGAGCTACGCTATTTTTCTTGCAACGTGTGCAGTTTGCCACAGAAAACATAACTGGGGGTCATCTTGATATATTATAACCCATCGGTCTTTCCCTTTGACACAGTTGCCTGTGTAGTCTTTCCTACAGGATGCATTTTGGTGGTTATATATCGCCATCCACATGGAACTGCTTTGTTTTTGTAGAATTTCGTTGTATATTTTCTCAGGCATTTCTCTAATATGCCAAATGCGTTTCGCATTCTGAATGTAATCTGCAAGAGCTCCTTCCAGCTTGTTTTCTGTTTTTTTTTTTTTCTCAGATTTAAAAGCGCATTCTTAGTTCCAGCATCCCAGTCACTAAGAAATGATAATAAAACAAAATCACACTAGTAGCAAATCCCCTGGACCACATTACCTGTCTCCGTTCAGGTTGACAGCGAACCACAGAGAGCAGCTTCTAGCAGATATTGCCCCCCAATGTTGAGCAGTTTCACCAGAAAAGGAAGTTACGGTGCCCCTTCTTGACAGAGACTGATCTAGGGTATGCATATATGACATTACTGCATCCCTTTTCTCTGTGAGAACTGTTTGTCTCAGAGAAATTACATTGGTGTGATATCATTTGTTCTTGAAAAATTCATACAGATTGTTCCTTAGCATGTTATTATCTTAGTATTTGCAAATGCTTTGATTTTTTTTTTCACATCTAAGGATTGAATTTAGGCTGATTGAGTCTTCTTTCTCTCCTTTTTAAAGCATTGCACTGTGGTGAACTTGATGAGGCAGAACTCGCTCAAGTAAAATTGAGACTGATGTAGATCTTGAAGCTCGCAACTCTTGTAATTGGCTTTTTGTTTTTATGGAAACATGCACAGATCGATTTTAAAGGAATCAACTAAAAATCAATTCATTTGCCTGTGTTGTTGATGTAATCTGTTTCATCTTCTCAGTTTGTTCCGTTGACAGAATTTAGACAGGGCTTTGCTATGTATATGAGAGTTTGTCGTATGCAGGCACGTCCGTGTAACAGCGCTGCCCAGTATGTTGCTTGAGGGGTGCCCCCATAGCACCAGGAGCAGCAGATCGTTATTTTGGGGCGATGCAGCTCAGTTACATGCCAGTGCATATTGCTTAATTCAGCTGTTGACATATCTCATTGAACAGAAAAACAGTAAAGCCCAAATACTTCAAAGAATAATCCAGCTGTATTCATTGCAGAAATCGATTAAAATGAACCTGAAAAAAAAAAACTTATGTCCTATAACTTCACTTCCGCAAATTCAGCCAAGACCTTTGAATGCTGATGTCCATTTCTCTCAAAAAAAAACCATCCTGAAAGTGCCAACCAAGGACAGTGAGGAGTTGCACGTGCTCTGCTCAGTCAAAAAAGACAGGGAAGCAGATGGCACTGTTGCTGTCCTGTGCCATAGGGCTTTCTTTAAGGAGCTTTCTTATCAGATATGATACTGCCGGAATAGCTGGAATTATATCAGATAAGGAAGAGGAGTCTCTGTTTCACTGTAAGTATATTAAGGAGAGAGAGATGCTGAGACATATTCTAGGATTCAATGTAGTGTGAAGACTTCACCCCTAGAAATTAGATGCTCGTTGTAGCTATTCTTTCAACTGCTTTAATTTCCACTTTCCTCTGCCCATACACTTAGTCCTTGCTCCCAAATAAGGTTCTTTTCTACTGAGAGTTTTCATGTGAGTCTAGCATGTCAATAATGACAGCATTTGTGATTAAAGAATTTGTCCTGCAGCTAATAAGAAACTGAATTCATATACTTAGGCAATATCTGCTGGGGAAAAATAAAAAAAAAAAATTTAAAAAAAAGCAGGCTTCTCCATTTGTATAAGTTAAAATACAAAGGTCATTTTTACTCTTTCTGTCCTTTTATCATCTTATATAAATGTGCAAGCCATCTTTTAGTTGTATTTTATTTAGAATACAAACTTGTATGAACCATGCATCTAACATACTCAGGATTGATGTAGGCTGTGATGACAGAAGATAAGATCTTGTACCAGGAAGATTGACATAGTCTGAGGAATATATCTCTCTATTTTCATAGATTACAGTTGGTTCTTGATAATAAGCTTTCAGATGTGTTGTATACAGTAGAAGTCTTGTACCTGTTATACCATCATGTTGTTTCAAGATCTTTTGAAGCTGGGGTTTCAGCTTTTCTATGGGAAATCTACACTAGATATAAAAGTGAAAATAATAATCCAAAGTTTCTCTCCTGTGAGTGGTACTGGATCTAGATCCTTATCTGATGGCAAGGAATAGAGCTTCTCCTTGAGATGACAGGATGTGAAATGGACTTTACAGTCACAGGCTGTAAAGTGTTGCTTTCTGTAGAGGAAAAGCTGCCAACCTCACTTGCTTCAGCAAATTCAAATTGATATTCGTGTTATCATACTGATAATATTTACCTCTTATTTTTAATTTGATATATAGCTGTTCTTGATATGTTAATATTGTCCCATGTTTGCCATCGGTTAAAGAATTCTTGTTGTATATCACAGTTATGTTCTGCTTTCTCTGGTTTCTTGAATAAGCTTGCTGCCTTACGTGTATGAAGGGAATGTTCTGTGGATGCACTAGTTCCTTTCCAAAAGTGCTTGGAAATGGAGTGCTATTGAAGCCATAATCATTGCAACTAGGTAATTTACTATTGCTAGTGTAAATGTCTGTCATTTTCCAAAGTAGAATGTAGCTGTCCATATTTTATGGGATAGATTGCCAGTCTATGGATACCCTGGTTTTGATCGTAGCACTTTCAACCATGTTGTGATGCTAGATTCTTGTTAAAAGCCCTGTGAGTTAGAGCTTTCACAGGAAAAAAGAACATATTATGTAAATAATCCCTAATTCATCAAACAGGCAATGTTAAACGTATCAGATTGTACACTTGAACTTTGATTGAATGAATGAGTGTTTGAGCCATTAAAACTAGTGCCAAAAAGTTACACTCCTTCTCCAGTTCACATCTCTAAATTTATTTATTTGGCAGAATATGGATAAGGAAAGGAATGGTATGTTTTTCTTGCTACATATTTTTTTGATCCTCATGTTTTACTTTGCCAAGTTTATGGTGAGACAGAACAGATAGCAACAGCAGGGTCAGTCATCAGCTGGAGGGTCACACTGTGTGTGACCAGCAATGCACTAGAATTTATAAGTTAAGGAAGAGTTAGGGAAGGAAGAGTTAGGGTCTGAACTAAAGTAAGAAAGAGCTAAGTAGACTATCCCCTCTCACCCCACAGCAGAGAGACCATTGGTTTTAGGAAACAGTGGGTTCATCAATAATAGTTGCCCAGATCTCATGTATGTTCTGTCATATAAGCCCCTACCTTAACAGACAGCATGGTGATCTTTACTACAGCTTAAAGTTTTATACTTACATTTGTAATGGAAGACACCGACCTAAAGGTCTCTTTAACAGTAGATTTGGGTAGTTGAGGAAAGGTAATGTAAGCTCTTGTGTTAACTGAGCTGTGGGGCTGTACTGATGAGGAGAACTCTAGTCATCTTTTTCTACTGTCTTCAAAAGAAACATCTGTCTGTCTGTCTGCACAGTAGCTTCAGAAGTTTCAGGAAGTTTTAAAAAAATCTGTGCAGCTCATTTCACTTTTGAAACTAATATAAAACTTGTTTGTGCATGCACTGGGATAATAATATCCTACAATGATGTTGGTGGCAGAGTTTTATGTCTTGCCAGAGGCTTAGTGCTTTACAACACATCTGATGTTTGCATTTGACTTCATGCACTGTTCAGATGAAGCATTAAGTAATTTCAACATCTGAATCCCAGAGATCAGGTACTTGAGCCACTCATTCTTGAGCACATGCATAAATTGTGGTAATTGATGCACTGTTTTCTGCCAGGTAGGGCCATATTCTCTATCTTTGACATTAATTCCTCAGAAAAGCAGAGTAGAGCATGGTGTACATCATGTGTCAGGTAAATACCCGGCTTGATCTTCTGAACATATTTTCACAAATTCTTTAGAATTACTTCTTTATTATGTATAATTAAACTTCAAGAGGTAAACTCAGATGACATAGGGCAAACACTGCATGTGCTGATAACCATATTTATCAGAGAACATCGGAAAATTACAAATTGGAATGAGAATTTTCTCTTGTGAGTAATCTGATTTTAGATTTCATGGAATTATGGGAGCTGGATGTGGTGAAAAGGCACCTTTGGTTATTTGCAACATCATTTTCCAGTGCAAGGATTGATATGAATGAGTGTAGTACTGTAGATGGGACAGAAAGAAACAGGTAGAACAAGAGGGAATAGGAGCTTCTTGAGAGGAAGGTCATACCAATTTCATGTAACAAACTGCAGATGTGTTTGGGCAAGTGAGGAAGAGCATCTCAAATCAGGGACATCCTCCTTATACGGCAGACTAAGCACTTACATGCAGTGTAGCTACCTGGGACATGCTTCCCAAGTACAGATTAATTTTCCAGTGAACAGAAGTAGAAGCTGAAAGTAGCAGTTTTCAGCCCTTCCATAATTAACAAGAAGTCTTTGCAATGTGGAAGTCATATCATGCAACACAAATCTCATCAGCCTGAGTTACAGGCTTTTGAAAAGTGCCCTATGCTGTCTGCTCTGCTCTGGAGAGCAGGGGAGAATCTTAGTGCTGGAGGCTTGCACTGAACATGCACCCTCACATTTACTTCCTCAAGTCACCCAGCACTGGAACTCCTGCCAAAGGAGGTAAATGAATTTTCTCCCACCTTTCTTCTAGCTCCATGATCAGTGCCCACACTAGATAATAGTTCCATTTAAATGGATTTTTTTGTGTATAAACTGTTTATGCAGAATCTATTCACACAGCCCATTGCTTTTTTTCCCCCCGCCTATATTATTGATTCCCAAACTTCTTTCTTTACATCCTCACTTCTTGGAGACTTGCTATATCCATTCCACACTTGTATAATTGTCTTTCTAACTCTTATTACATACACAGGTCAAGTTCCAGAAGAATAAATAATTTAGAAGCAAACTGTCTGGGATCCATTCCAGACACTTGAAGTTTTGGTTGGGAATAGTTTGCAAAAAAATACTGCTCCTTGAATCTTAAAATTCTTTACAACCAAACATGTCTTTGGCACTGCTTAAAAATGAGCTCTAAGTGATAAAGCAGCTGATGGAGACACAACTGAAAGTAATGTGGAAAATATATGCATTTTTAAATACCATAAATAGATTATATGAATTTACAGAGTATTCAATTTAAGTTTGTTGTCCTCTTAATAGAAGCACAAAACACTAACAGAAATCCTGTAAACACATCTTAAGAGGCAGATATATTCAATATGACATTCTAGAATGGATTCGTGACTACATTAATTGGTAAATATTGTGATTTTTCTACTAAACCTTAACAAGATAATTTCTACGGAATAAAATTTGAAAGTAAATCAGTTAAGCTGATAATGGCCTCATTTCAATATTTAACCTAGAAGCATAGTACTGAATTTTCATAATAATAGTCTGAAACAAAATACTCCATTGTTTGCAAGAATTCACATAGTTGATTTCTTTTTCCTGGAACAACAGACACTTGCTAGTTTCTCACTATAATGATAATAATTTCCCCACTTAGAAAATGAGTGTCAACTTTTTACTTTTTACCTTTTTTACTCCTCAGCTGTTAGTGAAACCCTTAGTATAAAAACATTATTTCATTGTCTTAAATATGGTTGTCGATTTACTCCCACTTTTCATTGAATGTCTTTAGGAGCATGAGAAAACATGATCTTGTGGCCTACTTAAACCATGTCTGCCCAGTATGCGCCTTTCCAGTATCTCGTGATGCCCAAACCAGATCAGATGGCAGAGGTCCTGCTCCATGGAATTCATCCTTGAGACCAAATGGACCTTAAGAGAGGATCCTCTGAATAAACTGTTATCGACAAAGAAATAATTATGAAGCACAATGAATTATCTTTGATCTATAACTTTTCCAGACAACAAAGTAGAGATTTTTTTTTATCTAGCATATAGTCTTGTGAACTTAATACATTCAATATAATACACTAATACAATACATTTCTAATCAAGGTCATATTTGAAGGTCATATTACAATAACTATCACCTTGTTTCTAATCTTGGCATCATTTATTTCAAGGAATCTTTTAGTGTTTTTAACTGAGATGTTTATGCCTTTACACTTAATTTGATTTCAAACAAAACATAGAAGCGTATTAATAGGTAGTGTTGTCATTATTGTGCACAGTGACATTGTGCAACAATATTGTAGCCCTTGGGCTCAAATTGCAATCTACCTTCATTTAAAGCAAAAAGAAATAAAATCACATTTTTGTCATATGGACTCCTTGGAACTTCAGACCTGGGTGAAACTGTGAGCCTTTTTCAGTAGTATTGTTTGCTGCCTAGGTGATCTTCTACTCGTTGTTCACACTGTTAGAGGCTGGCAAGGCTGAAAGAGCAGATAATCAGAGATTTAATTGTAGGACTGCAGAATGTACAACAGGCTGCATCATTACTTTCAACCTCATATGTCACCCATGAAAGGCAATTTTAGTCATGAAATTAAAAACTGCTGCAATTTTTAAGCAAAAAGCTCAAAATTAAATCTTACCATCTCTTTTTATGGAAAAACCATAGGAGAAGAACATCTGAAAATTTAAAAGACCCAGGAATTTCTTCATCATCCCCTTTCTCAAGACTTCACAGTGAGATTCCTGTCTTGAAGGATTGAAACTATATATTTTAGGAATTCCAAGATTTTACTCAGGAATTATTATTCCAAAATCATGAAAACTGAGTGATCAGAGTAAGAAATGAAATTCATAGTACTAGTTATGAATGGGCTAGGGATTCACCAGGTCATCATACGTACAAAGTGAACCCCAAAGCTTTTGATTGATATCCCAGGCTACGATTTTCCATCACTGAAACTGTGAGTTTAAAATAATTTGTTTACAGCTAATTCAGTAATACATGCATGACTATGAAATCCGAACATAAAGGATGCAGTCCTTGGAACAGCACTCTGGGTATTGTGCATAACCAGAAATACATTAACATTTCCAAGTTGTTTAGCATCGTGCTAAGCTATTTTCACAGTTTAAGCACTGATTGAAAAATACTTATTTAATAGACAACTTAAATATACACAGATTGTTTTATCCCATAACAGAAACACAATATTTTCAATTACAGTTCCATTGAGACTGTGAAGATGATTCAACAGAACAGTTGTTATTGCTGTTAAAAGCCTTAATCATATTTATGTTGTCACACCAGTCTTCTCAGCAGCCAGAACTTTACTGTGCATTGACATTTAACACATTGCAAAATAAATGGCTATTGTGTTTGTAGAACTCTTTTCAAGCAAGTCTCTCATTTTTGTTTTCTGTTTTTTGTTTTGTTTTTTAATCCCAAATTGCTTGTTTATCTGGTAGCAGCAATAGGAATTAAAATAGGTGGTTTTATTCTACTCAAATATTCTGTAGCTGCCATTAGTTTCTCCTTAGGAATTATAAACCTCTTTTTGCATTTGTTCTTTCTTCCAGATACATCCCAAGTAAAGCTAAAACTTGCTGTGTTTTTTTCTACAATGCTCCTATTCTGCAAATACTCCTAAATCTGGATTTATTCCCAACTGTCAATCAAGGAATAAGAGAATTCTAGCATTTCAGCTAGCAATTCATTCTAGCAATGGCTTTCCTGAGGATGGCAAGGTTAGACTCATTTGGAATAGGGACCTGAACAACAGCTTTACCCTACCAAGCCTCTGTCTTTCATGTTTCCAGACAAACTGTGTCTCATCCCGTAGTAAAAGTCATCTCTGATTAGAACCACTCTCTCATCCTCAGAAAAGGCAAGAGCTGCCAGTTTTTTTAATAGAGATGTTTCTTGGGGGACTGGGGGTCTTGGGGGCTTCCCAAACATGGACCCCTCAGAATTTCAGTGTTTAAACACTGCTGAAATTATGAACATTGAGTACCTGGAAAGGTCCTGCCAAACACATCCCTATATAATTTAAGTTCCAGACCATAGGTGTAGCACCAATGGTGTGAAAGTCTCTTACTGCTTTAGATGTTGAATTCCTTTGGGTTCCTTCCGAAGGAATGTGCTTCACCTGTTACTAAGTTTCTCCATAAGCAGTTGTCAGCTGCATCCTCCAGCAGCAGAATCTAATTTGTTTTTCTGTATAATCTAGCAGATGCAGAAAACCACATTTGTTTAGAATCAGCTAAGTAGTTTATAAGATCAAAAGCAAATGAATGCTTAAAGGGTTTCTATTCGTATACCTTGGCATCCTGCTAAATCTATTAACATAAATGATACAATTTCCATTGCAGTTGTTTCCTTGGAGATACTTCAGGAAATGGCCATTTCTAATTCAATTTGGCAGAGCTGACCCAGTAAATGAAGAAAATGTTCTGTTTTACACAGGCTGTACAATTTGAAAATCTCAGTATTCTAACAGTACTCTCAACATTGATTTAAGAGTTCTAGCTGTATGTTTACTACAATGGGGTGAAAACTGCCTCAGAAGTTGCTCAAACGGAGGTGGTTAAAGATTCACAATATGTTTTTGAAAGTGCAGTCAGGAAGAACAGAATTATTTGCGAAAGCTCTGAGGTGATTTAATTTACTCCACTGGAGTCTGGAGAAACAAAATTAACTTCTGAAAATTTTCTGCTGAAGAGTAACGTGCAAATTTTGCTCTGCACAGCAAAATGCATTTCATAGGTACCGACATAGGTACCCAAGAGCACAATTTGGTCTTGAAAAGTTTTCACTGTGCAAGTTGTTCTTCTGCAAGGTAATACATATCTCTCTACAGTTTCAACAGATGTATATGCAATTAATTGTTAACTATTGTTGTGCACTAATGCTAAAATATACAATTAGAATCTATCCTAAATCTCCATATTACTGCATTCAAATATCTTTTTTTGTACAGTATGCCATAGGATGTATGTAATGAATATTTCCCTCTTATTCAGCAGGTTTTCTAATAACCTGCTTCAGAGAGAGCATTAGAAACATGAAAGTTTCTCTGTTTTTAAGAAACAAATCTCCCCATGCTGCACTGAGGTCACACAGTCATTGCTGCAGTCAGTGTGCTCAGACAGACACAAGCAGGGCACGCTGATGGCCCTGCCCCTGCCTGTGCATGTCAGCAGCCTCAGAGGTGTCAGAGCACCTTTGTGGCGAGTCCTGTGCAGCCCTGAGGCCACCATGGCCTTGGCAAGGGGCTGCCATGGGGCAGTGAGTGGGGCAAACACGCTGGTGCCAATGAAGAGGCCAGGCCATGATGAGGGCAGCTGGGGCGGTTCTGGCTCAGCTCTGCAGGAGCGGAGGCCAGTGGAGGTGTTTGCACTCGTGTGGGCAGATGTGGGTGCATACGTACTGCTGTTTACAGTCTAAAACTGTGGTTAGTTTCAGTGAAAAATTCTGAGGGCCTTCTGGATTGAAGTTTCTGTGTAGCGTTAGCAGAAAAGTGACAGCTCAAGTTTGCTTTTATCATCGTGCTCAATCCCTGGGAGTTTTGAATTGCAAGTTGGCTAGTTCCTTTTAAACACCTTCCACTATTGCTTTTTAAGTCTTTTTTTTTTTTTTTTTTTTCCCTCAGCTTGCCTGTCAGACAAGAAGTACGTGTTTCACTCTAGCCCGTTTTGTTCTCCAACTGTTTTCACTGGATGTGTTTTGTGTCCTTCTGTTCACCTGCTCATCCCTCAGGTCATCTCTTGAGGCACATGGCAAAACTTTTTCTCCTTTGTAGATCTGAGGTGGTCTTTAGCATGTTATCTTGTTGGTAGCCCTCGGCCACGGGCTGTGCCTTTGCTGTGAGGAGAAGTCGCTCTGCCTTTGGCCTGGCCATGCTCTGGTGAGACAGCTGTTAATAAATGCTGTGCGTGTGATCTGGAGCTGAACAAAGCACATAGGTTCTCCTGCTCTATATTTCCTTTAACCAGCTATCTACGCTCGCCTTTCTACACTGTGGGGAAAATATGCTACTAAAACCATCCCAGGTATGGTATACCTCTGTTTTCCCTATCAACGTCTATTATCCGCAGGATGATATTCCCTTTGGAACAAGAGAGGGAGGCACGGGGCAGGCTAATTGATTCAGCACTCCTCCACTACCTGTGAGCACAGCACTTAGCTGCAAGGAGTGTGAAAGAGATGAATGCATGTGGAGCTGTCAACCATCGCCCAGCTCAGTGCGTGATATATATCCTTCATGAGCTGCCAGCTGCTCGGAAAGCAGCCACAGATTTGCACTATTCAATGCACTTTCCCAGCTAATATCTGTTTCCCACGTTACTGCAGCATAATGCTAGAGGGTATAAATGTGCATGTGTATGGGGGGGGAGAGGGCTATAAAGTCACGCCTGCTGGTGATAAATAGCAGCTGTATTCAGTGCACCCCGAGATCATGGCTTGTTATCCATGTCTGTTTTTCCTGGTTTAAAAGTGGTAAGGCCTTATTATCATGCTCTTTCCATTAATGTAACCACCCACAAAAATAACGCGTGTTAACTTTTATAGCAAAAAACAGAACTAGTATAAAGCACAAGTCTCTCTGATGCATGCTGTCAGAATTACATTTTAGAAGAAAGCTGCTTAACTAAAGAAATACTGTGGTGTTTTGTACTGGTGTTTTGAAAAAGAAGCATCCATTGTGGTTGCTTTTAGAAGAATATTTCATTTAATCATTAAAATTTTTGTATCTAGTATATCTAGAGATCTATCTATTTCTAAGAAATAAATATTGCTTTTGCTGATTGGATTGGAGTGCCGTTCAGGAGGAGCCTACACAGAATTTTTAGGGACTTTTATCTTTAGCTAAGGATAAGTTCAATTTTGAAAACAGGAGGAAAGGCTACATCTTTGTTGTCTGATACTAATTAACACATTCAGGTGGAGGGAGATGTGATTCTTTTTATTGATATATATATGCAAGTTTTTCCTAGAAGATGGTGATTTCTCTTTTAGTACCATCCTGCCACCTCCCTTTTGGTTCCTCCTTTGTATTAGCAGATACCTTTTTCTGGTTCTTCTTCTTGAATACATTTTTGTTGCAGTTTTTCCCTCAAATGTTTATGTAAACAAGTAAAAATCTGAATAAAGATTCTCTGTAATTGTAAATACACAAAGTTCGTATCAGACCTCTCTCTTTCTGACGGTGATTGATGGGCTTTATGGGAGTTAGTTTTCTCTCCCAGGTATGTGCAGTGGTAGTCGACCTCCACGTAGATGTTGATGTAGTAGAGTCTCAAAGCCAGCCCACACTGTGTGACAGATATTAACACAATAACTGTGGACGCTTCTCCCCAGCCACATGCCATTTCCTCATTCTGGGGCATATGCTGTATTTCTTGTCCTTTTCAGAAGTTCATTTTTAGACTTCTAGACCAGACTATACAAGGTCTTGTTTTTGTAACTGTGTATTCTACCTCATCACGGGTATTATTTGACAGGGCAGTAGACTTTTTGGATGGGATTCAGTGCCTAAGATGGCACTAGATGCCTATTAGATACCCATTGTTTTGCCTCTTGCTGTCACTCTTGAGGAGTACAAGAGTCTCCTGTAGCTTATAATGTCTGCCAGTCAAATGTGAATGTCTCCGATTTACTATAGTGTCCCAAGTGCCACAGTGCATTTGTGTTGAAGCAATTGAGGCCAACCCTTTATTTAATGTGTGCATGAGAGGGATTTCTTCTATTCTTTTACTTATTTGTCACTTGGAATGCTTAAAGAATTTTAGATCTCTAACTCCCTTCTTAAAATCCAAAGAAAGATTTCACTGCTCCAAAATTTGCTGCTCCTTGTTTTTACTTCAGATATGTACAATAAGTGGCATCCACTTGTTTTTGTCTATATTGCTTTCTTTAGCAAAGTAACTTCTTCAAACAGCAGTAGGAAACTTGAGTTAACTGCCATTTAACTCCTTTAAAGTGTAGGAAAATGTCAGTGGTGAAGCTCAAGCTGTTTGGCTTTTCTAAGGATCTGTACATATGGTATGTGACTCACAGTGGGTGTATTTTATGGTTGGAATAATTCATATTTTGAAACAGAGCGGTAAACTTCTATTTGGAAAGTCTTGATATATTCACTATTTAGCCTTCTTGTTTTAAGATGCTGTTTAGTATCAAACATCTTGGAGTTTATGGAACAACTTTCCATTTTAAAATTAAATTTCTGTATATTGCGTTCTGGACTCTCTATGCATGATAACCTCTAAAAATATTTCAAAATGAAGGCTATGGAGTTTAGAAACACTTGAAAAGGCTGCCAAAGCTAGGCTTTTCTGGAATAGGCAGGGGGGATATTTGGTTATATATATGCACAAATGAGGAAACTATAGAAGAAAAATGATAGTTCTCTTGCTTAAAAAAAAAAAAAAGATAAAACTCCACATCTCCCTAAGACTAGTTTAACCTCAAAAAAATGTGTTTTGACACTAGATTTTCTTCACTACATTTCTATTAGTTTCAAAATTAGTTTTTATTAGTTTCGCCTTTGAGCAAGGCTTTTGACACTGTCCCTCACAGCATCCTCCCGGGCAAGCTCCAAAGGTGTTGGATAGATGAGTGGACGGGGAGGTGGATTAGGAATTGGCTCGATGGCAGGGTGCAGAGAGTGGTTGTCAATGGTGCGGAGTCCAGCTGGAGGCCTGTACTTAGTGGTGTCCCCCAGGGGTCAGTTCTCGGTCCGGTCCTGTTCCACTTATTCATTAACGACCTGGATGAAGGGCTGGAGTGCTCCCTCAGCAAGTTTGCCAACGATACCAAACTGGGTGGAGTGGCTGATAGCCCTGAGGGCTGTGCTGCCATCCAGAGGGACCTGGACAGACTGGACAACTGGGCAGTGAGAAACCTCATGAGGTTCAACAAGGGCAAGTGCAGGGTCCTGCACATGGGGAGGAATAACCCCGGACACCAGTACAGATTAGGGGTGGACCTGCTGGAGAGCAGCCCCGCAGAGAGGGACCTGGGTGTCATGGTGGACGACAAGTTGACCATGAGGCAGCAGTGTGCCCTGGTGGCCAAGAAGGCCAACGGGATCCTGGGGTGCATTAAGAAAAGCGTCTCCAGCAGGTCTAGGGAAGTGATCATCCCCCTCTACTCAGCCCTGGTGAGGCCACATCTGGAGACTGTGTCCAGTTCTGGGCTCCCCAGGACGAGAGGGATGTGGAGCTGCTGGAGAGAGTCCAGCGCAGGGCTACCAGGATGATCAGAGGCCTGGAACATCTGCCCTATGAGCAAAGGCTGAGAGAGCTGGGTCTGTTCAGCCTGGAGAAGAGGAGGCTGAGGGGGGACCTGATCAATGTCTATAAATACCTCAAGGGAGGCAGTGAGGAGGAGGGGGGCAGCCTCTTTTCAGTGGTGGACAGTGATAGGACTAGAGGAAATGGCTTCAAACTGAAGCATCGGAAGTTCCACAGGAACTTAAGGAAGCATTTCTTCACTGTGAGAGTGACAAAGCACTGGCACAGGCTGCCCAGAGAGGTTGTGGAGTCTCCTTCTTTGGAGATCTTTAAAACCCGCTTGGATGTGAATCTGTGCCACGTGCTCTAGGTGACCCTGCGTGAGCAGGGGGGTTGGACTGGATGACCTCTGAGGTCCCTTCCAACCTTGGACATTCTATGATTCTATGATTCTATGAAAATCTGCAGCTGCATAAACTTTAAGAGGGCTATTTATTTTTCTAATTATATGTAGATAACTAAGATGCTTTTTGTCTCTTGGAGGAACAACTGTGAAGTACCTCTAAAATGATTAAAACAAACTTGCCATTGCTTAAATTACTGGATGAATGCTTGCTTGATGTACGTGCAATATAAACAAATTATTCTGATTGTTCAATTTAAATTTATTTCAAGGTTGGAGAGTCTTGACTCTGTATTTTTAAGCAGGATGTATAAAGCTCTCGTTTCAGATCCAGCTTTGATACTGCCATTCGCTATGCATGAGCTGTAATGATGTGTCGCGGTCTCTATCCAGATGCTTGAAGCTGAATCAGTGAAGCAAATGAAAGGGAGTCCTCATTTATCATTGCTATCAAAGATACATCACAAGTTTTTATTTTAAAGGGGAAAGATGTGATAATCTTTGTTTCCTGGAATAAAATTTTTCACTTAGGGGCTGACATGCACATTGACTTTTTTACTGAAAGTGTAAAACATACAACACCTCTGGTGATGGCAAAGCAGAAAGAGGCCATGCCTGCACTCCTGGGTTTTGCCTTCGTCAATATATTGACAGGTGTATGGAGACGTGATAGAAGCTCTGACATCACTGTCCTGACACCAAGAGTTCCAATGTAACTGCAAGCTCTGGCTCCCATTCTGCCCTTGCCTAACATAACTCTTGCCAGGTGGGTTGTCAGGGGACGTTGAGACACTAGCACAACTTTGCTAGCACAGTATCGTCTGTAATAGTCTCTCTCTGATTTGTATGCAAAACTGTGAAACGCTTTCATACTTGACAGACTCATTTGGAATACATTATGAATATCCAAGAGCTAGATTTTGTATTTATAATGGCATATTTTTCCATTCCTCCCAGAAGTTCTGGAATTCTCCATTTGCAAAGTGCACAGAAAAAGCTCTCTTTATGGTTAAAGGTGCATGTTGTGTGACATGGTAAAAAGCTTTTATAAGATCTGTTTCAGTGGAACCACTGTTAACATCACAGACATATGGTTATTCTTTCTTTAAACAGGCATTTTCTTTTCAGCCGAGGAACAATTTCTTTAATTAACAATCATTTTTATCTCTTTGAAAGGATCCTTTCCGACCATTGGGGTGAAGTCTCTTTCGCGATTCCTGAGGGCGGGATTTTTAAATAGCATCCTGACCTCACATCCAGTGGCAGGGGGTGGATCTTTACCCCCCAGCATTTCTTCTGGTAGGTATTCAAGCCTATTCCCCTACATCAGTTTTCCCCCTCATCCTTTGCCTCATCTCTCCACACATTCTGAGAAATAAAATCTGGTACAGGATGAACAGAGGGATCAAATGTCTCTTTCGGTAGAGAAGTCAAGCTGAAAGTAATGGGAAAAGAGAAGAGAAATTATTCTTTAAAATCTATATATTTTTTTTCCTGAATTCATGTATAAAAGAAAGTGTGAGGGAAAGAAATCCATAGTTAAGTGATCGAGTAAAATTGTGAAAGATGAGGCATGGTATCCTGTAATCAAACACTTCATGGAGCATGCCTATGTGCACCAGTGATGACTGTCTTCAAGAAGCCTCTATGAAATCACAGTTTTTCTGTGACTCCAAATGTAGATTGATTTTTCTCTAAAAAAAGTTCATTTTCTTATTAAAATATTGAAGCAAAACAAATTCGGAAAGGCAAAGGTCACTGAAGTGATTGAATACTTTATGCTCCATTGCTGCAATTTCTTTCTCCTAAAAATGATTTTGACCTTATTTTTTTAAATACTTTTTAGTTTTACTCAGTGTTCAATTCTGTTCCTTACCCAACTACAAATTTCTATGTAGAATCAATTTCTACACAGGCTGATGACATACTTAGATCCTTTTAGAAAATTCTATCATGTTAATTACAGTTTTTCTTAAAGAAGAAAAAATCTCTTACAATGATCTGGAAGAAAAAATGATGTGATGTTATTGTTTTGTTCTGCAACAAGAACCGACTTCCAAATGAGAAGCTTCTCTATGCCTTATTTTATCCATTGTGGTAATTATGGGCTTCATTAATTGACTCTTACTCTTTATTGCAGAAGTAATACTACTCTTTACTTTCCTAATTTGACTTCATATTTCTAAAGACTTTTGATGTTTTATTCTGTGTCTTTTGTCAACAGTCTGTAAAACTTGCTCCATATTTTCTCTCCTTGGGGTATCTCAGCGTGTTTAATTAAACACTAGGCTGTTTTGGCAGTCAGCATCACCATGAGATTGGCATCTCTTGCCAAAAAGCTCTGTGGAAGAATAAATGCTGCAGGGCCCATTAAATTTTGACTGTGGTGTTATACATAGCACATCACTGTGTTTGCTCACCACTGCTTTGGTTAGATTAGAAATGGCTTAACTGTTCCTGTGAACTGTCATCCAGCCTACCTGACTACTGGTTATTTTGTTTGTTTAAAAGATCCTCTGGACTTCCTTTCTCCATGTTTGTAAAGCTTGTGTCATGGCTTTGGAGGCTGAGATCATGACTCTTTAGAATTTCTTTTTTCTTTTTTTTAAGAAAATAGGCTCAGAATTTCATTCTATTTTAGTGTGTATTGTTTACCAAGAATTGTGATCCAATCTGGTGAAATATGAAAAATATGGGAAAATGGAAATGCAGCTACAGTATGTGAATGTATACCCTAGCAAGATAATGGACGTAAGTGTTAAAGATTAGTAGTGACAAGGTTAAAGAAAATGCATCCCAGCTGCAACACCCCAGAAATTTCCTATATTCTGGAAAATAGGGATTGTCAGGTAGTTGAAATTGTCGGGTAGTAACTGTAATAAATTCAGCAAATAAGACATGATCCCTTGGAAAATGCTTCCTGTGAATGGGAAGGTAGTATTAAAATACACAAGTAGAGTAAAAAATTGCTTTTAACAAAAAAACTCTAACAGTCTTATCTGTAGTTCTGCTATTTAAATGGTTATTTTTTCCTTTAACATATTTGAATTTACATTAAGCATAATCTTACATCTTAATTGCCTGTCTTTGTTGCAGAGATGACAAGAGGATGTGATTTTTATTTCATGATAACTTTATAAATTACTAACACCACCTTTGCTATGCATGTGAGCCAACCACAGCATATTTACTGTATTTCTTTGCAGAAAAACAGTCTGTTTTTATTGAGGCGAACTTTGATCTGAAATATGAGAGAATCAGACTTGAATCGCCTACTCTCCATAATTCAATGGGAAAAATAAGTTCATCCTTGAATCGTTAGTGGTTAATACAGACCAAGAAAGAATATACACTTTGTTCATCCCTGTCTAAAAGCTCTACACTAAACACCTGAATTACTGTTCTGAATATTGCCTTACCAAGAAACAAAAAGGAAAAATACTCTGATTGTTCTTAAGCCACCTCTACCTGTTAGAGGGGCAGCAATAGGTAGGCAAAATCGTCTGCCCATTGGATTCATGATGATTCCCGTGCCTCTGAGTAATTAAAAGTGGGAGAGTCACTGACTGTGTGTCCACACTGGAGGAAGAGGGCTGGATTCCCACCTCTGATAGCACAGTGGCCATCTGTTAGTTACCAGAGATGTTGGACATGTATGTGACAGTGGTTTTAATAAGCCTAGCAGAAGCACTTAACATTTAATAACTTTACTGAGTTATAGCATAATTGCCCCACATATGGTTTACGTGTAAGGTTTCAGTGAATCTAACTATGCAGAAGGCTTAAAATGCCTGCATTATTCTGCTGTTAGGGTCATTGGGAACAAAGATAATGAGATGTTTTTTATTTACTGAAACCTTTAACTCAAGCTAAGTGACAGATTCACTTGAAAATAATCAGCTTGAAAATAATTCACTTGAAAATAATTTATTCTATAGTCAAAGTGAAAATGCTTTTATGTGTTTTCTGCAAAATATACAAAGTATTTTCCCCACAGGAATTTTAGAGCCTAAAACAAAAGCAGAACTGGAAGTCTACTTGAGAAGTATGTAGAAGACAGCCTAGCCAGGCAAGGCAGTTGCTAGTTTCAGTTTTCCTCCTTTTACTTTCCTCAAAGTTATACTCAACACAGTATGTTCTTTTTTTTTTTTCAACATTGCACTGACAGCTGTTGTTCAGTTTCATGTAATTTGATGTCTGATTTCACACCTTAGAAGTTCACTAATGTAAGAGATTCGCTTACGATCACCTCATTTGGCCAACTGAAGAAGGATTTCTGTTGCTGGCATAGGCTTACCATTTTCGTGCAAAAATAGATTTCCTCAATTCTAGACTTTTTTTAAGCCTAAACATGGCTATGCTAATGGACTATTGCTTATATTTGAAGTTGTTTCCAAAGACTGTCACTGTTATACGGCAGTTTCCCTAAAATCAACGCTTTCAGCAGGCCTACAGGTAGATTTCTGCAGAAACAAGCTCCTTTTCAGACAGTAGCATCCCCTTCAATTTCGCTGTCATATATGTCAGAAATTATTTGGTTGCTCATTTGACCACCCATTAACAGAGCAAATTCATGGAACTTAGTTGTTTAATATAGGTCTATAACCTAATTCCTCCTGACAGATGGATTCACATAAGCAATATGTACTTTTTCTCAAGTGACATCCATGCAAAAGTTAAAAAAGAATTCTAAAAACACTTAACAAGTTGCACTTCTCATCACTTCTCAGCATGCTTATACTGGCATGAGTTGTGGAAGCTTACCCCTTCATTCACGTTGCGCACGTATGTGCACATTATAAAAAGAAGTAAATAATCTGCCAGTCTTTCACTTCATATTTTAACTTTTCCACATTTGGGGGAAATGCAGCTACTGTGAATTTGCAGCACTTGTTGCTGCAAGTCGTGTGGAAAGGATTTTAGTTATGTAAATGCATAGCCCTGCTGTATAGCAGAAGATAAACTTATAGTGGTGATAAACTTCTGTTGTCATCCTTGAAGGGTGTCAGAGAGATTGTCAAGCCTCCTGCCTTGGAGAAGGAAGGAGAGCAAGCAAATATCTTTACTAGTATCTGCTTCAAGCTTTCCTGAGGTTTCCTGATGACAGAAATAATGAGGATGTGTCAGTCTATGAGATACTATGGAAAACTCCCTTTTAAGGTCCTTTTTCTGAAGGACCTTCACTTGCTTGGATTGAGCTTCCAAATTACATTAGCAGAAGAGTGGAAGAAATATCAAAATTTCCCAAGCCCCACATTTCATCTACAGAGCACCTCTCTGAAGCTTTTGTGGAATACCTTGATGGGACTTTAAAGGATTTATGACCATCAGTTAATTTCCTACCAGTTATTTTGCGAGAATCAATTATCTGGCTATTTTACAGATAAGGAAAGAATTTAGGCTTGTTTAAACATCCATACTTGTGAGCCTTAAAACTTATTTTATGCAGAAGAAATAAATGGAGGTGCCTTTTCTTTCCAGAATCTTTAAAGTGGTACAAGACAGTTTACTCATTGCTGTTTTGGAAAAGGTAGTGACAGTAATCCACCTATGTATTTTATACACAAGATATACACTTCTCAGTGCTTTAGTGCCTGATTGGCTGTGGCAGTTTGTTTAACATACATTAAAATATGTTCACATATTACAGGAAGCTTCTCAAAAATCTGAAGCATAACTGCAGAATATTGAATCAGATGGCAATCAGTTTTCTTTTCTCAAGAATTAATATCTTATTACAGTTTCCAAGTGCACCTGAGTGAGCCCATTATTCTTGATATTGTATAAACTGACAGTTGAGAGCAAACTGTATTGACAGACCTTTATTGAGCAAAATTACTCAACAAGAACCATCAAGGAACAATTATTCATAGTGAAACTCAACTATAATTTTATGGTACTCCAATAATGAGAAAAGTAACCATTCATTTTTTTTTTCTCAGATAATGTATTTTTCCGTTCTTTGGATCACACTATCTAAACTGATATATTTTTTCTTTTCGTTATGTGAAAACTGCCAAACCTTTCCAAACAACTAACAAATTCTTTTTTTTTATGTGTGTTTTCTGAGCCAGTTACTCTTCCAGGTTCTTCCCGTTACTCTCTCAAGCCTCAATGCTATATCCCTGGCATGTCTAGCCAATAGCCTTACAACTGATACCTAATGCCACTTTCCCATTAGCTAGGCAGGAAGTACTTCATAACCACCGTATGGATGAGCAATAAGTAACATGAACAGTAGGAGAAACTTTTAGTGTCCATCCGTTAGGGTTTAGCTTGACCTGTAGAACTGGGATTAGGCTGAATATAGAACCTGGTATAAGGAGTTCTTTGTTCTCCACTCTTGCTAAGTGGCTAATTTCATGCTCGGCCATCGTAAGTTATTCCAAAATTTTAATTAGCCTTGGAAGAAGTTTAGAAAAGCCTGTTTGGGTATGCATTTATTTTCATATAATGTACACTGCTACTATGAAGTAAGGTTTACTACAGATAATGTGGTAGATCACTGTAACAAGCAGATAAATTGAAGAAAATCTCTGTTCAGTACTAAGGGAGAGGAAAGACAGAGGAGATCTGGAGGAACATGATGGGGACACACACACAGAAGCACATTTGTAAAAAATCTATACAAAGTTATTCTTCATTTTGTGATGAGTGTTGAAAAAAGGATCTAAACTCCCTTTAGAGGAGTTCAAAACATTCCAGCATCTTTTCTGTAGGCATGCTGGAGGATTGATTTGCATTCAGCTTTAGAGGAGCAGTTGCTAAAACTGCCTTTATCTAATGATCATTCCTCCTGTGTCCTGTGAGAAGCTATGAAAACCTCTTGTAGTGCTTGCTGCTGTGGGAGGGAAAGGCCAGAAGATTTAAGATGGCATGTTAGAAGTGTGAAATCAACATAGCAGGTAGTCCTGGTCTCCAGAAGGGACTGAGAAGCATGAATTTTTGCCAGTGATTTATTGAGTAGTGTGTATAAAATTGCAGAAAAGCCATTTAAAGAACAATATGATGTGTATTGTAATTCATGTTTATTGATTTGGGCTTGCAACATTCTAATCTCATACTCCCCAAACAGGCAGATTTTTTTTTTCAGTTCCTTTTTTTACATAATCACTGGGTTGTTTCTTCCTTGTCTCCCTGCTTTAGTGCCACGGAAAATAAAGCTTTTTATTCCCTGAAGACAGTTCTCCACTGATGCATACAACTACTATAAATTCTATTATTAGGAACAGGCGTCAGGAAACTGCAGTGATGCAGCCATGGCTCTCCTCCTGGAGATGATGCAGCACTAGTAGATCAGACTAGCATCAGTAGATGATGAGCAGCGCTAGTGTGAAATCTAGGGAAACATTTCACAACCATTTCTGTGGCAGGCAGAGTTTTACTGTAGGTATTTTGCACTCATATATCTCAATACCATACAGAAAGGATCGTATGATGATCGTATCACTCAATATCATGTGTGCATGAGTGTCCATGCATTTTACTCCAGTAGACTTACAGCTGTAGCAGGCACTATGGAACTAAGGACAGAATATGGCTGTGCGATGAAAAACTATCTGAAACTCATGGGAGCGTTTCTGGACACCTGAATTCTGACCTGAAAAACTGATGGGGCCATATTTTCTTACATGAACTAGAGAGCAGATTCAAAGCCTTTGGTATTTAAGTGGAAAAATAAATATCCTGTGTTTATGTTAACAGAGCTATTCCCATATTGGGTATTAAAGATTTCATTATAAGTAAAGACTGGAGCAATGAGCATGTACTAACTGTGTTCTTTTTGGAGGATTAATCTTATATGAAGAATTCATTAAAGTGGGTTTTGCTGCATTATTTAAAATGACAACAGGAGACAACAAGCTGAATATTTTGTCATTGATACGACACTTCAAATTCTCATCCTTATTCATCACTCTACCATTCAATTAAATTACACGCTATCAAAAGCCTGTGTTGTGGAAAAAAAACAGGAAGGGAACTAAAAATATGATGTGAATTTTAAATACAGTTAGTATTTTGCATTATTCTGTACTGTATGGCTTTCCTTTTTTATTTTTCCATTTCTGCTTTTATTGGTTTTTTTTAAACAGAAGCAGATCGATCAATGAAAAATATGAAATAATTGTAACCTACTCTGAGATGGAATTACATCAATACAGGATGTTTGTCATTTCTGCTGTTTTTCTTTGAAAGGCATTACAAGGCAATACTGCTGTGTGAGAGAATTCCAATGAAAAATTTTCTAAAAGAAAAAAAAAAGACCTTGTCAAAAACAGTCAACCATTTTTCACAAGGTGTGCTTGCAAACAGTCAATATCCCCTATCCTTTCTACAGATTCATCTCAGTTCTGAATAATGAAATTCATGTCCTTTTCTTCTTCTTCTTTTTTTTTTTCTGGACCGTGCAGAGCACTAATTCTGCCCTTGCAATGAGCCTGAGTTTCTGAGGGGCTGGAAGCCTGGCAGATCAGCCAGAGCCAGACGCTTGTGTCCCTGTGCAGTGAGCAAGGAAGGGCAGCTGTTACAGCCAGTGTCCCACATGTGTGTCAGGCATCGAGAAAGGGCTTGAGCATATTTATACTATCACAGAAATTATAAAAACAATGAATGTGGTACCACTATATATGTCGTAGGATTCTAGATCTTTGTTGCTATCATAAGGACATAGTAAAATGGTAACTTTGTTCACTGAGATGCTGTAAATGCTAAATGTAACATACACAGTTCGTAAGATCTGTGTTTGGGTTTCAAATCTATTACATCAAAACTCTATTTATTTAATTCTTGTACTTAAAAAAAAGCTCCTTTTCTGACAGCACTCACTACTCCAGCCGTGCTGTGTATCTAAAACTGTTGCAAGATGTTGGCATATTTCCTTATAGCATCTATCTTCAAACCTCTTCATAGTTCATTCTCCCGCAACTTGTATGTTTGCTTTGGGCAGTGTCTGCAGTTTTTTAGCTCCTAGCAGCTAAAACTTCTAACTAAACTTCTGCCTTTATTCCAAGTCTTCTTATCTCAAAATGTTATTTTTTTTGGAGTCCTTTTTCTCTGTCTTCTCTTTTGTCGATCTTGACTATAAAATTAACCTGCCTCTTACTCAAATATTGTTCAGAGCCCAAGCTTGAGTGTCACCTGAACTGCTGATGTCCTTTAACTAGAGTTTGGGTATCCGTTCATCTGATGATCTCCACCCAGGCCACGCAGGTGGTCAGCATCCATCCCAGTAGTGTCTCTTGGCAGATACTGAGTTGCCTGGGCAGAGTTCCCTGTGGTCCCTGGTGAGTTTTCACTGATGACCCAGCAAACTCGCACAATGCTGGCACTGCAGTCTGCGTCATCCTTCAGGGAGGCTTGAGTGCTTTTCCCACCTCCACCTGCATTGTCTCCCATGTCTATTTGTCCAAAAACCTCTTTCTTCAAATACATATGTCTGTAGGTTTCACATGTCTAAGTAATAATGAATGCAGGAAAAGAATTAAGTGCTTTCTAAAGCAGCACTAGCCTGCTCCATGATAAGATAATCAAAGGTAGCTTCTCCCCATCAAAGACCTCTCTGCCTCACCTCCCACCTTTAGTCACTCCTCTCCTTGTTTTGAAGGTGAAGAACACATCTCTCTTAGTGCCATAAAGGCAACATGGATTTTTGTAATTTAAGTGTATTCTTCTTATTGTTGTTTTTGATTTATAGCCAAATGTTAAACTAGTTTAGAAATCTCCCAATATTATTTTTAAAAGTCAATTCTGTAGCCGTTTTTAAAGCAGAAGCAGTATCTTCCATGTTTTTACATGGGTTTTTTACACTTTTTACAGTGTTCAGCGCAGACCTTGATCTTTCCAGGACTCAGATTGTACCACAGTTTAAGTGATAACACCTTCTCATTGTGCCTAAGAAAGAAATAATATAAACTAATGGCAATCTTTTGTCTTCTCAGGAACCTTCTTCCATGCAAACCATGGGCTGATTGCCACCCTATGAGCCCACAGAGGTTAGGCATCCCAGATTGTGTTCTGTTACGTCTAAGGTATCCAAAGTAGAGTCGTTTTTTCAGAGTTTGCTTCTCAAATCTGGAACTGATGGAGTGCAATGGCTAATCGTATTAGGATCTGTGTTTTCTGCAGTAAACAGTCCTGTCTATCCCACTGCCTGCTCTTGGTGCTCTGGTGACTCTTAGTCTTTGGGCTGAGATGTCTCATGTTTGGCTATCTGCCCTGGATGTGCCAGGTTTGCTGGCTCTCAGCTAGCTTCTCCAAAGCCAGTTTCTACTCCCAGGCCTTGGAGTATTTGTGAACAGAGTCTGTTCACAGAGCTCCAAAATCGTGGTGGAATCAACACTCAAGTTTCTCTACAAGGCACTGAGCTAGGGAACAAAATGCAACTTGTGTATTGGTCACCAAGGAAAACTTAATTGAATAGTGTAATTTTACCCTATACAGTGTAGATGGAGATCGATTCTCTGGACCTGTTTTTTCACATCTTTGGAATCAAAACATGTCCTACTTTGTATTTCCTGACATGTAATGCATTTATATTTGTAAAACAATTTCAGAACCTTGTATGAAAGTTGAAAAATTATAAAATTATTGAGTAAAGTTGTTTATTGTGAGTGGAACCTATGCAAGTTCCATTTTGGTAATAAATGTATCCACTGAATCTGCTGGGTAGCCATTTTTTATTCCCATATCTTCAAGTACCTGAAACAATAGTTGAGAAAATTTCAATCTCCATGTATTCCAAAGGCAAATATCCTGCTGACTAAAAGTCTTACTGCATTGCCTGTCACAGTCCAGCATAGAATACATAAATATCAGCAATCATATATTAATCTTGCTGCCAAAATATGCTGTTTTTATCAAGTGCTGGCATACTAGATGAATTATTTGAGAAAGTAGTGTTAGGATCCATATTTAAGATTTTTACTTAAGGCTGTTAAGGCTTCATAACTGGTAGTGGCTTCATATTTTATCAATCTCATGAGCTTTATACAGCCTTGTGTAAAACTTGTTTGAGATTTAGGTAGCATAGAAGGGGGAACAGATAGAGTTTGTGGGGAGTTAACCTCAACCTCGGTGACTAAATTAATTGTTCACCAAAACTTCAGAATGCTTTATGGTGTGGTGATCTTCCAGTCTATGGCTACAATAAAAATCCATGTATTTTATGTGTTTACAATATCATGCCCTTTCTGTGCTATCATATGGTAAAGCAGATTTTATTTCTGTAACTTATATGAAGTTGACCGCATGTTTATTGCATTACTTGTGTGATGTAGTATTTTCATCAGGGATGGATTAGAGTGCTAAGGCATATCATTTCAAGTGATTGAAGACAACAAGCAATTTAAAAGCTGATAAGTACTACCTAATAATAAGTACTACCTAAAAGCTAATAAGCACTAAAAGATGCTGTTGACATTTTTTTAAATCTATAAAGAAATGCATATAGATATATTTCATAGTTCATTTAGCCTAGAAATTCATACTGTTGGTCTGAGCAAAATGGAATACAGGTTTGGTGGGTTTCTTGCCTGGTCTCTGAGAGATCATATGCAAGTTAAAAGTTGACTTTTCAAATTTTGTATTAAAATAATTTGTGTTTGATGATATGCGTCTAAGGATAAAAGATGTAAGGAGAGCCTATGAACCTCCAGAGAACCTTATAAAATATCTTCTGGAAAGCATAATGTGCCAAAGAATTACTAACTGGAATCAAGGAGCATTGTTTCAAAGCCCAGTAGCTCCATTTGTCATTCCCTTCAGGTACATATTTTCACACAGGCTTTTTATTTGTCTCCAGAGAAAGAGAAATATTTGACTGACTTAACCAAACACACCAGCCAAACACGAGCTTTGCATTGATGTTTGTTGCAAGATGCTGTTGCCTGCATCAGTTTGGAAATTACTTGCTTGAGAGAGCCTGTTACAAAGATAGTTCTGCTCATCATCAGATCCTCTAGCAGGAGTATGCTGTTAATTTGCGTATCTTGATTTTAGACTATTCCTTCCACATGAAGTTGGCAGTCACTTG
Organism: Nothoprocta perdicaria; assembly: GCF_003342845.1. Classification (NCBI taxonomy): domain Eukaryota; kingdom Metazoa; phylum Chordata; class Aves; order Tinamiformes; family Tinamidae; genus Nothoprocta; species Nothoprocta perdicaria. The sequence continues at coordinate 567,071 of NW_020455339.1, forward strand.
ACTTCCATCTACGGCAGTCATATGGCATCTGTGGCAGAAGATGGCAGTCACTTGACTAGAAGCAGACAGTAAGGGCAAGGGAATATAGAACGTGTCTGCCACGAAGGAAACTAGGCAACCCAACTAGTCAACATTATAACAAAATATATAACATTTATTGCTAAAACACCCAGATCTCAAAGACAGAGCTTAGAAGTTATGTGTCACTTAAGTTTATAGTGCAGAAGCTAAGGATAAGCAATGGGTGTACATGGATGTGAAGAAATTGGTTTGACAACAGATGCACACACACACACTCACAAAAGGGACCTACTACTCAGTTAAAAAAAAAAAAAGATAATTCTTTACACTCAGAAATCTATCTAGTAACTTTTTTTAAGAATGCAACTGAGAAGTTTCACTATGAAAAATTTAGTATTGTGCTAACACTGTTAACGCTACTGTATTTATTGAGGACCTAAAATGAGGATAAATACAGAAACATTACCAAGTTTGGGTAGAAGAAATGAGAGACTATTGTGAGGAGCTTCAGAAGGACTTGGATAAGCTAGGCAAATGAGTGTCACTGGAGTACATGGAATTCAGTGTTGATATGTTGGGAAGGAACAGTGAAACCACTCATTCACTTTTTAAAATTCAAGGCTAGCTGTAACAGCTCAGGAGAAATGTGTGGCTATTGCTTAATTTATAGGGTGGACTATTTGCTAAACCCTTACACTATTATTCAAAAAGAATAGGATGTGAGCATGTAGAAAAATGGAGCAGAAAATTGTGCTGGAAATGCCACAAAGCTCTTCTGCACTTTCTCACCTTTTCATATTGAATTTTTTTTCCTGTCTAAAGGAAGCACAACAATCATTTGCGAGGCAGAGGAAAAAAGGAATGAAATCAGCTTCTTTGGGTTTTTGAGTAAAATTGGAACAGTTAGTGTTGTTTAAAGGAAATGGAATGGGCAGCTSTGTGGTTTCACCAGGTAGCACAGCTCCTAGTTCAAACAATCCCCTTAAGAGAAAGACATTCTCAGGGAAAGAAAGGTTTGCCCTTTTAAGACTTTCCACCACCTTCCCAATCTTATTAACATACTTATTCATTACATTAGTTTTGCATATATCATTATAGCTCCTTAGTAATATTAACAATTCTAAAACAAGCTCTTGCTGTACACTGTGATTAGCATGCTAATGGGGCCTCTCCTGGCAAGCAGTTCAAGACTGGTGGTTCATTCCTGGTTAGGAAAAGTGAAATGTTATTAATTACCTTCTGATTTGGACAGTCTTTACAGAGATAAATATTGCCTATCTTACTGCTTCTAAAGTATCTTAATTTGGATTTAATCCCAAGCTGGAATTTGATWTGAATGGGACTTTTTGTGTTTTAAATACACATATGTGAATTCAGAATTTTGCTGGATTGAGTCGATATATGCCAAYACAAACATAAATGCAATCTGCATTTTTATTGAAGCTCTATCTCTCAATCTAATTCTTTAATKAATATCTTTTTACCTATATATATCTATATCTATATCTGTCTGTCATTAAATCATTATGCTTTTTTTCCTCTGGGAGGAAAAATTATAGCACTRAGTTTGTAATATGCTGAGATCGCTCATGATTTTTTGTTGCAATGTATGAAAATACATTCCAAAATCGATTATAAAATGTGTTCAATGTACATTTAGGCTTGACTGTTCCTAATAGAAAGTACTGTGAGTGAAGCTATTTGGATCTAAAAAACTCTTCTTTGATCCTTTTTTAAAAAGGGGAGAATCAATTATATGCATTCAGGTAATCCAGTAATATCAAAAAAAAAAAAGATAGAAAATACTGCCTAGAGAATATCACAAGAAAGTATGTTTGTGATATCAATGAGGATTTTGAAAATAGGCAAAATATGTAAGTAATGTGAATAATCTGTGCTGCATAACAGTTGGAAACATAACAACCCCATAATATGTCTATAATCCTAATGTATTTCTTTGCTGTTTTGCAGGCAGACCAGTAATGATTGTAGTTGAATACATGGAGAATGGATCCCTTGACTCCTTTCTGCGGGTGAGGTGCCATTTTCTGATGACATTTGAATAAGAAGCCATTCTAGGTTAAGATTTTAAATCATTTATCATAAATTAATTTCTACATAATGTTATTCATGGATTTTTAGTGAAGAATAGAAGCATTTTCCCTAGGGTATATTTCTGAGGTACAGTGATACATTAGAGCATAACTGGGAGGGAAAAAAAAAAGATTTAAATTTAAATTTAAGAATATAATTGATTTCTTCTACAAGAGTAGTTCCCATATTTAGCAAAATGTATTTCAAATAGTGTTATTATGAAGGAAAAGATAAATTGAAGCACAAATGCCTTGCCTTAYGGAACATTTTACTCAATCACCTTCAAAAGTACTTTGTTATGATTTTTTGGGTTGGTGAAGTGTAGAATAGACTCAGTAATTGATTTATAATTATTTATGGTTACTTGCATTTAATAAATTGAATTGGAAAACAGTTCATGGGTGAAATGTCCCAGTACTAACTGGCTGTAAGAGGTCACTCAGTAAACATTAAAGAAAGTGCACAGAAAGCATGAAAAATGTGTTGACACAATTGCATTTAAGTCTTTTTTATTTTTGGAAAAGTGGAAGAAAGAGGAGTCCYTAGTGCAGGGCTCTGGCCCTAAAGCAAACCTTATTCTAAATAGTATCTTTATTGACAGAACCACAGAAATCTGTCCAGAGGCCTCCTGACCTAAGACCCTGTTTGAATAATTCAGTTGTTGAGTACTTCCAATTTGTCTTTAAAAGGAAATGCCAACAATCTTTACCATCTCTCTGCCTTGCCCTTGCCCTCTTGTATGATGGTGAAGTTGGGGCTGTAGGTGAGCTCTAGAGGTGTAACCTCTGGTTTTGCAGACCTGTTTGAAAGGGTTTCTCAAGTGAAAAGGAGAGGAGTTCAACATGCAATTGTGAAAATATTTGCAGAGAAATATAGATGATGATGATGAAGGCTCCTAGAACTTGTTAATCTCTAAAAATTAGGTTATTTTCTGGAAAGAGTTTGATACCATCAAGTTCTTTTTAGAAACTAATTTGGCTTTAAAAAATGTCACCTCCTTGCCTCCTCCTGGCTCATCTGTCTACCTGCCTTCAAGAGACAGACTGTTGCTGAAATGAGGACCTGGGGTTGCCATGCTCTGTAATTTTACAGCACATCCCAAGAAACACTTGCCTGGGCCTGGAAATCTCTTCTTTGTCTGCATTTGTGTGCAGAACCTTACAAAAGAGAATAAAGCCAAGTATTGAAATCATCCATGAAAGAGAATTACCTTCCTCTGAGTGTCTTGAGTATGAAATCTACATTGCAAGTATTCCTGATACGTGTTTATTTATTGCAATAATTACTACTTAATAGGGTACTTTAATAGAAGCTTGACATCAGCAAAACTATGATATTTATGAAACAATGCATCTCACATTGCATCAGAGATATTTCCAGGCAAAAATGCTGGGGGAAAATGTGAGCTAGCAATTTTTGCAGCTGGTTTCTGTGTATATTATTTTATAGTTTGAGTTCACACTTCAGATGAGGTCTATTGTTCTAAAATGCTTTTTACGAGAATTTTAGATAATATCCAGCATACCAAAACAGTGTAGATATATCATCAGCATTCCTGTTAATAATTAGCAGAGCAAATGGCTTCCAAGTATCCTATTTAAAAAAAAAATCAATCTGCCTCATTAATAATTGTTGTTTCCTGCAGATAAAAATCCACACTTTTAAAAGCTTTTGTGAAGAAACAAAGAAGCAGAGAGGACTTATAAGACAGTCTATCTTATTCTTTAAAACTATTACTTCATTACAATGCAGAGTATTTTTAGAGACAGACAGCARGGTGGAAAATACCCAGTTTTTACTGTTAGGAAGGCTGCTCTCCCAACTTCCGAACATTATTAGCCTAGGGACCAACCAGCAACATCCCTCTGACCTGCCTTTCTCTAAAAACTGGCAAAAATGGGTCTGTTGTTCAGTGTTCCCCCAGAGTGAGACTCTCTCATGGTCCAAGGGAGGGGATTACGGAAGTATCCTCGCTGAAGACGTTTTGCCATCAGCCTCTTCACAGCATTGATGAGATGTTAGCTTTCATACCCCTTCTCTTTCCTGCTAAGATTCGTAAACTCCAAACAAAACTCCTATTGTCCACTAAACCTAAAATTTTAATGGACTTTGTATTCTTGCTTTGCAGATGGGCAAATGAAGCACTGAGTAGTTAAGTGATCTGCACAGTATCGTGCACAAAGTGCAGAGCAGAACCTGGAAATGAAAGCCAGGCTCCTGATTCCCATTCCAGTGCCTTAAATCTATGCTGTAGCTTACTTAGCGCTATATTTTGATTTCAGTTTTGAGTCCCAGTCCCTAAATCAGTGCCTTCCTTTCTACAGCTTATTAGAAATAGAGTAAGCTCAGCTAGATCAAATGTCCTCCCTGCCCCCCAAAATACCTGGCTATCCTAAATACTGACTTTAGGTAAAGAAGTGGGTGTGCATTTACCTTATGAAGCTCCTTCATGTATATTCATGAARGAAAGACATCAGCTAATTAGAACTGATTCTGTAAGATCGAATTAATTAATGACAACAAACTGCACACCACGAGACTTCTCAGCTTGCTAGAAATACTTGACACCAAATTTCCCTAGAAATCCTGCATTATTTTTGCAGTTTATATATATATATAYACACAAAACTATATACGTAACTATATATATATAATTATAAAACTTGTTTCCATAAGGTGAAACATCTTTTCTCTCGWAAGATTGATTCCTGTAAGTCAGTTATCCTACAAAATATATGCTGCATTTATTTTTGGTGAAGTACTTCACCTCACCAGATATGAGATAACATAGAGGCTCTTCTTTTAGCATTACTCCAGCTGCCAGATAAGAGAACACTGTACTAGTAAATAAAATGGCTTATACCTTAATACCTTAGTGTGGGAATGGAGGGGACAGAGGTAAAATGTGCTGTGCTACTACAAACTTCACGTATAGACTGTGAGAAGGCACATGGTCTTTATATTTCAGTTAACWGCCTGTGTAATGCAGGTCCCAGCAATCACTTATTCCATAAGCATGCAAAGAAAGCAATAAACATATGCAAAGGCTGACAGAGCAGCTATCTGTATTGATGGAAAGATGTGCTAGATGGGTGTTTGCAGTCAGGTATGTTTGCTCAGGCTTACTGATACACAGAAGACCTGACAAAACAGATGGATTTGAGAGAAGCAGTAAACTCAGTCACCCTCAGCTCCAAAACTGAGAGCCCCTGGCTTGATGGTCTGAAAATCTTCGTATATGCCAGAAACGTATTCCCAGCTTTGCTGAGGGAAAGCAGAGATAAGTGCYACATTGTACCCAAGATTGTGCAGCAGGTTGGATAGTGATAGAGTAATATAACCCACAGCTAAACCTCAGTTTCACTSCCTTGTTTTGTGCTGTGACACAGCAACACTTCCCTCAGTCTTGTCTGACAAATGTTTGCAACAGTCAGTGTAAAAGTTCTTTGCCCCAAGGTCAGTCCTTTCAGCCTGATACACCCAATTAGCCTATTCTCTAAGTAGATACCTTGCACACTTATGGAACTGTAAAGAGTTGRAGCTCGTCTGCCTTTTTCATGGCACATTCTAACAGGTCACTCTTGACTGAAGTAATTGGATTTAGCATCACGTAGACAAGACCAAGCTCATAAAGAAGCTCCGAGGTTTGCGTGCTGGGGCAGTCATAGCTGCTGGGATTCAGCTGCACTGGTTGCTGCCTTGACATCATCTGCTGCCTTCACTTTGCTCAGTCTTCATTTTCATGGCACATTATTTATTTCAAATATTTAAAGCACCAAAAAAGAGGAGCTCAAAGCTGATTTGGGGGGGGGTCTCTTTTTTTGTTTGTTTGCCTGTTGTATTTGTTTTTTGTGGGGGTGGTTGGCTACTTAGAATCGTGTTTAAAAAAGCTGTCCCCAGAGTACTTTAATTTGCTTCATTGTGAGTTTTTCTGCACTTGCAGACTGCCAGACTACCATCACTGTTTTATTCCCATTTAATGTCTGAGGTGTGCTGCTAGCACAGTGAGGAAAGAAAGAGGGACACAATCATAGGAGACACATTCATGTCCTCTCCGGGAATTAATACAGAAAAGGAAACATGAGGGTCAAGCAGCTCCTGAGAGTTTGCAGTGTTTCTCTTTAACTGTTCCCTCAAGAGAAAGGTGTTTAGTGTTCAGAGGAAGGTGTCCAGTCTTACTAGTTTGGGGAATCCCTGAGTTCTAGGAGGAAGGGATTCATGTATCTAGGGGAATCACCTGCTCCTCTTGCCCTTGTTCACTGTTACTATTGGCAGTAGTAATGCTCTACAAATCTAAGCGCTCTGCTTGCCTCAACGCTCTACTTGAATCTTATCACTGATACTTTTCACTTCAGAAAATTAAAATACTTACTAAATAAAGCCATATTTACTTACGGGCATTCACAGCATGAAAAAAAATCCTGTAAAACAATTAGGTTATTTTCTTCTAAAGAAAATACCTCCTAAAGATTCTGTGAAAAGCAGTATACTGAACTATCTTAGAGCATTAACTGCAATAGAATATATAGGCAAATAAAAATACCAGAATTCATCACAAATTTTAATACCTTAAGGCATGTCTAGCAGAGGCTAAGATAAGTCTAAAAATAAGTGAAAAATGTGTTACTAGAAGGACAAAATATTATGGTGTGCTGCTCTTTGATGGAGTAATGGTTATGAATTTATTCTCACAGCAGCTTTGCCATCAGGCTCACCCTTCTTACAAGCAAGAGGTTAGATGCTGCAGTAGACACATCCAGCAAGGTTGGGGGACAGGGAGAAAAGAGAAAAATGAAGATATGTAAAAAGTGAAATATGTGCTGTAAATCTACTGGGGCCTCACTAGTCACAGTCAGCTTTGGGGAAAGAAAGGATAGATGACCTTTGCTAAATTTAGTGGTTCCTGTTATTATTTATTTGCACCCAGAGAGGAAACAACATTAAAGCTCATAGCTAATGCTCCTTCTTTTGTTTTCACATGCAGCATCCATGTGCACTTTTATTTATCAGAGGCATGTTACTTTCCTGGAAGGATAAAGGCAGCATTTTAGTACACCTTGCAGCAAAAACATGCCTTAAAATATGACTCATTAAAAAGAAGACCCGTACTGGAGAATGCTGATACTTTTTTTAATTTATTTTTTTTCAGAACCAGAAACCACTCCCAAAACTGAACAGTTAGAAACAGAGTTTAAATTACTTTTCTAGTGAAATGACCAGCAGTCTGTATTCACGTGAGTCAAGGTTAGACTGGAAAGCTAGTATGATTGATGACACGGAGCAAACATTTGTTCAAAAGAACTTTTCAGCCTGTTAAGAGAGGGTAGAAGACAATGTTTTTAATAGTGCTATGAGGTCATTTACAAATGCTTATTTTATTTTAATTGTTGTAGATAACCTTCCTACTCTGCAACAAGAAAGGCATCACAAACAAGACAAAAGTCTTGTACTTGAAGCCAAGAAGAGCTCCATAGTCAATTTTAAAAATGTTAAAAATAAAATAAAATAAATTAATTAAAAATTTAAGAAGTTAATTTTAAAAATGTCTAGTGTTTCAGTGTGCCCTCAGTCTCTGGGGTTTTGTGGATAATAYATAAGAACCAGGAGATTAGAACAGGGCCAGCGTAGCCTTGTCTTTAAAAAGAAGGGAAAGGAGAACCCAGGAAATTACAGGCCAGTCAGCTTAGTGTCAACTGCTGTAACATTTCTGGATCAAATCATCAAAAAAAAAAAAAAAAAGATACCAGTGTGATAAGTATGAGCCAACATGGATTTGTCGAGAACAAATTATGTCCAACAGCCTGGTTTCCCTTTGTAACAGGGTTGCAGGCTTTGTGGATACAGGAGAAGCAGCTGATACCATAAATCTTGATACCGTAAAGCCTTTGGTAAGGCTTTAAAACCGTGTCACATGAGCCTTGTGAACAGCTAGATAAATGTGGTCTTGATGAAACTTCTGTATGGGCATGMACTAAAGGCTGCATATTGTATGGAGAGAGTGGACTTTGGATAGAAAGGTACATGGAGGAGTTGTTTTGCAGCACATGTTTCCCCATACTTCTGGATCCTTAGGAGGAGACTAAAAAAAAATTCAGGCAATGCAGGCAAATGGGAAGTAGGAACTAGAATTTAAAATTACCATAGCAAATTTAAGAAATAAATTGGATACAAATGATTTTTAGAAAGTACTTAGAAACAAGTAAGGACAAGGGAAAGATTCCCCTGAGCCTGGAACTCACAGCTGTGAAGTAGATGACAGAGAATGAATGGTCAGGAAGAAGTTAATTGGAAGAAATGAATCTAGAGACTATGGTAGGCTAGCGACATGACAGTGCTGTGAAAATGTCAGATACCAGCCTGGAGCCTCGAAACAGGAATGTCCTCTAAAAAGTACTTGACGGGACCCTCTGTCTACGGATCACATTGGCATGGCCTGAGCGCTGTGTCTAACGTGGGCCATAACACGTCAAGAGACATGTGAAATAGCTGGGCGGAGTCCAGAAGAGAATTAAGGAGGAAGAGGAGTCAAAAATAGGTGTCAGGAAAAAAAAAATGTTGGGAATGACATTTTCCTCCCTGTGTGGGACAAGGAGATGATCTAGATGCTTCTTCTTGCTCTGCAGCTCTTTGGTAGATTTGCTCTAGTGATGTGTACCAAAGCAGGCAGGGAGATGTGGTAGTGCCAGGCCAGGCCTTTGTTTTTGCTGTAGGAACAGAAAACTGYCACAGATTGCAAGGCTGTTGCTGCCATGCTGTCTGGGTTTGAGTATTGCTATTGCACCATAAGGGCACCACTACGGTCTTGAAAAGATGAAGTGTTTACTTGATGGAGCCAGGGAAGAGCTCCATCTGGCAGCATTTTTGTTGATAGATGATGCAAGATGTACCTCTTGGTCCATTCTGACGATAGTATAATAACCCAYATTTTCGATGCTTGAAGAGACACTTAGATTCTTGTCCTATGGGATCACTCAGTAGTATTTAAAAGGAACTAAAGTAATTTCAGTTTTATGTTTTATCAACTTGCTTGTTATTAATTGCATGAAAACGAGCTGATTAAAGAAAGAAATTGCTAGTTGGCATAAATTAGTAGCGGTAATAAAAATCTGAGTGCCCTGCACATGATAATATAAAGCATGAGTTATATTTCTAGGTAATACCGAATTGCAACCTGAGCCTTGAAAGACTTATCCCAATACAGTTCTAGCATTAGTTGCATGATAGAACAGTAATAATAAATACATAGCAAAAACTAGATTATAAAGCAACTAAAGAAACCAACATCAGTGAATATACTCTTGAGTTGTTTATCTAAAATAAGATCTAAATCACCTGCACTAAATTATTTACACCTGTGCCTCTCAGAATACAAGACATTAAAACTGCTAAAATTTTACTTTGCCCTATAGGGTAAATAAAGAGATGAGGTCTAGAATAAATGAAAGCCAAGAAACAATACAGGGAACTTTACCCACTACACTTCCAGACAGAAAAGTGAAAAAAAAACCCTCTTCTGAAGAACAGAATTCCATAAGCATCTAGAAAAGCATGGATCTGTTATATAGGCTGCAGCTGAAAAGCAGAGGGTAAAAAGCAATGAGAGAAAGTTAAAGGAGGACTTATTTCTTCTTCCTCTGAAGTAACTAATGTTCTTCATTGACCTATTAGGCATCCCTGCTACTGAAAGATCTGCAACAGGGTTAGGATATTTCATGCATGCAAGTTTTCCAAGACAAACAGAAGCTGCATGGAAAACTATTTTCCAGGGCATTAGAAGAGCTGCATAAATGCAATGCAAACCAGAMAGACATTGCATCTGTACTCAACTGATGAAAAAAAGTTATTTAGCAGAGCCATTAAAGCATGATTATGATTTGATGGGATAATATGATAAATGTGGTAGGTCCACTGTGACCTGCATGCTGCCAGTATCGATTAACACCCTTCGCAGCCCAGTRGGAATCCTAGATAGGATGCATTTCACATATAAGGCATGGGAATCAGAATAAATCCTGGATAACAACTGCCATATCATTCAGATGAGTATCTTATGCCCCTATAGGACAAAGTAAGTGAAACAAGAAATAAAGGAAAGTTGCCAAAGGATTCGTTTGACTYCTCGATGTATGTGGGGATTTACAAGTGCTGAAGATAGAAGGCCAGATTCATACCTCGTATAATTTTACCGACTTAGCTGAATTTCCCAAGGGTTAAATTTGGCCAGCAGTATCTGACTGGTCAGCTTAAATCAGACARGTATTTTGATACATGGGAAAATAATCATTTATATATTGCAAGGGAATACAGCTGGCAGAGACACCACAGCAAAGAAAGTAATTACAGAGAGAGTTGAGGTAGAGAAGATTGTTTTGCTGACAGGAAGAATCAAGCTGTTCCAGCTATGAGGAAATGATATAAAACCAAGCATGGGAAGGGGTAGGGAAGCAGCTGCAGAACAGGATTTAGAGAAGCATATGGAGGAAGAAGGAGAACAGAATAAATTTGTAACTAACTGGTTTGTTAGCAAGCGTRTCCCTTTTGTAAAGGTGAGGGAAAGCTTGGGCTTTTTGTGTCGAGGCAGAAGCTCAAAGAAGTTTGACACAAGGAGAGAGAGAATGGCAAAAGTGYGAGCCTGCTTTTAACCCAAACATTTCTGCTGGACTAGGATGGCAAATGGTGAGATTTGGAAGGAGGAGAAGGGACTGTGTTTTATGCAGTCAGTCACGCATTTGAAGAAGCATGAAATAAAAAGAAMGAACAAACATTTGGGATTTGAAGGGACAAAAGGTTAAGTGTTGCRGATGAATCTGAGGGTTTGATTTGAAGTAAAATCCAGAGGTTTGGGAAACATTTTTTTTTTCCCAAAAGTAAATCTTAGGTTCTTTGTTCCAAATTCATAACTCAATATTCATTTGAAAAAAAAAAAGTATAAAAGTACCCATGAAGCATTGTGAAAACTACAAACAGCACACAGCTCATTAAGGTTTGTGTAAATTGAGAAGATAGAATTATTAAGTAAAAAGAAAAATATCCAGTGTGGTTTCAATAGATGAAATATTGGACTGAACTCATCTCCTTCTTTTAYTGGAAAAAAAATAAGAATATTCTTATACGTCTCTGCTTAATTGCTTGCTAGTTTTTTTTTAAATTACTATTTTTATTTAAAAGATCTATTGCTGGCATGTTTTGGACTCTCAAAGATTCCCCCTTCTTTTGGAAAAGGTCTGCAATAGGGAATTTCTATTTATTTACCACCCTGGAATCGTACTGTGGCCTTTACTTGAACGCTGTCTGCAGAGCTAAGTGCTTGTGGGTGGCTTTGATGGAGAGGGCAAAGCAGGAAGGGCTTTCAGGTGTGACAAGTCAGAGATGGGAAGGCTGCAAAGCACTAAAAGAGAGGCATGATGAGGACCTTCAAGGGAAAAAGGTTATTCTGAGTCTGTTGTGAATAAGTGATGTTAAAGATGTGTTAGTAAGTGTGCTTTGTTTGGAGAAATCGGTGGGATAGGTCTGTTGTGTGGCTCCATAAATATGACTGTTTGTAGCCATATGAGACCACAGGATGTTTTAATGGATTAGGTTTGCTAGTTTCCTTTCTTTTGCTTGGTGATATGTTGGCTTAGGATAGAGCTTCAAAATCTAATTGCATATCTACCATGTGTATCTTTTATTCCCCCCCTCCTTTTTTTTTTCCCTTTTTCTTTTTGTTTTTGTTTTATTTTAATCTGGCATAATAATATTAACCAGTGGAAATTAGGCTTTTCTGCTGACTGGTTGAATAAGGGAATTGAAAGTGTTTCAAGATACTGYGCCAGCTCTAAGGAACACAGAATCTGCATCAGCTCTGCCTTTGCTGCTTGTTAAGTTTGTTTCCTCCTATTTGTGTCCAGCAGTTTAATCAAACAATAGTGATATTATWTTTTTTCCTCTGTTTCCTATATAGGAAAATGACTTTTTCAAATTAGCAGCCTGTCATGCGCATGAATTAATTAAGTGCAAAGCACCTCTTAATTGTCACTTTAAAATGTCTATACTCCTGATTCAAGTACAGATGCAATATSTTTGAAAGACATACTCGTACTGTTTCATCCCAGAAGATAGATTAATAACATGAGGAGTGATCAACACCAAACCTTTCYCTGTTAGGGTCATCTTTTTTACATTAATTACAACTGAGAGCTCTGGAAYGGGTTACCTTGATGAAATAGTTTTCTTTTCTTTGAGGATTTATTTCTTTATTGGTAAGGTTTAGATTTAGACTTGAGAGATTTTCATCTGAGATGCAGCAGAGAATTTAATACAAAAAAAGGGAAAGCAGTTTTGCTCCTGTGCTTCAATAGGTTCATTTGTTTAATACCTCTGTGCAAAATTTCTCTCTCGGAGGTCTATTTTAAGGTGCTTAAGCACTGACTGTGAGTGCCTTGACTCTCAGTATCTGATCGCTGTGATAATGCCTTTCATCAGCCAACAGCAGAAAGGAAGCTTAGTCCGACTCTTCCTGGAGGAAGATGCATTAGTCTTAGCAGAAGCTGCTGTGGGTCCCGCTCCTTGGTTATTTGGAGCTGCAAATTCACACCRTAGTGGTTGTCTCGAGGAGCTAAGTGTCTGCTGTGCACAAGATGTCCCCACAGACAAAGGTGCACAGGCTATAATGAAGTTTTAGAGGGACCTGGCAGAAGTTTTCGTTCACTGCTGACATGTCCTTTATATCCACTCTATGTGGCCTGTTCTTTAATGGTTATTTAACGCAGCAGATGCAGCTCCCACCAATGCAGACYATCTTAGGTGAATAAGGCACTGCTAACAACTGATGAGGACATATATTTCTTGTTATTTCTTTAAGTACTTGTCTTGGTTAGCATATCTATAAGCCCCAGTCAGTGAATCCTGGTGGATACTCAGAAATACTCTCTTAATCAGAGTTTAATATTTGTATATTTCAGTTTTATTGCTTTGCTAATTTTATTAAATTTATTGAACTTAAGAATAAGTTCTCCCCTGCAAAATCCATACAACTTACACAAGTGAACTAAGACCCCCAAAATGTCCTTATGGCTGGCCAGGATGTTGCTACTTCTAGGTAGCCCAGTGCTGAAGATGATCAAGGAAGAAGGTGGAGAGTTAACTTGCTTGCAAGAGAGAGTTGTTTCTGTTTGGCTGCTCCTGCTAACGTAAAAGCCWGGCTTGCTGAATAATACATGAGAAGCCAAAATATCTGCCAGCAGAGGTTACAAAATACTGCTGCAAGCAGCTTGCTGTAAAGGGTAGATAGAGCAGGCATAAAGCAGGCCAAGAGCCCTAATCAGAGTGCTGAACGGGTTCTCATTTGGTTGCTACTGCCACAAAATCCAGGCACCTTCTGATCCTTCTATTAACTATTTGCAACATACAGAAGTGTTGATTTTCTTTTACACATGGTGAACTGAGGCCTACTAAGAGTAACCTCCTAGGCAAGTGTTGCTCACAACGTAGTTCTTATTGAAATCTACTAGAATTAAACATCTAAATAGGAGCCAAGCAGCTTAATGCTTCTTGGAGTCTGGGTTCAAATGTCTTATTCCATCACCCAGGAAGACTGTGGAATGGGCACTCGCATTGCATGAATCTTAGTCCAAGTTTTCTGCTTTTCAGTCTGATATCTGGACATGATGTGGTGTTAGGTGCAGGACAGCCATGAGGAACAGCAGTCACTGCCACAAACTTATTCCAGTTTACAGAGGAGGGGGAGTATGGGGAAGAAGGAAAGAAAGAAAATAATAAGAAAGCAGCAGTATCTCATTCAGAAAACCAAGAGTGTAGCAATTAAAGGAGCGCTTCTTATTTCCTGAGGGAATGGAGTACAAGATGATGAGGATTTTTTTGTTGTTTTTTTGTCGCTCTTAGGTTACAAAAATGAGTTTGGGAAAAGTGTTTTTAGTAATAAACTAAAGGATAAACGTCATTAAAAGCTGTCAGTGGAAAGAATATGGAGAGTGTGGAATTGCTGAAGAAAGGGGGGATGAGCCGTGCAATGAGAGATGGGAAAGTTAGTGCTGCTGAACAAGTTACCTAAGTCATCAGTGAGTTAGTTGGGTTATAAATGCAATTTAAATGCAAAATGKAGTTAATAGCAGTGGTAGGGGATTCATGGGGACTAGCTGTGTTCCTTGAACGTGCACTTTCCCTTACTTGCAGAAGCACGACGGGCACTTCACAGTGATCCAGCTGGTTGGCATGCTGCGTGGGATTGCGTCTGGCATGAAGTACCTCTCCGACATGGGCTACGTGCACCGGGATCTGGCAGCCCGGAATATTTTGGTCAACAGTAACCTCATGTGCAAGGTCTCTGATTTTGGTTTGTCACGGGTGTTGGAGGACGACCCTGAAGCCGCTTACACAACAAGCGTAAGTTTCTCTCATCTGATTTGAGCAGCACATTGCCCTGTGCCGGCTGTTTTCCTCTTATTGCAGTTTCAGACTTATCTCTGTTGTAGGTGTAGTAGTTTGAATTGGCTGGTTTTGTTCCACTATCAGTGCATGTGACGTGGTAGCACTGTCAGTTTTTTAAGGGAAGTTCCTCTGATTTTGTTTGTGTGAGTGGTTTATAAGAGTGTTTGGTGAAAACTTCTAAGTGAATTGGAGAGAGGAGAGGGGAGGCAGGGAAAAAGGCAATGTTTAAAGCAGATACAAGTGTGAGTCTTTTCCGTGCTTGAATGTCCATATCATTTCTGTTTTTTCTTTCCTTTGTTTCATTTCCAAAGATATCATTTTAAAGGAGTGGGAGAAAATCTCAGTGATTCCATTGTGGAAGACTTTTTTTTTTTTTTTTTTTTCCCCCTTCCCCCCCTTCTTTTTTTCTTCCTTTCCTCTGAGAACAGTGTATATGTTGGGGGTGGGGGGGCAGGGGATGTTTGTTTGTTTTTCCCTAGCTGGATATTATAACCTTTGTTTCAAGACTTAAGTCTCATTCCATTAGTTCTTAAAATTCACTATGCTCTGCAAGTAGACCCTTGTTTTAAGGGAGAATAAGGGAGGTTTCCCCCTCCCACCCCCAAAGTGAAAAATTCTTTAACATGGAGGAGCTTGTTCAAATCTGACTTAGAAGAACCAAATAAACCGCACCTGAAGCATGATGGAAAATAGGAAACTGAATGTGTTGGTGTGAAGAGAGGAGAAAGAAAAAAAAAAATCCGAATATGATATTTCTTCATTAGAGCAAAATGTTCAATTACTTTTTCTTTTCAATTACTTCTTTATTACGGTAATGCTAAGAATCATAGCTAAATATAATCTGATTTCAAGTAATGTTAATCTGTATCACTAATAGAAACTAAAATGACTTCAGAGCCGGGGCATGTGCTCATTAATATTCTCCCAAAATGCATGGGATTTGTATGCTCCCGTGAGAGGGACCAGTTCAGAATGCTAATAGAGATAATAAATTAGCATTAAATAATTTATTTCAGCCTACTTCACCAAAAATACTTTCTCTTTAAAAGGTAATTTATGGGCAAAATGGGGAACTCATCTAATTTAACTGCATTGTAATAAGTACTTGGCTTGTTCTGTTGAATTCAGTAACTACTGAAATTGGATTACTCTTCTGTTTTGTTTAAACATAAAATAGGTATTTTCAGAGAAGTGCACCGTAAATTTCAACCACTTTTTAGAACAAGGTCTATGTAGAAATCAAGTCAACTGAGACAGGGAAAGTCATATTACAAGGTTTTCTTGCTGTTTTAATGTTCAGACCCCCCCCACACACACACATCCCAAGAAAGAAACTTAATAATTTCTTCATCTATAGAGGATACTTCTGTCGTTTARTTCTCAAAACCTCTTTTGTCTCGCACATCAGTGTAAGGATTGGAGGAAGAATAAACATTACAGTAGCTTAGAAGCTTGTTGCGTGTTGGCTAAGCCTTGCTAATGGTCCATGTGAGCTTGTTTAACTGGCAGCAAATGCCCACAACAAAATGCAAARTAAATTACATTACTCAGCATTCATTGTGCAATGCTCAGCTGGTGGAAAGCACTGGAAATTGCAAAACAATTTTGCCCAATTAGGTTGGGGAAAAACACCAAATGCTATTTTGAGGTTCTCGGTAATTATTTATCCTGTAAGTTTTTACTGGATACTGAACCATTTGGTTTCTGCCAGTAGCTAGCGCCTCCCTTTTTGTCGTAGCTAGCCGCTTTTCACAGGGAAATTCTACTTTGTTAAGGCAGAAACATTCCATGGAGTTGTACCTGTGTTAATAGGGCAGGGTTTTGATGAAGTGCTCGCTGTTTTTGTATCCGTTCACCTGGCTGGTTAATGCAAGGGCCTGCAAGCCAAGGCAGCTGTTGTAGGTAGGTCACCTCGGAGCCAATGCCCGGCACTGTCCAAACCTGCAAGCACAGGCTGAAGCAGAAAATCACATCGTGCTGCTGAGCAGGGAAACTGCAAGGCAGGAGGGGACATTACAGAGTCTTCTAGCYGGTGGCAGGGAGTGAGTTAACTAGAGCTTTAAGGTGATTCCACATTGGCCTTGAACTTCACGGAGTTGACCACAAACCTTTGAAGCTTGGGAAAGGAAATGCTATGTTTTGTTGTAATGTCAACTAGAAACTTTTCTTAAATAGGGAAAATTCAAAGCAACCATGTCAAGCTAAATTAAAATGTTTTTGATTTCTAACAACTCATTCCTCTAATCCCAGCCCCCTCTGTCCTTCTAGGGATGTCTTTGCATGCAGTCTCTGTTTCAAATAATGCAGCTCATGCTGCAGCTTTTTGAGTCTAACAAATTCTGCTTTGTCTCCTCTGGTCCTTGGGGAATTTCTTTCTCTAATCCCCGAGTGCTCCAGTCCCTGTTGTGCATGGTACTCACTCTGTATGATCTGGCAAACACAAGTTTTCCCTTAGATGGCTCCTCCTTTCCATATCCTCTACCTTGTGAGTCTTGCTGCTTAGGTGCAAGCTAAATATGTTTCTCTTTAGGGAGCTGATTATCCCAATCCCATTTAAAAAGGGGGTGCAGTACAGAGGTGAGCAAAAAGGACAAAGGGAGTAAATGTCTATGAGGGTGGCTGTGGAGAACTCTGAAGGAGCTCACTCTTTAAGCAGGCTTTCGCAATAATGGGAAAGAATAAAAGCCCACATGAGAAAGGGGACGTGCCATCCCATTCCAGYTTTCACTGTCCGTAACGCCACAGGCACTTCTTCCAGTTGTTCTTTCTTTCTGTGATACGTAAAAAGATCAAAGAAGTCGCTGTTCAGTAAGGTGCTGAATCTACTCAGATGTCATGAGGAAAAYAATCTCTCCCTAACATACAGGAATTTGTTGGTTGGAATTTGATGCCTGCAAAACTTGACAAACCTGAACTCTAGCTGTGTGGTTCTTGAAGAGAATTATATGCTCATTGTTTTGCCCATTACAAATCATAAATATTCTTCTGAAGGCAGGAAACTGTTCACTAGCAGAACCTGCTGGTACTTTCATGTAATTCATGACGTTCACAGAAAGGAAGTACTCCGGGATTTCTTCTTGGGAGACATGCAGCATACAGGGGGACAGGTTTATTAGTWAAACTCAGAATACTGCATGAATACTACATTGCCTCATATTCTGGGAGAACTTGTGAACCTTGTACAGCATCAGGCCACACGTTGTTACTAGAACTTAATGTGCTGTTATTAGAGCTTTTATGCATATGCAGTTTAATTTCTTACTGTGTTTTTGTCACATGAAGTGTAAATCCTCAATGTCTTTACCAAAAGGCTGTGCTCTTAGAATTCGAGTTTACCCCTGCAGAGATTTTCTTGGTAACTACTAAGTTACCTCAGGCTACAAGAAATCCTTGTATTTGATCAGCATATTGCACAGTATCTTCTTAGGATTATGTTTCCTTAATCTATCCTTAATCTATCTTCTCCCAAAACACTACTCTCTGTCAGTGTTCAGAGGAAACCCTGACTTTTTTTCTTTTTTGAGTATTTTTAATCAAAGAAAATATCCAACAATGATGAAACACTTGAATGCCCATCACTTAAAGTCAGTATGTTTCCCAAGAACTTTGGGCCGTGGCATTACTGGTCAAAGTAATCATAATTTCAGAGTAGGTGAGGGAATTAAGACCTAACAACTGCAAACTTCTAATCTTTGTGTTTCAGATGGATCAGGAAGGAGGAGGCAACTTCTGAGATACCTGACTAGTGTGTTTCTTTCCATGGAGACAAAATTTTCATTTTTGCTAGTGGTTTCCAAGGTAACTGTAGCTCATAAAAAGGCATTTCAAGTATATAAACAACCATTCCAGTCAGTACAGAGAACATCCAGGCTCCTGTATCCCTGGTTTTGGATAGACTGTGTTACTGTGCTATATGACGTGGATTCATTTTCTTTAAAATACAGTCAGGCTTCATCTATATTTAGAACAGAACTACAAGCTTCCAGGAAAACCTTCTATGTGTAGCAAAATGTGTTCAGACATGTAAATTGAACAGGGTATGTGGTGTTACCGCAAAAAGGACTGAACTGGTATTTCTGTTAAAGGTGACACCTTAATATACTGCTTTAAAACTTATTTAGTGAGGTAAAAAGCTGCCGCAAACTCAAATATGTGCTACATAAAGAAATATATTCCACTTTGTTCTCTCTTATGAGCTTTATTTCTGAATTCAACCTGAATATATTTTAGTCTTTTTCCACAATACTACTTAAAGAATTGCGTTATTGCCTTGACTTCACTGAATCACCCGATGCACTTCCTAGATCTTATCCTGCTCAGAACATGTTGCTAGTTTTAAAACTTTTATATGTCAGGAGTGTTTTCTTCTATTAGCACATGATTTCTGGGGGTGGGAGGAAAGCTTAATTTGCTGAAAAGTGAAATAAGGCACAAATGCTTTCTCTAGTTGTTTTGGATTCTCGAGTTGTAGTTTCTGGAGTCTTTGAGTGCTAGGCATTTTCTTTAAGAATTAGCTTAATCGGAGACAATGGAGTAAATTGATTATTGGCAGGTGTTTAGAAAAACAATAAAAAAGAAGCTGTGTCCTGGAAATGGTCTGAATTAACCCAGTTTCTTGAACACTAATTGTCGCCATAAGATTGAGCACAACTATTGCCAACTAGTTAATTCCGTATACACCCTAGAAGTAATGCATTTTTCATGGCCAAAGTGGGAGAAATGCAGAGATAGCAGGGTGCACATTATCTGTGTTCAGTTCTTGGGCTCTGCAAAAAGGCAAGGGCTGTGAACTCCCGCCAAGCACTTCTCTGGATAGTTTCTTGAAATTCACTTCACTGGTGATGGCTGAAAAAAACAGGTGGGGTAAAATGTTGGTTTTGTTTTGTTTTTTGGGTCCTTAGAAAAAATAATGATTTGCCTCCCCCCAGTCCTCCCATTCTCGAGCTTTGCGGCTCTATGTACGTAGGCTGGAGCTGCCTATGGTTACCCTCCCCTCCGCCCCATCCCAATTACTCTTTTTGCTCCTAAAATAAAAGCCTAATGAAACCCCAGGACTGTTTGTGAAACCTGCCTTTCTCCATCTTTACAAAGCAGCCTTGCTCCCCTCATCCTGTTTATCCTCATTAGCATCTAAAGGGAGGTGGTCCATGTTCCCTTTACTGACAGCTGATAGTCCAAGTCATCCCTGCAGCTTGTGCTGTGGTTCTGTGCTCTGGCATCTCCAAACAGAAGGCCTTCAAACCCTAAGGTGAAGAATAAAATGGACCCCTTCTCTCTACAGTAACTGCTTCAGAACATCCCCATTCAGCCTGAAAATCTCTGTCGCTTCCATCTTGTTGGCTCCATAGCCAAGCATCGGTTGCAGGATATATGCTGAGTACAGCAGGTCAGTATTGTATAAGGTGACAGATTAGTGGTATGTGAGTGGAAAGAAAAAAGAAGGGCAACTTTTCCATTACAGTGTACCACTTACATGTCCATTAAGAGGTAAATACTTAGTGTTTTTTGGTCATAGAAAAAATATATGGGAGTTGCAACCCAGCTTTCATTAATGGGGCATATGCTGAAGCTTTTAGAAACCATTAAAGTAGAAGTTACACTTTTTCAGGGATGCAGTGATCAATTATAATATTGTGCCCCAGACTGGAGATACAGAACTCAGTGGGAACCTGAGGGGCTTGCCTTTTAGAGACAAACTGATATCATCACCTTATCAGACTACTGTGGAAGGTCACAGCTCCCGCGCAGTTCTGGGATCCGGCAGCCACATCTCTGCACACACGACGTGTCCCCTCCTGCAGCGGAGTGTCGGCCTGCTGAGTCCTGTGGGTTGGTTTTAACAACAGTAAAACACAAGGAGTGACCCCCCCGTGTGAYTCTGGGGCTAATGCCTAAGGCTAATGCAGTATTTTCTGGGAGCTCGTTTCCCAGAGCATGTGTGAGAGCTCCCAGGAGCGTGTTGTGAAGAGCTCTGCTAATGTGCTCGGTCGGCACTGGGATATGAGAGATGTAGAAACTAGTTTTAAAATGTGTGATGGAATATGGGGGTCAAGTGGGGGGGAGATGAATCGCATTCCCATGAGTTGCCCGCTTGGATCAGTGCAGAGGATCCACTCTCTGCTCTGGTGGGGAGCATGGGGACCAAGGCACAACCTTCCCGAGATTCTGTCCTCCCGGTGTTGGCCTGGACAGCAATAAAACGTGCTCTCCTTATGCTCAAGAATAAATGTCTAAGGAGCAGAGCAATAGCCTGTGGGGTCAGGGTCTCGCGGAAAAGACTTCCTGCCTTTTGGGCTCTAAAGGGAGTTGTGACTTCTAATAGAAATTAGTAGGATTTCTGTCTACTAGGAAACGCCCCTAGATGTTTTCTAGTAGACAGAAACTAGAATATTCATCCAGAGGTGTGAGGTTAGCCCCTTTTTGACTTACTCTTGTTTTCAGGGATGAGTAAATATGCCTTTTTTGACAAGAGAGAAATGTTAAATATTTTCATCTATCCTTTTAAAATTCGTGGTTCAAATTTCATCTATCTGTCCTCCCAAGTTTAAATGATTTTCTGATTTGTTTGCTCCTCCTCAAATAAAAATGGCTATAAAATATAACTCGGACTAGAACAAAATCAGATCCATTAGAGGAAGATCCAAGGATAAGAGACTAAGCCATGAATATAAAACTCCATTCCCTTTCCACGCGTTTTGTCTGATTTTTTTTTTTCCTTCTGAGTATTCTCTTCACTGTAACAGTTGTCATTTAAGTTCTGAGAATGTAGGGAGAAAAAAAAAACACATTAAAATTTGCATTTAAACGTGCAGAGAATCAGAAGGAGCTTATTTCAGAGAGATTTCTAGATACAATGATTGAATTTAATTGAAAAACTTATTATATTAACTCTCACATCCCTGTTCCTTCTTTCCTTGTGCTACATAGGGACTCTAATATATTTTTGGCAGGGGAACATAGCTGGAAATTTCGTATTTCACTCATATTCATGCTCAAAATCACTGTGTTCATAACCTCCACACAGGAATGTCCTAACATCTTGGCAGTAAAAAGAGGTTTTTTGCATTTTATTCTCAATGTGAATTTCAAAGCATTATCCTATCTCTTGTCGTAATCTAAGTTAATTTCCAGTAAAAAGAAGAAAATGTATTAGAGGTGGCTGCTTCTTGGAGCTTTGCAAGCTCTACCTTTTCATTAGTTTGGATTTCARCTTCTTGATGCCTCCTTGTATTTGCATTAGCAAATTGGAGAATAAAATTCTTCAAGTAGACACCTTTTTCAGTTTTGGTTTTCTAATCATCTGTTAGTATGTTTGCGAAAACAGAACTGTGCATTTCCAGATGAACACAAGCGAGATGGAAGCGTGCATTTGTAGAAGGATTGAAAATGATCCACGTAAAGTCCTAAAGAGCCAGTGCTCTTAAGGCATAGTGACATATAGAAGACAAATGATGAATCTGCCTGTGCTGATAGTGATTGCCTTTTTTTTTTCTTCTTGGTGCAATATTATTTGTGACTAGTAGAGCATATTTTCTTGCAATGATTTTCCATCTTCCCCAATGCATAGATTGCTGAAATTTATGTAGCGGAGATGCAAACTTGGTGAGAAATTATCTATTTGTGGCTTTTCTATATAGTGCATTGGACTTTGTCTTTCACAGATTCCGTCACAGTATTCGCCAGATTTAGAGGGCTGTGTACCACAGACTGAAAAACACCATTGCTCAAGTTGAATTAAAGTTGAGGGGTTTTTGTTTCCTCCTGTGCAGTCCCTGYATGCATTTTTTTTTTCTAATTGAAATTTTCAATTCAATTTTAARTTGAATTCAAATCATGGTAACTCTTTTGGCTAGAAAAGGCATAGGGGTTAGGGTTGCAAAAGGTATTCCAATAATCAGGAAAGATCTGCATAGCTGTGACTGTGAATCCCATTTAAAGCAGTCAAGTAGTCTCTGATCCGGGGGTTACGTGAACCATGTACCTGCTGACTGGGTTTTCAAGAGCTACTTGGCGAATACACGTCCATGAGCCTTATGTCTAGCCTAACAATTTGACTGACACAATCACAGGAAACACGTGTGGAATCATGAATGGTGCAGATCTAGAATGTACACATGCCATGTTGTCTAAAGTAGAAAAATCAAGAAGGGTGCATTCAATTAAGCTGAATSATGGGGAATTCAAAACTCTCTTAAGGATGGGAAATAGTTTGATCATACCCTGTGTAATTAAACCATGGAGCTSAATGCCACTGAGTGCTTGGCACGTTTACACCCCGATTTAAACAAGACTTAAATGGGATTGAATCTTCATAAGAAGAAAGAATATCCAGTTACRACAGCTAATAATGATTTTCAAGAGATACGGAACCTCGTATTTCAGGCCAAGACTATTAGAGAGAACAGGAAGAAAACAAATACAAAAGGAGGAAGTAACAGAGTGCAGGTTATTTTCACGTATCACATCTGATATGTGAAACATATCCCATAAAACATCTGATACTGTCCACTGTCACTGGCTTCTGGATTAGATCACCTCGGGCCTGACTCACTGTGGTAATTTCTGTACTCAAACAGCAAGTGTAATTAACCAGTGGAACAAGCTCTCTGTGGATGTGCAGAAATCTTTGTCTTTAAAAGTCCTTGAATCAGGACAGTGTGTCTTGTAAAAGATAAGTCATAACTCTTGCAGAAGGGACTGTGTAGGATTTGCACGGTAAAACTCTGTGCTATATAGAAGCAAAATAAATCCTTTCGACCTGAAGATTTTTCATTTACGTTTAGATTTAAGGCAACAACTTTAATTTAAAGTTTAATTTTGCCAAGAGCATTCGTTGATGAAAGTGATAACAAAATGTAGCTGTGGGAATTGCAATCCAAATGGAAATATGGTTGTATGATGAGGTACAGTCCAACAGAAAGTCTCTAGGAACAGTTTGAAGATATGGATGTAGAGCGATTAAAAACAGCAGAACAGGATAAGCATATACATCTGTGGAATTTACCAGCATTTTAGGTGGTGCTTTGGTGCTAATGAGGTTTAATACAGAGTGTTGGACAAAATAAACAAATATTAGCCAAGCTAACTGTGCTAGGGGAAATGGCTGGGGCAAAAATACAATTTGCTAATACAAATTAAGAAGAAAGACACTGAGTGGATCTTCACGATCTCCTTCAACCACAACCAGTGCACTGGGAGATCATGAAATGGCACTGAGGACACAACCAAACTGCCCAACACTCATGGGAGTTTTCACATAGTTTGGCTATAAACAAAAGCAAGCAATAATAAAAGCAAATGAAAAGCTTCATACCAAGAGCTTTTCTAAGCCAACACAGAATAGTGTAAARAATAAATCAGATGGATGCTTCAACTGTATTTTAAATATTAGGATTTAAATGTTATTTTAAATGTAATTTAATGTTAGGATGCTGATTTTGAAATGGAATTTAACTTTTACAGTGTAGTGATATGATTAATCCTTGAAGAGAAAAAAAAARRAAAAAAATGGTCTCTACTTCATCCTCAAAGGCATTTTTTTTTTGCCACTAGTATTTTTCTGCAGTGCTCAGTTTTTGATTTTGCTTTGTACATGTCATGCCMTGTTAGAGGACTAATAAATGGCTTTATTTTTTAATTCCAATATAGAGTAGCACTAAATAAAATTTGTGTCATCAAAAGCGAGTTTAGGTTTCATACAATGCACTGTATTTATTTCATTTTTTGGTGTTAGGTTCAAGATGAATTTGTAGAAAATAATTTATATGCTTTGCTATGGGCCCTATGGGTTTCTGTGTTTAAAAATAGACCCTCTGGGTTGCAGTTTAATCACCTAAGTTCCATTTGCAAGAGGTACTGATATGTTTAATGGATTTGAAACCTGACAGTTTCTCAGAGAGTGTGTGACTAGCTGGGTCCATGAAGCCCCTACATGATATGCTCCGTGTGCAAATGAAGAGTTTTTAACAGACCTGTTGTGGTGTTAACCCTCCTTCTGCAGAGCTGATTCTGTGCACAGCTTAGCTGGTTCTGGTAGGGAACACAAGAAGTAAGAATGTAAAGAGAGATTGAGCTTTAGGAAGAAAACAAGGAGACTGTAGTGAGTTGTGAAGTTGCAAGACTGTTAACTTGTTGTTCACGAATATATAGTTGTCTTCAGGTTATTTAATAGTCTGCTGATGGTCTTTTAGCTCTTTAAATAGTTGTCATTAAATGTCTGCATAAATCTGCAGAGTGTTTTTTTTCCTGCAAACATCTTATACTTGAATTGTGTAAATGTAATAAATATCCTTCTRTTTTCAGAAATATAATTGACATTGCTTCTGGGGACCTGATGGTCTGGTTAGTACTTTGGAAAGCAGAGACAGTTTTCTCTGCAGCACTTAAATTACATATTTTGCACCACTGCATAAAGAGAAAATGATAAATATGTTTTATTTCCACTGTAGCTTGAATGAAGTACTTAGTCATAGTGATTATTTGTCAGGTGTGTCGAAGCACAGTTTTAACACCACCSAGGTTAGTGTTATATAATTAACTGGTAGAGCATCTAGAAATTTATTTTGGAAAAGTAATCATTCCTGATAATTATATAACTCRTCAAATAGGAAGGAGAATTGTACCTACGCTCCTGTTTTATCAAAGGTTTATCTCAGTGTTATCTCATGATCATGACTATTGACAGGCTTCTGCATAAGATGCAATACTTACTTGTCTCGAATCTAGACCGATAGGCATTGCTGTTTGGATGAAAAATATCTATGTGAAGATAAAGATAAAAAGCCAATGCATTTGACTCTCAATTCTGAAGTAATAGTTAAATGAAGGCTATGAATCTCAAAAAGATGCAGTTAATGTCTTCAGAAGCACTGAGAAATGGAAAAGGCTCATTTCAGATGCACCTGAGAGCTCTAGAAAGCTCTCCCCTTTTGYACTAATCTCCTCTCATGTCAAACTAGTTTTCTGGAAACTGCATCTTCAATAAAGACACCATTCAAGTACTTGTACTATAAGCACTTGCAGGGTTTTACTGTTAATTCCCCATACTTCTGAGTAACAATTATCAAAATATTAATCTAATTTAAAATACATCTGGTTTTAGCATGCATATTAAGCTTGATTGCATGCATTCGTAATTGTTGAACTTTATTAATCAGAATTGCCATTTTCATATTATAATTACTGAAGCTGTTGTAAACATGCAGAGCATACTTATACATTTTCAGCAGGATCACCATTCACTTGCTGCTATAATAGCCACACTTAGGATTAAAAATGTAATGCTACCATAAAGCCTAAGTTCTTGCTTTATTGCTAATTATGTGAATGAAAATAATCATAAATGCCAGTTTTGTGAGATTATCACTACTCATGTTTCACATAGCCACAATTTCATTGTGTACTGTTTACTTAATATTTTAATATTCAAAATACTGAATACTGAAAGATGTAGTGTATCATAAAATACCCTTACCATGTTAAATGTATTACACTGGAACATAGCTGAAAGTGCAGCTCATGATATACTGTAAATGAGCTTGAAGTCACTTCCTTAAGGTCAGAGCTGTTGTTTTGTGCTCTGTGAGAGCTGACACTAATGACTTTGAGATAATAACATTCTGATATATAGAAAAAGCAGAACAACCTGATGAAATCTTTAAAGAATGTCATATGCTTTTTTTTTTTTTTCTTATTTGAGATTTTTGATACCTTTTGAAGGTGGGTTAAGAAGCAGAATTTGTTTACAGGGTTCCCTAAAAGTCAGAATGGATGAGTGATTCTGTGGGAAATGAATGCCATTCAGCTCCGGTGATCCAAGCAGTCTATCTCCAGCCTATCATAATTTAGCTGTTGTTCAGCGCAAAAGAGTAAGATCTGGATGATTTKGGGGATTTATCTGCTGAAACCTTCCCCGTGTGAATTTATGATGCACGTTAAATACTATTGTAAAAAGCTACTTCTCTGCATATAGCAATATAAAACTTCTGGGCTGAAAACTCTGAAGCAGTTGACTTCACCAGACTCTTGTAAAGCTTCATAATTAAATATTGACATATTCTACAGCAGGATGAAATCSCTTTGCATTATGTCTTTGAGTATAGTCAAAGGAACTTCTGAATCCAGTCCCAAATAACAATAATTTAAAAGATATATTATGAGAATTGATTAGTTAAAAGTAGTTAGTCATTAGGACACAGTTATATTCAAAGTCCATAGGAAAAGAATCACAAGAGGAGGCTCTATTTCTTCAGATACTATAGGAGATAATTTATATTTCTGTCACAATTCCATATGTTTTTTTCTGCTTTAATTGTGTTCTGCACTCAACCTGCTATCTCGATTGGGAAACAAATAATCATGACACCAGAAGAGACTAAAAACTCTAGACAATATTGGTGGACCTTGCTGCAGTCTTAACATTCTTTTTAGGATTGAGTGTTCCTGTGTAATAACTACCCACAATATTTAGAGGCATCTGTGTTTCTCCTGGTTTTAGTCTAGTTCCTTAAGGAATTATCTCAAATGGTATTTTTATCTTAATGGCTATTCCTGAGCTTGCTTGCTAATGATCGTTGATTAACAATTTTTATAAAATTAGAGAGACACATTAAAATTTCAGAGATACTACTTCTTATGTTTTTATTTCATGAAAATAAATAGTAGCATAGAAAAGAGAAGGCACTTTCCATTTAGCAAGGACTTAACCTTCATTAAAAAAATCAACCTTGAAGATACTAATCTGGAGAACACTAAGACTCCTTTTTTTTTAATGAGAATAAGTGCTAAATGACTAAAGAGGCAATCAAGACACAAAAGATATAAATAAAAACATCTTGTGGGATGGATGCACAACAATCTGAGGAAAATTCAGGTGTTGCAGTATTCTGAGCTGTGATTTTCTGGAATATGAGTAAATAGGTTATTTTTATCAAAGAATCAGTTGTGTGTTCATGTTCCTATACCACCTAATTTCTTCTTGCCTCAAAATATTTAACAAATGCTTACCAAAGGGAAGAAAAAAAAACAAAAAGCAATACTTGTCTTCCATAGCTGATGGGAAAAACTAAAGTTGTGTGAACTTCATGGGTTTTTAGCATTTACTCTGTAAAAATATAAGGTCTTAGACTGACACTTGATAGAAGTCATAGGCTTTTCTTTTTCAAGGATGTACCCTTCAAAAACCTCCAGTTAATTTCACAGTCAAAGATGGTATCAAGCTCTTGTCTGGCTGAGTACTACACCTTGCTTCTCTGGCTAATACTGCACAGGCTGGTTCTGTGTTTCTCATCGTGCTGAAGCCACAGTTTTGATATTAACTTCAGGTGGAACAAGTAAGCCCAAAACRTGTGTGTCATATGTACTTCTATATCTGCTCACACAGAAAATTCTAATTTTAAAAGTGCTAATTCAAACAGTTAGTGCAATACTATAGTCTATACTATACTACTCCTATACTATAGGAGTCTATAGTCTCCTATACCTGATATCCAAATTACTGTGAGTGGGTTTCTGAAATTACAGAAGGAAGTTTCTGTGGCAAGAGATGTGCATGTGCTAAATGTCATTCCCTTTYGTATTACTGTAACAGGAAATGTTGCGTTAGTAGGAAAGAAGACTGACCTAGTTATAAGTCTCAATCAAGCCACACCGAAAAGCGTAGTTCTCAGTGACCATGTAGGAACTGCAACTGAGGCTAAATCAGAAGGATAACTATAGAAAGATAAATTATTAGCAGTTGCTTGTTTGCTTATGGGTTGATTTGTCTACAGAATTGAAATACTATATCAATCACTCAAAAACCCTAGAGAGTCTTGCTTGAACACTTCCTATATTCATCAGATTTCCCAAACTTTGAAAGGCTAAACTTATTCGCTTAGTCTTGTTCTGGGGCACATTTTCAAGATAGCAAATACTRGCTCTGCTTTGAATTCTTTTCAGTGCGTGCTGGG
Source organism: Nothoprocta perdicaria (assembly GCF_003342845.1). NCBI lineage: Eukaryota > Metazoa > Chordata > Aves > Tinamiformes > Tinamidae > Nothoprocta > Nothoprocta perdicaria. Next base: position 595,564 of record NW_020455339.1, read on the forward strand.
GGTAGGAGTGATTCACAGCTTATTACAGAGCTTTCCTTTAACCAGAATGCCCCTGGAATTTTGCAGCACGACAATTTGTCTGTCTTAAAAATGTCTTAGACCTAGATTTGTGTGAGCCTGATAAATCTGGGTCAAAAATGATAGTCTTTGCTCAGTACTTATTCAGGCAAAATTCCCACTGGTTTCAGTAGGAGTTTTGCCTGACTAAGCACTGTGGGATTTTGCCCTTGGTATCTAAAATATTTGATCTGTTCTTTGCACTTTGGGAGTATTCTGGAAACAGACTGCATGTGTTGTCCTTGACTGCCCCTCTGTGGCTGTATCAACTTGGATTTAAAGTGTGGCAAAACTTTCCATCTGTCTTCTGGCATTATGTATATTTTCAACCTGAGTTTGCTTTTTTAATTAAAAAAAAAGTCTTTTTAAAATATTTATGGTAATGAGAAATCTATGTGCAACATTTCTTTATATTCCTGCATTTTTTATGGATTGYTTGCTCCTTTTCTTTCTGCGCTAGAGCTTCAGCATTTTTTTTTTTCAGTTATGCTTGTATGGAAGATAAAACCTTTTCCATTAAGAAAAAACTTTTTCACTTTTTTTTTTCCTATAGGATATTTGACAGATTTCTGGCACTGTCTATTACATATGAGTTTTTTGGTTCACATTTCAACTTTCAGAAATTTGTTCAATGAGGATTAGGGTCAACAAAAAAAAGTATGAAGTTACAGTTGAGACGATTGGTTGAGTAATCGATAAACTTCTGTGCTTTCTTGAAATAACGTTTTCTTGCAAGGAAGTCATTAGATGAACATGTTTAATTGCACATTTCAGAGCCATGAAGCCATGTGAAAGAAATAGCCTTGTTCTTATCAATATGGCCATGCCTACTGCCTTGATTTTCATTATTTTTTTCCTTAGGAGTACTTAGGAGTATTTTGAGGTTAGACTTCTTATCCTCTCCTGCAAAAAGAAACATCAGGGACTGTACCTGTATTGTCACTCTAATTTCTTACTGCCTAGGTCTTCACTCTAAGTGCATTACACATTATTCCTTTTTCCATTTCTCCTTTCAATCTATCATGTTTTATATCAGACCCTCTGACCAAAAGATCACATTTTTTTTCATAAGGTGATCTGCTTTTTGTTTAAATTCCCATTTGAGCATATGTATTGAGATTTTAGCATGAACTTATCTGATAATAAAGCAGTCTCCCTACCCCCATTAAAAAAAAAATAAAACTCCAGGGCAAATCTCATAATAAATGTGTTGCYCGTGTCTTTAGAGCCTTTCTTGTAGGTACTGTGGCTAAATAGCTCCCAAATCTGCARCGGTTCTGCTGAAATAAATTATTGTAATCAAGGATAAGCTGTGAWTCAACATGAGCAATTAGCTTGAGCGTATATGCTTTTTCTTTCACTATAACACTCTGCCAATATAGAAGTCTATTTGGTAAACAGGGAGATGTACTCGGAGAAAAACATACCAGATCCTTTTCCCTGAGCAGTAAGTAGATCAGTACCAGTGCTGAGGAAGTAACAGTATTGCAGCTCTGGAGAAATATRTGCATGTTTCTGTTCTGAGACTCCCTTTAAATTCATCTGCAATCAGGCATGCAGTGAACTCCAGGAAAATTTTATTTTCGCCTCCACACCTCAGCACTTATTTCAGCATCCTCAGCAGTGTTGTGGTTATGTTTAAGATACTTTACTTTAAAATTCAGACAGGCCTTTCAGCATAGATATACTCAAAATAGTATAGGCAGATCTTGGTTCATGTGTCTTTTCTCCTKCATAAGTATGGAATGCATCACTTGGCCACACGATTGTCTCGCTGAATAAACATGACACTGTAGCTGTCCCTGCATTTTGCCTATTAAGCTTTTAATATACTTAACACACACTGGATTATTTAATTTTTCAGCAAATTATTAATTACATCATTACTAACTTCATAACTTTTATCTGACCTTTAGGAACTCTCCTCAGTCTTTAACAAACTAGAGTACAACTGATACAGCTAATATAGTTGTTAAAATAATAAAGTCAAGCACAGCTTTAAGTAGTTGTTCTTGGCCTTGTTTCCTTGTCTGTCCCTAGGCTGGATCCAGTTCTTGGCATAACATTCTTGGGCATAAATGTCTGACTAATCTTTTCCTTAGAAGTTTAGCAGTTCTTTGCAAGAAATCAAATAATTCAACTACATGTTGAAAGTAAGCAGTAAGCCCTATGCGAGGGTGATAGGTTGCCCGAGATCCTTATTTTTCAAATGTGCAGATGCTGATTATGGATGGAAGCGTATTCCCAAAAGTTTAGAGAGCCTGTGTGTATCTGCCATGATTAACAATTAGTCCAGTCTTGCTACTCTTAATGAAAAGAATATACTATCTTCTGTTCTGCAGTTTACTAAGGCRTTATTAAGTTGTTTGCAAACATGTGCAACTGTAAAATGAGGGTGGAGTCAATACTCAGTCTTTCGAAGCATCTAGGCTTGTTGAGGAAGCCTGTTACAGCGTTTCTTATGATGAWTGCTGCATGACTACCTATTTCATTCTAGCTTTTCTTAATTTTTGAGCACTTGTTTTATCTCACTGAGGCTACACAGCCTTAGTGAAACTTGTTTTATTGAGTTTGCAATGTATTAAGTAATGCAAAGTAATAATGATTTGGAAATCTATTTTGGGGAAGAAGAATGGAAGCAGAACTGTAGCAGCTTGTCTTAGCCCTAGAATTGAGTAAATACTCAGTTGCCTTGTCCAAATGGGACTTCATTCCTTGTGCTCATCTTACAAGCCCGTGGTCATCTCTTGCAGCTCCCACTGCAGTCTACTAGAGTCAGTCAACAGTGTCTCTGCTGATGATTTTTTAGTAATATCCTGTCATTGAGGCAAATCACAGGGACTAGGTGTCCTGTTTCTCAGCAAAAGCTCTGCACTACATTATATTGTAGACATGCTGATGCAGGGTATTCCCAGTGAATACAAGAAGGCACACTTAATACAATATAAATGAATCGTGTTATTTATTAGAAGCAATATTTTTCCTAGACTAGATCTTTCATTAGAAAGATTGAAAAAGTTTTGGAGATCCCTGTAGTCTTTTGATCAAATTCCTTGTGTTGATTGTAAAGCAATGTTGCAGTCGGAGGAGGAGTGGGGAAAGAAAGCAGAGAGATGCACCTAATAGCTGTGAGTATGGAAAGGAATAAATTTCATTATTTCAGTTTTGTTACTGAAATTTGCTCAGTTCATAGAATAAAGGAAAAACTCCACCTCTCAACAGACTGTAAATTATTCAGCAAAAGTAATGCATGCTGTATGTGCAGACTTTCTTTTCAAAGTCTTTTCTAAATGGGAGCTGCAGAGCTTCAGGAAGTTATCCTGCTCATAAAGTATTTAGCAGACCTGCTATATACTTGAAAGAAATATATTGAGATCCATGACTTCAGTAAGTTGTTGTGTTTTTAATGTGTGGTTGTTTCTTACCAATGGAATATATGACATCTAATCTCCATCAGATATAAAAGCATAAGTAACATAAGTTTCTTGATTAGGAGAGGAGAATGAGGTCTTCCTATGCATTTTGGCATTGTGTCTTCCACAGAATACTAGTATCACCTAGTCATGCATAAGTATCCGTCATCTACAGCTTCATTTGACATACAGAGATACTGTATTTCGCTGTAAAATATGCTAGTATCAATACAATTTCTTTTGGATCCAAAATCATGAACTTACCTTCTTTCAGGACTTTAGCATTAAGGGGGAAGAAAAAAAGTTGTGATGTGACATCAATGAGACCTTTAGGCAAGCATATCTTTCACTTCCCTGAAGAATGTCGAAAAGAAAATAAGCTCAAAGAGAAAAAAATATACCAGAATGATTAACATTTACATGGAGAAAAAGTCACAGTAGAGGAAATGACAATATAGAACTTGAGAAAGGTCTGTACACAGTCCTTCTTGTGTCTTTGCAGGAAGGTCTTGCTTCCAAGATATATTTAGTCACTCATTGACTTTATGAGTGATACTAACGCCCTCTCATCTCAAAGTCCTTTCTTTCATCCCTGGCGTTTGTCTGCCTGCTCCTCAGTGCATGCCTCTCAGCTCTGCACGAGCCTCTAGCTGTTTCTCAGCTGCCACAGCTTGTCTTCTCCCAAAATGTTTCTGTCTGAGCAGGGTCAGTAGCTCCCCAAGCAAAGGAGCCCCTATCAGGAGTTAAAAATGTAGGTAACAGAASCCCTCTTGTGGGGCTTCCACATCACTTTTCCACAGGAAATGGCTGTAAGTAAAAATAATCAAAAGCAAGAAGATTTTTCCTGTGAGTCAGCTGTCTTATTTCTACATCATCTTAGTGATGCAGGTGATTAGTAATTTATTTAATTAGTAATTTTGATTAACTATTATTACTCTTTCTTTATTTTCTTTRTTTTCTTTATTTTCTTTATTTTACTCAATAAATGGCTTGGGAAGGAGCTCAGAGAGCACAACCTTGAAGCTCTGCAGCTTCTTTGAAACATACAACTTTTTCTTAAGATGAATGTAGAGCCAAGTTCATATTCAAAGGCATATAGACTCAGCTATAGGAACCTATTTATACTAATAAACCTGTTATTACATTTACTACCACACCTGTTACTATGATTATCTGTTACTACAATTTAGCAAAATTATGTAACTACTTTCTTTAGTTACTACTAAACTACTACTACTTTCTTTGACAAGAATTTTTTTTTCMTCTGTTGAAAGATTTTTCACAAAGGAAGTCACAAAGAAGACAATAAAAGTGACACTAGAAGTCTGTTTGGCTTTGTTTTTGTCGTGCGATGTCTTTAGAGTTTTCTACTCTATRTATCTACCATTACGTGACCTATATTTTTTCAATGTCCTACATATCCAGTCACTTCAGAAATAATGTTTCGCTGCTGCTGCAGATGGTGGTTATGTTTCAGCAAAACGTACTTTCATCCATAGCTAATGTATGCACGTGGGAATTTATGTCTTGTGGACAGCTTGTTTCCCCGTTATTTCCAAAGGAAATATTTTGCTTCCTGACGGATGGTTGTAGGACTGCGGGGATTGCTGCTTGGGATTCTTTTTGTCCTTTTGCGTGTCATTTTTCCATTTTGCTTGATATCCTTGCCCAGGATGTGGGGGCTGGTACTTGTGGGAGGATGCTAAGCCATACATGCCTCTTGACAGCAAGTCTAAAGATTTTTGACTGACTGTTCTGGAAGTGTTTCTTCATTACAAAATGGCTTGCTTACCACTGTTTACAGCTTTATTATTATTATTATTATTATTATTATTATTATTATTATTATTTTCTTTTGCAAAGGTCCCTGGAACTCTCTTAGTTCACTTTGCCTTTTGACCAGGAGTGAAATCAAGATATGTATGACATGACTCTAATTATCTCCTTGCAGAGTGGCATGCTGCAATACAAGCTGTATCTTCTCTATGTGAAGTACTTGTTCCTAATGCTGCATGTATCACACTGCAGATAAAACGGTGCATTATGGGGTGTTTAGATAAAAGCAAGAAGAAAMCTCTTGCTGATGTATTTTTCCATGTAGCTTTCCATATAATCAATGTTGTAGTGCTCTTCAGTGGTAAACATGGAAATATAATGATCTGACATTACACTTCTGATATTGTTGCAGGGCAGCATAACACCATCTCCTGTAACATAAATGCAAAATAATGTTGGTGTTTTTCAACATTGCCTTGAGTTTTTGCAGTTTGGCTTCTGTCTGTAGCATATCACATTTTCCCTAGCTTTGGGTAGACTTGTTTGTAGCCAGTAGCAAAAGGTATTTATACTAGCCACCTAACATCAACTGATGGTTTTTGGTAACCTATGCAATATTAAAAATGTATGAAACACACATGAGTTCCTAAGATCTGTTTGACATACCAAAGAGTCTTTGAAATAAAAGAAGAATTTAGGGCAGACTTTAAAAGTCCTAGCTGAAAGATTTCTTACATCAAGAGCAAMAGTAGCATAGCAGTGTTGAATTTGTGCATATAGATTTAATTACAGCAGTAATTAGGATTCCACGGTCTCCTATCAGCCTCACTTGTCAGCCATTGTGATTCTTCTTTTTTTTTTTTTTTTCCCTTTGGGAAGATTCAACTCGTAGAATAAACATAGGATTGAAATTCAATTGCACTTTTCTAGCTCTTGTACCTTTGAAATTTATCCCATGAAAGATTCCCTGTGAAAGTACACGTTTAAAAAGCATTATGCAATTTGAGTTGTAATTTTCTCATGTTTGGAGCTGAAAGTAACACATGCAGAAAATAGGGACTCCTCTAGGTCAGGGAGATGGGAGCACAAAGATGGGACAGTTTTCACCAGGAAATCTACCTCTCTCTTTCTCTGTCTCCTCTGTGATAACAAGGATGTATATTTGGTAAATAGATTTTCTGTAGAAAAGGCTATTTTTTTKGTGCATAATGTGAACACAATGCTTTGGGATAGGCATGCAACAACAGTTTTATAGACCATGTGTGCAACACTTCAAAGCTGTTATGCATTCCTGCATGCTTCATTTCTATTGTACAGGTTTTATTTGCAGTTGCTATGTTGTTAATGTGTCCATGGACCCAGCTGTTTATTGCTCATGAGCAATTTTTTCTGTATGTACCTATATTCTTTTCTTTATATCAGAGTGCTTTAGAATACCAAATCTCAATTTTCTGACCTATTAAGTTTTTATTTGCTAATGTTTTTCAGTATCATAACAGAAGTTGATTAGACTTCATGAGGCTTCAGGAAGGATTATTCTCACACTTATGAGCCATTACGATAATCTGAATTCTACCCAGCTACAAAATACAGTTTCAGCAGCTTTCTGGCTTCTACGTTMGAAACTTGTAGCTACCTCATTGCTTATAAGCAAGTAAGCACATTGTTACAAAAGGCAAACTTGCATTGAAATCATCAAGCAAGGAAAGTGATGAGTCACTGAGGAGTGAGGAAGTGAGGAATCACTTTTCTAGGTCACAAGACCTAGAATTTTTAGGGTTTTTTTCTTCCCTAATTTTGTCTTTTAGATTTTTTGTTTCTGCTTTGCCTCAGCTTATCAAAAGTTTATAGCTACAGGCAGTAGAGTGGAGGGGACTTTATGAATCTTACAGAATACTTACATAAGATKATGATATTTTACCTAGCATAAACCAATGTTGTTTATACAAGAAATGGACCAAATGCTGTATGATCATTGAAACATCTGTGAATTTGGCTTGATGACAAATCCAAAAGCAACACATTAAAGCCAACATTTTGTTCCTGCAGCCTAGTAGTGGTGGTTTGTTTAATCAAATTAATGGTATGAGGTACTAAATTAGGGGAAAAAAAAAAAAAAGATTCAAATGCAAGCCAAAAATATGAAACTGAACTTTCATTATGAAAGCGTGCAGATTTAATAATTACACAAAAAGTTATTAATAACTTCCTTTCTGATCTAAATGGAACAAAATGTGTGCTTTTAGAGGTTAAATGTCCTTGTACTTTCTTGGAGTGATTACAAGGAACAGAGATAGGAGATCAAGACTGTTGTAGTTCAGGAGATGTACTACTGTGTTTCACTGAGGTAAAAGTTYGGTTTAATATTGTAGTGAATTTGTTTAATTGTCTAACAGTCTAGAGAATTACATTTTACCAACATGATGACAGAAGTCTTAAGAACTATGAAGTTTATTTCAGGGTGGAATTGTGGTAATACTTCTCCTTATTTTGCATTTTTTGTCCTCTTTTTTTGATGATTTGTTTACTGTGAGAATGAGTTTGATTTTTCTATTCCATGATAGAACTGGTTCTTTCTCTGTAATGATTTCATTGTTACAAATCCATCTGCTGTTTTTTGCTTAAGTGAGTGAACTGCAGAAGATGAGGTTGTCTATGGACACATTTATAGCAGTTGACTGTAAACTTACTTTTTCATTTTTATAAATACAAAAATCCATTGTAAAACACACTCCATTGCGAGGAGAAAGCACAGGGCAAGAAATCAACAGCAAGCTTGGCCTCGGAGGCTGTTGCTCTTTTAACCTGCACTTTTACCTTTCTTAAATCATTGCCTGTTTCCAGTACCTGCAGAGCATGTGGAAATGCCATTATTGCTGCTGAGAGTAGCAGGTATACAGCCTGTGTGATAGTTTGCAACCTCTGCCTCTGTTTTACCAAGTCATAAGGGAAGCCAGCAGTGTCTTTGCCCTGAGAATAATTAGTTAGGAGCAGTAAAGTACACTGAAAAGGAAAGTGGCTAAGCGATGTTATTGCAACATATTCATGTGTAATGAATTTCAGCAAAATTGCTGCTTGTTTTTGGAAAAATGAAATACAAACTGTGAAAAATAACTTTTTCTAATTTATCTACAGTGCATGGAAAAATAATTACTGGTCAGTGTACCACAAACCAATGTTTTATAGGCTTTTATATAATTGTGAAACTATTTGGGGAACAATACAAAACAAGCTGGTTTGTTTCTGATTCAGGTTTTTTGTATGGTCCATTTGCTGTGGGCATTGTGAATCTAAAAAGGGACTCTCAATCCCAAGCTTTTTAACCCTCAAATGCCAATGTAAACGAAATAATTTAAATGTCCTCATGCTTATTTTCAGTGAATGATTTTTTTTCTGCAACAACAATTGCCCACAGCATCCATATCTCATTGCCAAAAGCCTTAGACAGCTGATGGATTTTGGCAAAAAGAGCAAGCATGCAATATAGCAAGGCTGTTGCCCACAAACACAGTTTGTTTATATTTTCCCTTTAGTCTTTTTCTGTTTTCTTTTTTTTTTTCCCAAGCAGTATATGTAATRGGGCTAGAGAGACTAAGAGTGTGCCATCAACAGTATTATTTAGACAAGTGAGATCATGATCACTCTAGCATCCCAAAAGGAACACGGGAAAACACAAGCACCAGAAAAAAAAAGAGACATTGGAGGAGGCAAGGGACCATCTGTTTCTGTGTGCGTGGCTAAAAAGCTTGCTGCATTTACATCTCCTCTTTAAATACATCTTTGAATAGTGTGTTGGAAAGCAGGAATTTCTTTCRCAGTGACACCTGTTCGTGTGGCACGTAAAACATGGTACCTAACCAGATCTGTGAGCTGGAAGCGAGAATGACAGATAGACAGGCATGCCAGAAGCACCTTGAAAAGGAGGCAGAATGCAAGAACATAATGTGCTGGGGGGCTGGAGCCCTGTGAAAGAAAAGCAGAAGCACACAGATATTGGCAGCAAAGCCTTATGTTTGTATACGGAACCAACTAAGGATTAGAAAATGCAGGTAAAGCCTTTTCACTATCTTGCTTGTCAAAAAGGGCAAAAAGGGGGTTAGATACTGCTGCTAAGAATAATGCCTGAAACCATGGAACAAGAGATAAAGATGTTGGATTGAYTCCTGTGACCCCAGACAGATTAAGGCTGGAGAGGGATTTTTTTCAGCCAAGATAAAGAAACAGAAGCACTAGTAGATACATTTAAGAGCCAAAGATCTTTAATACCCGCTTGTATTTTAGAAAGAGCAAAGGTCTCTTAATTAAAGATCATTTGTAGCGCATGATTGCAAAGCAGAGGAGTCCATGGGCTCAAGGCAAACACAACATTCCCTGTGGGAACGACCGGAGAGGCAGCGGGCTGTCCTGTGAGCACCCTGGGGAAGGCAATGAATGTCCTACTTTTACATCTTAGTCTGAGAAGAAAAGGATGGATTTCTATGTGTTGGATCAAAACCTGAATTTTTTAAATTGGTTTCTGTGCTATAGTTGATTGTGTGATTTTGTTTGTTTTTACATTTTTTTTYTAAATTTTCACTTGAATTATGCCAAAGTCGCAGCCGAATTTGCCATTTATTAGTTACAAGAATACATGCCATGGAGATGTTCATGTCCTAGCCAAAGCAAAAAGCTTGAGGGAGCGTGCCAGGAGGTGTGGAAATTTGTTAAGTAGAAGAGGTGGCTCATCTGGATCAGAACACACTCTTGAGATTGCAGTTAATGTACTCGCTCATGCTTGGAATAAATAAGTACATCCTGAAAACTGCTGATAAGGGGCAGGGGATTCTTTTCAGGGTTGTTTTCATTTCTGTTGAATCACTGGACATTCTGATTTTACCTGCCAACTTTTTCATCATATGTGATTGTGATATGCTGCCCAATATCACAGTTTTTGGCAGGAGTAATGATAGTGTGCCCATTCTTCAGAAGGTTCAGGTTCTACCTTCAGTTCTTCCACAAGAACTCAAGGGATTTTGTTGGTTGCTGGGAATTAATGCTTGTGATCACCAGAGCACTATGGAAATGTGCATGCTGAGACAAGCAGTGGAGGGATACAAGTGCCTTCAAGTACAGGTGACTTTGTGAACCTGAAAGAAGGTGGTGTTTTGTTAGCATTCAAAAATTCTTGAAATTATATATTTTTTTTCTCATTTTATTTTAACAATAAAAGAGTTTACACACAAAATATTCACAAGAAGAATTCCAAACGAAGTATCAAGTATTTTGCCTTATTTTTTTGCATCAATTTCCTTGAGAGAACAAGGTCGAAATTAGAAATCAAGGAGACCAGGGTTGGTTTTGCTAAACCAAATAAAAATTGTCAATTATCTCTAGACAAAGGAAGATGATGATTCTTCCTACTGGCACTGAGTTCTGCTGAGTATCGTTGGTTTCTGTTGTCCTCCCCAGTGCTGCTACCTGAGTTTACCTGCACAGCCTTTGAATGCTGTAGGCACTCTGGATCTGGTGGCTGCCTGTTGCAACACCTGGTGTTTTGCTCTCCACCAGAAGAGCTTTGGAAATCCATTTCCTTTTTGTGCACAAAAACTTGTGCACAAAAACAAAAAAAAAAGTGCACAAAAAAAATGTGCAATGTGCACTTGTGCACAAAAACAAAAAAAAAATTTTAACTGAGACAGCTGAAGAAGGGAAAGATTCAGAGCATATGCCTTTTTACAGCACCACAACGGGCTTCCTGCGCAAGCTGTGCCTATAATATTATGCAGGTTGGCCCCGTAAATGCATCATTGCCGTGCACGTGTGCCCCAAAGCGAGGGTTCAGCCGGCTTTGACACAACCTGGCCAGATGGATGTGCCTAATTTGCATCAAGTTAGAAGGCTTTAAGGCATAATTCCTCACTCCAAATTATTTCTGTGGCTTTCTCTAAGTGAACTTGTGGTTAAAAGGGATTTGTCATTTGTCAATCTACCTCGTATTTCTGTTAGAGTAACAKTTTTAAATTTAAAAAGAGCCCTTCGTTTTGGGTTGTTCTGAACTAGGTAGATGTTTTGGTGAAATGGACACGCTGTGTTTTTTATCTCTGGAATTCTCTTAAAAAGGCCAAAACAAGTTTCAACCACTTTGGTGAGGTGATGCAAAAGTCACCATTGCTTAGAGGATATACAGCAGTTTATATAAATTGCCATTCCAAGATAAACCACAGCCAGTTTAGCACCAGTGGCGCCTCTGATGTCAGAGAATAATCACATCTCTCATTATGCCATGTATCTTCACACCTTTGTATTGCAGTACTCTGCTGAACAAAATACCCCTGAGGGCTGTTTATCCCTAGATAATAGTTGCTACTGCTAAGAACTGCTTCATCAAAATATTTCTCTCTGATGATGTCTTRCTGCAGTATATCATGGAAGTGACAACTAATATATTATAAGATAAAGTAAAATATCCCCTGAGCAAGGTATGGGGGAAGATAAATTATGTTAATATGTTATTCTTATTATATTATAATCCGTTAGATGATGATTTAGTATGATGTATCATCAGAAAAAAAGATAATCTAATAATATACTACTCAAAASTTTATGCCAACTGGGTAATACATGGAGTAAATTCAACTGACTTATAGGACAAAAGACATCCGTGTCCCACAATTCRCGTACCGCCTGGATCAAAATATATCAAGATAGGGAAAAGAAATATGAAAAAGTCTAGGATGTACAGAGGTAAAAAAAAAATCCTGTTGTAGAGATCAGAAGCAGATTCTTGGGGGCTGTAAACCAACATTGCAGTTGTATGATCATTAAATTAGGACAACCATTTGTATAACTGGTGCTGCCATGGTAAGCATTGGTTAGTACCTTGTCCTTGGCAAACTGGTGATGATAGTAAAATAGAAACTAACTCAGACGTTTGACAGAGAATTAGTTCAACGTGGTTATCTGCAGGAAGGCTCAACCACGTTTCTGTGCCAAACTGTTCATCATCGAACAGATGGTTATGCTATTATTCAACAATTTGCATGCTGACAYGCTGCAATGATCTATGGACGATACCAGTATGTTACAAAACCAAAGAAAAATATCAGAGAAACTTTGTTGTGAGGCAGTTCCTAACAGAAAACTACACTCTCACGTTCACTTCTTGGTACTTTTTTGGTGTTGCTTTGGTCTTGTTCCTGCAATTAAGGATGTGACACTGTGGGAGACCTGCATTTTCCTAAAATTGCAGCTATGAGTAAGCCTAAAGAGTGCCCAAAAGGTGCTATGCACTCTCTTAGGCAAGTAGATCTGGCCTTCAAAGTCTCTGCTGTCCCGTTTGTACCATRGGGGCTGCCTGGCAGACTTGCCGGCAGCAGCTCATGCACTTGGCTTCAGTGGCCAGGATCTGCCTTGGTAACTGGCCTTAATGGGCCCTTCCTCATCATCGTCCTTCAATGGACCTATATGGGAAAGAGGGAAGTGGTGGCYGATGTTTGGCAGTTCTGCAAACCCTATGCTACTTCTCAACCTATGGCCCTGGAGTCACTTGCTTTTCCTTCAGCAGCATCTGGTACCCCCATCTCTGCTACAATATATAAAGGATTTTTTTTTTCCCCATGGCATGTGAGATCCCTTATAGATGTAAAACAAACATGCTCCCCCACACCTCATGCAGGTGACCTCATCACCACATTATGGGGCAATACTTTCATGGATAATAGTCTGCTGGTTTGTATCCTTACTCTCCAGTCCTTTTCCTGTTGGCAGTATTTCCAACAGTTGAACTTTCAAGTACCTATGCTGAGAGGTTTGGTCATAAAGGATATATATAAAAGTTGGAGTCCAGAACAGAGCCATATAAATGTAGTCATAGAAGAAGAAATATCTTTTGATCTTTCAGCTATCACCAGTTATACGGTCTCACATCAGTACCTTTGAGAACTTTAACATCTAAATTTTCTTTATATTTATTTCCCTGCAAATGTTCATCACACATTTATCAACTATTTTGTTCCATTTATTCTATTACACAGTGTTTTTATATTTTACCTGACTATGTATTGAGATTGCAGTTATGTAGGAATGATCGAATTCAGCTAACTCCTGTATATTTTAGTCCATGTAGTGTGTCTCCGAAATGAAAACAGAAGTAAATGTCAATGAGGAATATAGTAAAAGACTGTACATACAGTAATACACTATCAGTTTTGTTTTTTGAACTTTTAGCAGTCTGTGACTCAAAGGCTTTCTTTGGTGCGTCTTTATATTTAATCAGAGGTGTGTCTTTATATTTAATATCATCCATGAATAGTTATTACATAAGCTTATCTAGCCACCTTTTGTGGATGTCTCTTCTCTMTGAGCCTGTGACATCCTCTGGCAATGAGTTCCCTTGCAAAAACATACTGTCATTTGGTTTTTATGTGCTACTTGCCATTTTCATTTAATATGTCCTATTTCTATACACTGAGTAACCATGTATAATCTGTACCTATTAACCTCTTACTATATTCAGGATTGTGTCACTGATGTCTTTTGTTACGTAGCTTTGAACATCCATCCTGTCTTTTTCGATGATGCTGCTAGATTCAGTGAATTTTTCGGGGGTGGGAGTGCTGTAGTGATGTCTTCTGTTCTCTTCCTAATCATTCCTATCATTTGGTTTCCTTTTTCACTTTTAGGTGCTATTGAACATGGAGTTGATACTTTCATCTCCTGTAAGAATCTTGTTATTTTGCATGTAAAGTCAGGAGACTTTTTTTCCCCATGTGTTTCACTTTATGACACAGTGATGCTGTTTTATCACTTGGCACRTCAGTATTGTGAGATCCCGTGACAAATTTTTTTGTCCTCAGTCAGTATCTTTACTGTTGTGAATAGCTTTGTATTGTTAGCAAAATTTTATTCCTTTGCTGTCCAGAGAGTAAAGCAGCTTCTTCCCAGGTGCTCTGACAGCCAGGCATTAGCTGTGRCCCCTAGGTGTTCTGCTCTTAAAAACTGACCTTTTCTTTCTGACTGTTTTTAACCAGTTACTAATCTATGAATTGTCTGAAACTTTACTGGCAAACTCCTTCAACATAAAATATGAAGTGACCTCACAAAAMCACATTTACTTCATCAGTTGCTAAGATATTAGTTTTCCTGTGCACTTCTTGATCCAGTGGGGATCAAGACTAAAGCAATGATATACTTTCAGGCTAGCTTACTCTCATAATAATTCTGATCATCAGCCTCTGTGTACAGCTCTAACTCTCAGAAGAACAGCCTATTTTTATTATGTTTCTGACTTATTTCTAGAAAAAAAAAAAGTTTTGAAGAAGCCTGAGATAAAACCTAGTGCACCCCAGAGCATATAAATCTAAATTCAGCATAGAGCTGCCTAGATTAGCCAGCTCTCTAACACAGCAACCTGAAAATTCTATTGCAGCCTCATTTTGGGAAAAACATGAAGAGTTTTTGTTAAATGTAATGTGAAGATGTGTAATGGAGAACATAMTGTAGCCTGTATATAATTCCTTTTGTGCTTAATTCCATTTTACTTTGCCTTCAGTTTTCATCTTTCTGTATGCTGCTGAGTTTTTATTGACTACTTCTAATTTCATCATGTGGAAAAAAAATACGGTAGGTGTTTAGGGACARGGTAGTATAGGTAGGAATGATCTGGACATTATGTAGTATTAGACAGAGWCCACTGGCTTGTTGAAACATGGCAAATCTTTGTTGTGCAAGTCAAGTAGGTATTCTTGTTGAAATCACTGGCTGTGAAAAGGTTAAGGACAGTTGATGACATGAACTGTTCAAGCAGCACATAGTTTGCTCTTGATCCTTTAATAAACTTCATGGAGTCCTGGGGAAGTCAAGGCCCTCATTTCAGAGACAAGTCTYGGCTGAGGTAATGTGCTGAGTAATATTATTTTCGATTTAGCTTATTTGTTTTTGGAGAAATACTTGTGTTCTGTAACTCAAGCCTGTTGTAAGGAGAAGCCCTATAGCAAATTCTTTTGTTATGGAGTAGTGCAACATCCTTCAAATAAGTATCTCAAAACAAATGCTCTTCACCTTTTCCCTTGACTCCAGTGGGACTGTTTGTGTGAACAAGGTGAGCAGGCTTTGGATGTGCAGATTGAAGAACTCCGTGGGAGTAGCTTTCAAGAAACTGGTTACTGCTGTAATGGGAGCTGTGCTGGCACAGCTGGCAGACAGGTTGAAATTGATGCTCTTGAAAACAGATGGATCTTTGACAGAAATATTAGTTTGAAGAAAGATGACGTTTTTTCCTATGATTACTGTCAAGTGGTACTATACTTTCTAAACTGGATTTTGCTAGAGTTCCATGGATCTGATTTTTAATTTTAGAAAAGTGAAGAGTTTCTCTTTTACTGAGGGTGAAGTACCCAATCTTGAAAAATTCACTAGTGCATTCTTAACCCTAGAGAAGTGCCAAGTCTCATTCTCTAAACTGTTAGGAAATTGCCTAGCCCTGCCAAAGCCTCATCATTACCAAAAGACCAGTGCCAAAGAGACCATGCAGAGTTCTGGTGTCTCTCACTGTTCAATTGTCAAGCACTGTTAGTGGAGCAGTAATAGGCCTCATGTGGGACCCCTGCCCATCCACCGTGCCCTGGCACCCCACAGCATTCCCAGGAACTCATTTTAATCCCYGTTCTAGTGGCGCTGCGGCTGGCCTGGCCTAGTCCTGCTGAACTGGAGCTACTGGGATGGACCTGGATTGACTTTGGGCTCAGCCCTCTTTGCCCTCTCCTTCACCTGATGCTCAACAGGCCATGGCCAGGACCCACTGCCATSCCCCCCTTGCTCTACTCGCCCATCGCGGTGCCCTGGGACCACATCCTGTCACCAAGGGCATTGCTCAGCCTGTGTCCCGTCATGGCCAACCTTGGCTCCCAATTTACCTTCCTCTAGGGAGCCATCCTGCTCCTGCTGCACCCTGGCAGCTCAAGCTGTCTACGTCTATACCAATTTTCAGCTATAGCCTCCTGTTATTCTGTATGAAGTACTTCGTTCATTTAAAAAAAACTTAAATAATTTAAGAATAATAATGCATTGTTTTTAAAATAGGTCAAAATATGGAGTCTTTTAATGAGCACCTTGTAGGTGAAAGCATCRTGGCCAGCAAGGAAAGATCTCTGTAGTGCAGTTAGTTTTACAAATAAAACAAAATGGGCTCAACCACTTGTGTTCTGTGGTTTACTGCCTCTTTATCATTTTAAAAAGTTCTTTAAATTGCACTATGAAGAAATCATGGTTGCCAGACAGATGTAAGTGGTTAAAAAGTCTTCACTACCTTTTCACTTGCATGGATTTTGAGGGTCAAAGCTATGCATTTTTGTCAGAYTTCTTATTATCTTGCAACCCAAGTGAAGTTCAGTGTCTCAGAGAAAGAACAAGACTCATTATTGAAGTGTTTTGTTTGAAAGGAAATACTAAAATAAATTCCAGCTGTTTTGTAGAAAGTTTATGTTGAACAATTCTTTAATATTTAGAAAAATACTTGAATATTTTAATTCCATATGAAGTACTTTTTTAATGGTCTTTTATATAAAAGGACAATAGGATGGCATATATTTGCTTGGATGTATTTATAACTAATCCATTCAAACTGGCTGATGACCACCAGGAAGACGAAATGACAGGAAGGGTGGGGAGTTCTGGAGAAGCTTCCTGCTGTACCTTTAATGTTAATGCTAGTTAACATGGTTTTTGTCCACTAGCAGAGCCTGGATGCTAGCAACACTACCACTGCAGCTCTTGGCAATGTTCCCTCTTCTTTAGTGTGGAAAGTAYAGACCCTCAGGCAGTGGTACTATTTCTCTCCTACTTCAGCCTGTGTGAGCCATCATCTGGCCTTATTTGAGAGCCTGGCCTACATAAGCTCCTAAGTATGMATTTGGCACATATGAATCCATAACATCTTTCACCAATGGTCCATGGGGCTTATATCCAGCACCTGGTTTGGAAGGGGGACCCACCAACTTTCCCTSTTTTCATTTGCAATGTAGTGAGACGTACAATAAAAGATCTGAATGTGTGGAGAGAGTTCTCACGTGTAGGGTCCATTGCATTGCCCTTGCAGGGCAGAGTTTGAAATTGCCATGTAAGCTTTCCACATTTGCACATGTACACTTCAGGATGGTTAAATTCTGCTCTTCTAATATCTTGTATTCATCCACACGTAAGTACCTGGGCTTCTTAGACCCACCTTCATATAAGGAGTCTTTGTCCTAAAGGACATACTTAGATACCTACCTGAATCAGAACATGGATTAGTAGAAGTCCATGATAAACAGTCAAGCAAAGTCATATTGCTGAGACATAAAATCACCATAATTTCCCCCACAAATCCTCATCTGCAAGCACAACAAAGACACCAGCAAGTTAGGCCTCACTAGTTCATGGCAAATCAGCTTTCAACAAAACCATCACTGTCTCTAATCTTACCCTGGGTCTTAGCCAAATACTTAGTATTGATTCATTCAATACTGAAATTAGGGTTATTGCAAATACTAAGCTCAGTGCATGTACATCTAGTTTAGAATATCGATCAGTCAAGCACCAAAAAAACAATTCAGAACGATTTTAAAATCACACACATATGTGCACACATTGCTAAAAAGGTAAAGGAGCTATCCAGTTTTCTGCAATTTCCCACTTTTCTTTAAAAGAGAAGAAAAGATGTGGACAATCATGAGGAAATAGCTTWTATCTCCAGGTGGAGTGGGCTAAAGGAACTAAAGGCAAGCAAGCAGGGAGGCCAAGCCAGAGGTAAAAGCTACAGAAGAAGGAGCTGACTTTTCAAAGATGAGTCCTGACAAGAAATGTTATAAGACTGGGCAATTTTGTAGAGCTTTTTGTGGTGCTTTGGCCTTAAGCGAGGCTTGTGACCTGAGCTGGACAAAAACCTACCTGTTACTGTAGATRAAGCCTGTGAGCAGGCTGTGTATCACTGGGATCAAACAAAAGCTCACTCTTGGGTAGGATTTAGCTGTCTTGATCTGAGTTATTCAAATATCAGACTCCAGATATGAAGCATCTTTAATTCCTTAGGGGTTCCTTAGGGATTGTTCACTTGAAGGATTTCTGGCGCAGTTCTTCCGTGGGTTTTTTTACCTCCCTTTCCTGAGTAGAGGCCTGCATCACAGAGGCCAGGTCTGTATTGCTATTGATGTGCTATTGGTGTGCTTCTGGAGCCCTGGGGTGGATTCTCCAGGCAAGAGAGACTTCCATCAGGTCGATATATACATGTGTGTGTGTATATATATATAAATATAYGATATATACAGTAGTCTTCAGGCACCTGTGAAGTGTGCCAGCTGCACCCAGGCCATATTTAGAGTAGGGAGTCAACTATTGCCGCTGCCCTGTTCAGGTTGCCCCAGCATGGGCAGCAGAGCTGAACACAGAGCAAACACATGAGCAAGAGAGTGTGCACAGGGAGAAGAACAGAACGTGCAAAGCCAGGATGGCAGCCTGAGAAACACGGACACAGGGTGTAAAACAGAGGTGGATTTGCCATGATAGATGGTGCACACTGGTCCAGAGCTGTCGCTAAGGTGGCTGCTAAGTTTCCAGGTGGCTCTGGAAACTCSCTAGAGACATTTTTGATGATCTACAAACAAAACTTTGATCTCAGCTCTCTTGGTTTGCTGTTATATAAGTGCTGATTATTTCCATCCAACAGCAGCTTTCCTCCTCACATATTTGCAGTCACAAATACATTTGYAGTATATGGGTTAATAGTCACTAAAATGCTATGTTATTAAAATCATAAATAACTTRTTCTGAAAAATTGCATAGCTAGTTTGAGGGGAAAAAAATCAAGTTCCATATATTTAATTTTAGCCTTGTTAATCAGGATCTTTGAAAGAAAATGAGTATTTTCCTGGATATTAAAAGAAAATTTGATCTTTTTGAAAATTAGGAGGGTTTGTTCATGTCATTTCTGAGGGAAATGAAAGACTGCTATGACTATCTGGAATCAGACTTAATGAAAGCAAATGCTGAAATGCCTTTTCAGAATAGTTTTGCTATCTTAACATGTAGTCTCTCTGATATGTCAATAATCTTTAAAGAGGAATATTGATAATACTGAATAGCGTTTAATTACAATTTGAGGATGCTAAATTCTGACAACTCATACCTTTGCTGGTTCATATGCTTAAGCAAAAGCTTTGCTCCAGTAACGTGTGATAAGGCTGTTGTACAGAATGATGAATTACATCCAGTATTTAAAACTAATATTTCATGTTACCTTTGTCTCTTTTCACTATTAATTTCTTTTGTTTTTTTTTCCCCCATTTCTGYCATGTGAGATGAAAAAAGATACTTCCCTTGTGATATGGAAAATAGTTCCACAAAACACATAAAGGAACAGTAATTGACAGATACATTGGAATTAATGTGCCAGATTAGACTAATGGTGCACATAGTTCAGTGCCTTTTSTCCTGGAAAGAGGGAGTTCTGTGTGTCTGTGAATCTGGCACTGCAGGGTTTGCAACCCTTTTTTTTTTTTAAGAAAACAAACAAAAAAGACTTTTCAGTGGAAATAGTCATTGTTTCACATCTCTGTTAATTCTGAGCACATCCTAAGTCTGAGGCACTGCATCTGGTTTTGGCTATGTATCTATATTGCTTTCTCTTTGCACATCCAGTAAGAGTTCATAATTCTTACCTGAAATTTTATATCAGGCTTCAGTAGTATCACTCCTCACTTAAATTAGGAGGGCATGCCAGAAGTTCTGGACATCTGTGGACATCTGGACAGCTCTGGACATCTTCCTCTTGTGCTTCTTTGCCCTGTGTCRTTCTTGATTTTTTCAACTCAAGCTTATTTCGCGTTTTCCAGCGTAGCATAGCCTTCATTATGGTAGCAAGGTGGGCTGTAGTTGCTAGTTGTACTGTTCTTCTGGACTCCTACCTAAAATATATTTAAATATTTAATTAAAAATAAACTACTGATGCCTCTTGTATTTTACAAAAAAAAAAAAAAAAAAAGAAAAAGAAAGGGAAAGCAAATAAGAGAGGGCAAAGAGGTAGAGTAAGGAATGCACTGTCTAGCCTGTTAGACAATATCTATTGTCATCTTTATTTACCTAGCAGGGATCTTTTCGCATAAAAGATTGTACATGCTCTTGTCTTGCTGCAAGCTCTAAGAAAAGACAGGGTGCTTTGGGAAGAAATTCCATCTTGTACATAGTTTAAGGTAAGGAAAGAGGCATTCTCTAAGGCAAAATTTCACTTCTGTCTTCAATGTACAGCAAAGTGCTCCTGAGGGAAAGTGAGCTTGTGTGGACCTGGTGGGAAGTGGTCGGGTAAAATTCATTTCATTTGATCTCAAAACAGTGCTATGAAATAAACAATGTGAACCTAATATTCGCAGTGCAAGAGGATTCTTGCATAGTACATTGCATAGTAAAATTGCTCGTTAAATTATGATCAAGAAAAAAGCTGGGAGATGGTCACTATGCAGCAGGCAGCATGTGGAAGAAAGGCTGAACCTAATGAACTGAATAACACTGCTTGTGTTCTTTGACTACATGAAAACAAAAGTGCTGTATCACTGATACCATTATTATCATATGAGATAAGGCTAAAATACAGGCTGAAATTCCTAACACCCTAATTCACCCATCTATCCCTCCAAAAGAACAGGTACAAAAACTATAAAAACCTTGTATGAAGGCTTTCTGATACGGAAAGCAGGGACACGTTTCATCACTACAGTAGTTTAATGCACATGCTTTGTAAATTACCTGAGTTTGAAGACGGAGCATTGTGACATTGTGCAGTGTTGCATTTATTATTTTCTCAATTAGATCAAAATTTTAAAAGAAATAGCAGTAGTGCTGTTTATTACTCTAATCAGAAGCAGGGATTTTTTTCTTTGGGCTATTCTAAATATTATGTGTCCTTCCATTATGCATGAGCTGCTTTACTACTGTTCAACTATATTTGTTTTTTCTGCTAGTCATATTGCAACATCCAYCTTTTTTTTTTCTCAACATCAGCAGATATTCTACAAACATAATAAAAGTGTTGAAATTTACATTCTTATGAATATAATGTCTTCATACATGAGATGAATCCACTGGAAAAATTTAAAGGTTTTTTCTTCACTTCGTCATTAGACCTTTCACAAAAGATTTTTTTTATATTGCAACACTGAGTGTATCTTGTGCCCGTGAACATGAACTGCCTTGAATTTGTTTAAGACTCTGCTCTCAGTTCTCATTTTCACATTCAATGAGTTTCTACTGTTTCAGTCCAAAAGGGATCATTCAGTAAAGCTGTGTGATGAAACTAGTTGTATAGTCGAATCAGCTTCTCTAAAGCTCATTTATATTTAGCTGATATTCACAGATCTTGCTGTGAATGCTGCAGTAGTGACCTCTTTTTTAATTGTAATTCAGGAATAAATAACCAGATTCATGAAAGCAACAGATTTTAAAAATGATTGTACATATTTAAACATTTTATAAATATCCAGGTGCTGTTTATTTTCATTCATTGATCTGTGTTTTCCTTAAAAGGAAAAAAAAAATAGCACAGGGCTATTCATTAAATTACAGTAGTGATAAATGACTAATAAAATTCCACAAATTAGAAACCTAAGCTCATAACAAATTTGTAAATACATCAGTTTGTCTCAGTAAACAATTTGAAAGATTTACAATAATACAGTAATTTGAGCAGGTCATTTTATTTTCCTATCATCTTCTAAGATGTGTGACCAGGAGAGAAAATGCAGAATTCTTCATTTGCATCTTCCTTCAGATGGTAATGTAGTACTCCAGAAAGTGTCTTAAATGCACATAAAGGAAAAGGGAGCAAGAAGGATGCCTTGGTAAGACTAGAATCGGATAGTAGACTCTTGCTGTGCTGGAACAGGAGCGTCACCTCCCGTATAATTTCTCAGTGAGAACTGATATCGTGTTTGGTGAGCAAGAGCTCTCCAGGATTTTCTGGTCAGTGTCTCTAGTGATATGGATTGGTATGAATGTTGTTTACCTTATTGAAAATGGATGTGTACAGGTCCAAAAAAGAAGTTACCACCACCATGACTTGAACCAGGAAAATATAAGTTTTGTGAAAAAATCCACAGAATCCAGGGATCTAAGGATGGAATTGTTTGGCAGTGTTTGAAAATAAATGAGTAAAGCTGACCTAGTAAAAGGATAATGCACCTAACACTGTGGCATGGGCAAGTATTTCTCCTCAGTCCCACTCAATTCACTACCATGGACTGCACTCTGCAGTTGGACTCTGTAACTATGTTCATTAATATGGGACGCAGAAGACTTAAATCTTCCACTGCCTAAGAAATCTTAGACTTGCCAAACCAAACACCATTGCAACTAGATAGGGAGATCAAATGCCAAGTGCTCTAATTTATATCAAAATTTTAACTATTCCAATATTAAGCTAGATTTCTCTTTTCTTGGAGAATTCCCTTTCAAAAGGATCTAGGACATCATACTCTATTTTCTCATCTTCCTTATTCTTATACTCAAATATGTTTATAATTACTCTATAAGTGGAACTGTTTTATTGGAAATGGATTAAGAGCATCACACCAGGAAAGAGTAAGTGATTAGGGTACGCTCGGAGTTGGTCGTAGATATGGGCTAATGTCTCCTTTATACGCCAGGTGAGTGATCTGATCCCCAGGTTCTGGATTAAAATAAGCTGAAAAGAAAGTAAAAGAAGGTTTCTCTTTTGCTTCTGCAAAAAGAGAAAACAAGGCGTTCTCTTTATCTCACTCTCATCAAAATCATCAGATGGTGACATTGGCTTCAGCTGGAACTTGTGAGGCCAAAGCTGAGCAGGCAAAGGCTTGGGAAAAAGAAAAAACCTTCCAAAAAGGTAATATGCAAAGGATATCTTGGCTACTATCATTTGTGACCTATATAAATATTAATTACCTGCGTTTTTCATCGTAAGATTGTGCTCAGTGCAACTGTACTGAGAGAAGTTTGCTCCAGACACATTGCCGCGGGCACAGAACTTGCCTTTTGAACACTTCTGGAAGGATTTCACATCAGCTCTGAACAACGCACAGGTTTTTATATATATATATATGTTCAGAACAAATTAACAGAAATTTGCTATTTGCACTAACTGTGGTTTCTCTTCAAATGCCAAGCTGAAGAGTTCATTGCTTTTGTTCTGTCAAAAATGTAATCCTAATGCTGAGCAAAATCTATTACTGCTCCCTCAAAGCAACTACTGGTCGTTGGGTCAGCTCTGCTGCCTGCCTCCTTCCACCATCTAGTGGCACCGTGATCATACTGCTCTGCTCTTTAAATAAGGTGTTTGGAGAGAGAGTTCTACAGATAGTGATAGTGAGTATGTACTTCAGAAATGTAGAAATGAGAAAGGGAAAATAAATGCTTCATTATTATTATTATTATTATTGATTTATTATTAGGAAAAGCTAAATAATTTTTGTGAGTAAACTTCTGGGAGAATAGGACAGATTCAGTGGTAAATGAGTAACATGGGAGAAAATTTCTGCATGCTGTGATCTTGATAAAGGGCAAATCAGCTCTCTTTATCTGAATTTTTATGAATTCTCTTGTGGTAGTAATCAGACTTTAGCTTGAATGCTTCAGAATGAAGCTAGTCAATACTCTAAGAAAATGCCTACTAGAAATCCAACTGCTTGATTTGCAGTTTACCTGCAATATATAAAGGCTAAAAAAAAAAAAGGATTTAGAGAGATTATCAAGGGTAAAGAATAATATAAATGATGTATTTTCCTTTCAGCTTGTAAAGTTTTATTAAGTCTTTGCGTATTTTGTTTTGCCACAAATGTTTCTGTATCATTAGAGGATAAGAAGTAACATGTCAGTGTATTAGAAATTTTATGTTCGGAATGTTTTCAATCAAAAGGGATATTCTGTGTAATTATATGACTGAAGGAACATGAATCATTTCAAATGTGTTCTGTTCTCTGAAATGAGATTTATTTTTTTTCCAACATGTGCTGGTTGTGATGAATTAGACTACAGAAGGAACCAAATTTCTATCAAATTCTGAATCAAGTACATATTTCCCTTTCCAGTTATAGTCAACTGACAAGGCAAATGGACAGAAACCAGACTGTAGAATTTCAGCAGCTAGGATGTCCGGTTTATATTTGTTTGCTTGCTTGTTTTACCTTTTAAACATGTACAGTTGTGTATTCTAGTCATACGGATAAACTGTCAACATATTTTCCAGGGTGGAAAAATTCCCATAAGATGGACTGCTCCTGAAGCTATAGCTTACAGGAAGTTCTCTTCCGCAAGCGATGCATGGAGCTATGGGATTGTAATGTGGGAAGTGATGTCCTACGGCGAGAGACCGTACTGGGAGATGTCCAACCAGGATGTAAGTACTACACAGGACTAATCTGTCAGTTTGTTGAAATGCTCCTTGAAAAATTATTATCACTCCCTATGCTGCTTTACTTCCTCATTAACTTCTTACGCTGGGATCTCAACTTATTTACATCAGCATAACTCTGTTGGCTTTTATGGAATGGTTTATTTATGTAAGGTTGGGACTTGCATAAATAACTGCAACCCTGTATAACTGAAACCTTGACTAGCTTCTTTTTAAGGATTAAAGACACATTACAAAGAGTCATAGCCAGCTTGCCAGTATCTGAGGCTGGATATATGTGGCTTTCATCCAAATCACTAGAATCTGCATCAGATAAGCAATTTGATTCAGTTCTCAGTTAAGCCATAAATCAAAACTTGGGGGAATATTGGAACTGTTCTGGTGATAAATTTGCCCCATTATCTCCATTACTGTCTGAAAATGCCCTTCAATGGGCATACATTGATAAAATCTGTAAGAGTAAAGGTTAAACTGCCATGAGATATGTTTTTATAAAGTAGCCTTTCTAAGAATTAAATGTGTTCTGCTTTCTTTAAAATATTAAAAATTACAACAAAAACTATAGGCATAGCTACAGTGCAGGACAATGTAACCTCATAGAATCATATGATATTTTCTACTGACATTTCTTTGCAAAAGTTGTAGCCAAATAAATCTTCCTGATGATAAACCACATTTGCTTTTAGTATGGTAGAAAGCTTGACCTAAAAAAAGCAGCCCTGGAAAGGAGGAGTGTTTTCTCTCTCTCTCTTTCTCTCTCTCTTTCTCTCTTCCCTCCTTCCCTTCTTCCCCTAATGCAATTTATTTTTTTAATCTATTCTGTTATTTGGTGGGCTCCCACCACAGGTAAATCTGGCATACTCAGTCCTCACATCAACACTTAACCTCCGTGTAAAAAGGCAGACCACCAACCGTCCCATCTTAATCTCTTTCACATCAGTGCATGGAAATGAAATACTTCTGCCTTGGTTCTGGAGAGCTGACATGGCTTTTCCCAGATGGCTGTTTTTATTATCACTCTAAGTTATTCCGCTGTTCAAGTCTGGCTGCTTGTTAAGGCTGATCGGTCATTTGGGGATAAGGATCTGAGAGACTTTCATTAATTTCGGAGTGCTCTAGAAAAACAGTAAACAAACAAAAAGCACAGAAAAGACCAGCAGAATTAGTAAAACCTTATTTCATTTGGATTTCTGTTCTAGAGCCCCACTACTACAATAACCCTACTTCTCTCCAACGTACCTCCTCCTACTCCTTGGCACAGACCACCTCTCCTGTTCTCCCCTGGCAATAACCTCTGCTCTCCATCCCCTCTCCACTCACCTACCAGAGAGCAGCCCAGTGGAGCCGTGCTCCCTGAGCACTCACTAGGTCTGATACACTGTGTGCTGCATCTGTCTTTAAGCCACACTTCTGTCGATGAACCCGTCAGTGGTTGCTGGTTGGCCATCTGAAGAGAGCAAGTAACAACTGGGCTGAGGTAGAGGGTTGTCCTCAGTGCAGACATTAATTCGATACTCTCTGAACTAGAAACACATCATTAATCTATTAATCTATATCCATGGTAGACTTGTAGATGGAAAACAATTCTGTTTTCCACCGATGGCAATCTGTAGGCGTTGGAGATGACCTGAGGTAGCTGAAATCGCCACATGAGGCTGACACAGGACTTGCAGGAACCCCTTTGGAACAAGAACTAAGGGCCAGGCAGTATGCCTTACAGAATTTAAAATTAGACAACTGAATTAAGACCAGTTTGTCCCTGGGGCACAGCGTGCAATCATCTGTGTATAGATTTTTCCAAAGTAAATCTCTGTTTGTTGTGACCAAGTATATTGCCAAGCAGCTGTGTGCCTTGGCCAGCTGCTGATTTTCACTCAAATTGTTTAAGTGAGCCAATGAGCTCAAAGTTATTAGAAGAAGATGAACAGATAAACTCAAACTGACAAGATGAGCACCCCAGCTATTTCCTTGCCTGAAGTCACTTGTCAGCTCCTAAGATGCTGTCGCTTACGAACAATACTTTAAGACAAATCAACGTTTTTTCCCCCCTTAAAAACTCACACGGTTAGGTGTGTTGTTTTAGCAATTGATTGCTGAAGTGCTTGGGCATCCCTGTGGCATACGTAGTCATGCAATAGCAGTTCTTGAGCGAAACTTCCCACCTGAAGCAAGGCTTAAAYATAGTCATGGCAATATCAGCCTATTCAACATGTCTACACTCTCGCAAACCCTAAATACTCTGCATTGCAAGGAATGCAGTTTCTATCAAAATACACTTCTAGCAGGTAATYACCTGCTTTCCCAAGCTGGTAGGTGGGATAGTTGGTTTCATTGTGAGCCGCCTTTTAGGGGAGATTGGACAGAGCATGAATCYGGGAAAAAGGCACTAGCACATCAGCACTCGCTTAGTGATAAGTAAAGTGGCCATATGCAGCTCTACAAGGGAGGCTCACTGGGCTGTTCCCCTTCTCTTACGTCCCAGGCACTGCTGCCTGCTTAAGGGACTGGGCTGCTCCTAGAGCAGCAGGGCTCCCAGTCCTTTCTGCTGTCCGTGGTGCACCCCATGAGCGGTATTATGGACAGTAGGATTTTGCTTGGTTTTCCTGACCACATAAAAGATATATTTCTCCCTTTCCTCTGCAGTACCCTGTCTATGGGGCAGACACAGCACCAGTGCTTCCAGCYGCAGTGGCTCTTCCCTGTAACTCCTTCTCTGCCCTGTGTCCTCCCACTCTGCTTGTCTAGCCCCAGGTAGTTGGCAGCTGTTGATGTCTGCAGCCTGAGGAGGGAAGAGAATAGTTTCCCATGCTGTCGTTGTGTCTCACTGCCACATTGGCTTATGCTAAAACATGAGAGGAGATTCAGTCTCTGTTCCCRCTGAGAATGGTTTCACTGGAGTCAGAGGGACTGCTGTTGACTTTTTTGCTTTTCCTGCCATCATAAAAATTCTCTTCATGCTGACTCCTCACCCATCCCAGCTCGTGATTGCTTCACTACTAACGCTGCTAACTGGGAGTGGAAGGACAGAGAGACAGAGAGACTCTGTCAAGTCTGTCCAGCTTTAAAGACCCTCAGAGAGACTGCATTTGCCAGGTGAGAATAATGCCCCATGCAGAACAGCAGTCTGTCTGTCTTCCCTTTTCTCTGAGAGGCCTCAGACGGGCTTCAGGAAAGGGAAGACAGGCTCCAGACTACCCTCTTAACCAAATAGGTTAAGGTTGTGACAGAGAGGGGAAGAGGGTCGTCTTCCAAACCAAATACCTAGGATGTATTTGGTTGAGATCGTGCCAGCAGTGAGAGTTTACGACGTGCCCTCCCAATCTGATGAACAGACTGTACTATATATTAACTATTCCATTATAGCATAGGGATATGACAATTTAATTATTTCTGCATCCAAAATGTAAGTATCTTTTAATGCAGAAGAATGATGTGGGCCCTATGTGCAAATGATGAGGACTCCTGAGCACTTTCCCTGCATTTCCCCAATGCCCAGCACAAAGAGCTGCTCTTCTCCAAAGCCCTACCCCACAGGCTTTCCACTCTGAAATGTTAACAGTGAGTGCCCTGTTAACACTAAATGTTAACATTTAGTGACTGAAAATGGCATTGGAAAGTGTCAATCTACTAGACATATTGTAAATCTTACTTTGCTGCATATTCTGACGTATGTTTTACTACAATAAATGACTCTGAATTAACATGAACTTATTTTGCAGAAATAAAAGTACTGTCTGAAAAGTCAGTGGTACTGCACATATAGCAGGGAAAGTAAGAGAAGGGCATGCTCTAAACAGATTCATAAAAGACATTATGCAAATTATTGCTAATAATGTCTTGTATAGGTATAGACACAGGTTCTACTATAGCAAAAAATCTGCCAACAYTAACATTAAAGCACTCCCAATTTCTAGGATTTATGTTCTGATCGTAATAAAACTCTGCTTTAGCTAGCAATAAAATACTTATTTAATTGGGTGGGGACTTTTATAGAGTACTAAATGTTTTAGAGGTATAAACTCCACAGGCTTTAGGTAGCTTTTTATGTTCTATCTTATATATTGCTTTTCTATATAAAAAAACTTTTGGAAATAAGTTCACTTAATAGCCAATAGCTAAACAAGTGATGTTTGAGATAACTGCAGCTGCCTGTTAAAAGTTCATTTGTTTTATTTATACCATACAAACATCTATCTATCTCTCCCCAGAAGGAAGAAAGGGCAAGTCAGGTTCGGGTCTGCCTGATGCTGTGCCAATTTACTGTATGAACAGATCTTCCATCAGATGAACACTAGGGCTGAACTAACCCTATAGAGAGTCTTTTCCCTCATCACTTCCTCCGATGACAGAGATAAATCACTAGGAATGATCCCAGGTAGCAGAGCCAATGCAAAGAGAAATGTTAAATTGATGCTTGAGTAGAAACACTCTGATTTTCAGAGACCATAATGRCTCAAACCTGTCAGGTCAATACAACACCTTTGCAAACCAGTGTCCTCTTTTCTTTTCCTAAACAAGGATTTGGAAGCTGAACTTTAGGCAACTGAGTTTGAAAATGTCTCCCATAAGTTTTTTAGCACTGTGAACAGCATAATGTACAGTCTGAAAATGTTACTAACTTTGAGAAATGTTCTTGTTTAAGTAAATAACCGTTTTATTATTGTGATAAGTCACTTCAGACTTGTATTAGTGCTGATTAATGCACTTCTTRGATGTGTGGCAGGCACCAGAGATGTCCATTAATTAGGGCTGCTGCACAGTCTGYCATGTCTTATTGCTTAATTAATAAACATTAGCTAAGATATTGAACTTTCCAAGGAAAGTAGTCTGCTGATGAGCAGATTGTGCTGAGAGCCTAGCTTGCTAATGCTCGTGTGAGGAAAGGAAGATTGATATTCAGTACATTTGGTTTGTGGAACAGCTGTGAGTGAAGCCTCCTGGGACACCTGTTAGAGGCCATTGTATAAATTATTGCGTGTTGCAGAACCACGCAGTGTTGCAGTACTCCGGAAAGAAGGAGCATTTCATACCAATTACATGTAATTGGTATGCAGGAAAACTACTGTATCAATCAGAATAAAAGTCCTTAGACTTGTGACAGTTTCTTGTTGTAGTCATAATAACTTTTCCCGGCATATTTCTTTCAAACCCAAGGTAGCAGAACACTTGGCAGGCACCTGGGATTGGCCCTCTGCCATGGGGCATGAGCAGCTGCCTCTCCATCCTGGTAGGTTTTTCAGATGTCAGCAGGACACAGGGACAGCCTCCTTCTGGGCTTTCTTCTCACTCAGTCTTATTAAGAAATCTGTCAATTGACTTCCACAAGCAAAGTCTATATTACTGTTCATAATGAAACTATCAGAAAGATTACAGCTTCATTTTCAAATGCCATTTTTGCCACTTTCAAATGATTTCAAAAGTAAGGACTGCATAAATGTTATATAGGAGGCCATGAAACATTTTTCAGATTTTTTTTTTTGTATCACAGTTACTGTTTTATATTAACTCTGTCTTCAACCTTTACATCTATGATTAATATCAAACAAAAATGCCTGTAGGTATTTAACAAGCTTCAGTAATTAATTTAATTTGTGTACAAAATACATAAAAAGAACGTTCTCCTTAATAAACATAAAGATTAAGTATTAGGAAGTACAAAATTAATTTTGTTAAAAATATTCCCTTTCCCTTATGTTTTATATTTTTATTTATATTTGCACTTGACAAAAAGGTTTATCTATGAAAATTCATCCTACCTATTTTACTCGCCCTTATGCTGACCCACAAGATCTTCACACAGAATCACACAGAATGATTAAGGTTGGAAGGGACCTTGGGAGATCATCTAGTCTAACCCTCCCCAACACGCACAAGCATGGACACCTAGAATACAGGATTGCAAACTCTGGGCAGATTTTGAATATCTCCAGAGAAAACAACTCCGCAGCCTCTCTATGCAACTGGTTACAGTGCTCTGTCACCCTCACAGTCAAGAAGCTTTTCCTCAAATTCAGGTGGAGCTTGCTGTGCTTCAGTTTGCGGCTTTTGCCTCTTGTCCTATTGCTGGCCACCACTGAAAGAGTCTGGCCTCATCTCTTGACACTCTGCCCTAAAGTGTTTATGCACATTGGTAAGATCACCTCTCAACTTTCTCTTCTTTAGTCTGAACAGTCCCAGGTCTCCCAACCTCCATTCATAGGATAGATGTTCCAGTCCCCTGATGATTTTTGTAGCTCTATGCTGGGTCCTGCCCAGTAGTTCCATGTCCCTCTTGTCCTAGAGAGCCCAGTGCTGTACGCAGTATTCCAGACGCTGCCTTACCAGACTGAGTAGAGGGGGAGGATTGTCCCTTTAGCTGCTGACAACACTCTTCCAATGCACTCCAGGGGACCACTGTCCTTGACCACAAGGGCACTTTGCTGGCTCATGGTCACCTTGTTGTCCACCAGGATAGTCAGGTCCTTCTCTGGAGAGCTGCTGTCCAGAAGATCAACCCTCAGTCTATGCTGGTGCATTATTTCTCCCTAGGTGCAGGACTCTCCCCTTGCCTTTGTTGAACTTCATGAGGTTCCTCTCTAACCCATCTCTCCAGCCTGTCCAGGTCCCTGAGAATGGCAGCACAGCCCTCTGGTCTGTCAGCTACTCCTACCTGTTTTATATCATCAACAAACTTGCTGAGGGTACACTCTGTCCCTGCATCCAGGTTCATCCAGGTCATTGATGAACAAATCAGACAGGACTGAACACAGTATTGGCTCCCACGACACCAGTATCTACAGGCTTCCAACTAAACTTTGCACCACTGATCACAACCCTGTGAGCTCTGCCATTCAGACAGTTTTCAATCCACCTCATCATGCACTCATCTAACCCCCACTTCCTAAGCTTACCTATAAGGATGTTATGGGAGACAGTGTCAGAAACCTTACTGAAGTCAAGGTAGACAACATGCACTGCTCTCCCCTCATCTACCCAGCCAGTCATTCTATCAAAGAAGGCTATGAGATTGGTTAAGCATCATTTTCCGTTGATGAATCCATGCTGATTACTCATCACCTTTTCGTCCTCCGCATGCTTAGAGACAACAGCCAGGACGAGCTGCTCTGTCACCTTTCCAGGGATGAAGCTGAGGCCGACTGGCCTGTAGTTGCCTGGTTCCTCCTTCTTGCCCTTTTGGAAGGCTGGCATGACATTGGATTTTAATGAATTTTAATTCACAGCCTTCTTGTAAGTAACACACTCTTCAGAGTCGACCAGAGCATTAAAATCCTTGCATTTTTACTCCTTTTCTTATCCATAAAGTGTTTTTATAAAACTAGACCTAGATAGAAATAATATCTTTTTGTTGGCAGACTCAGGGCTTCGTATTAATAGAAACTAAGAAAAACTTCGTATTCTTTCATGTCAAAATTGCTAGGATATTTGCTTTGTCAATGTGGAAACACTTCCACTAATTGCTAGCGTTTTTGTTGTATCATTTTGTAGATAGAATCATAGAATGCTTAAGGTTGGAAGGGACCTCAGAGGACATCTAATCCAGGTCTTTAGATGCAGATCTTTAGACTTGTTTACTATTAATGTAGCACTTCTCCAGCCTTGAACCAGTAAGAAAAATCACATTGAAGAGGTCTTAAAATAGATATTTTTTACATATTATATCATTTATAATTGTATATTACAAAAAGTCATAATTTTCCTCTTCTTAGGTATACGGATGTCTAATTCCTCATTCAGGGATAGGCACCATGCAAGAGGCAAAAGGAGAGTGAGAAATAAGAAACTAAAAGGTTCAAATTCTTGCTTTGACATTTGATTCCTAGTACTGTATTGGATGACTCAAATAAACATCTAGTTTCTTATACTCTAAAAATAATGTTTGCATCACAGGGATACTAATGAAGCAAAATTCAGAGTGTATTCTAAAAATGTGCTGATATTAAGATAAATTATAATTATCCCAGTAACAGCTGGCATTTCGTTTTTATACAGAAAAGGTCCTTTTGAATAAGAGAAGAAACAAAAAGGCCTGTAACTTTCTCCTCAAAGACATGGTGAAACAGAGTCTCAGAGAAGATATAATTTCAGGGAAAATGTGCTTTTTCTCAATAATGTATTTTAGGAAGAGCTCATCAGCTCACTATTGTTGTTAGGTGGATGTCATATATAAAAGGGGTGTAGCTGTTCTTTAACTTCAAAAATGTGTTTCAGAAATTCATTATTTGCAACAGGTGTAGCTGCATATTAGTTAATAMAGTTAAGACTATGATAGCTGCATTCCCAGCTTGCTAAGGATTGCTGCCTTGGTGACAAGTATCCACTGTGCTGCATCTAGCATTATAACAAGTACCTGGGTTTTATGAAGCCACTTCTGACAGACTGCATGAGAAACTGGATTTTTGACAGCTTTGTGAATAAAATATCTCCTATGCATGTGGTATTGAATTTCACCCACCCTGAACCTGTAACGAGAACAATTCAGTGGTAGGAAAAAGGATTTGGAGGGAACATTTCCCTGACAGCCTGATGATAATTTTTCTGAGCGCAGCCGTTTTGGCAGCCCAGGTTTAGGGCTGCTGAAGTAAATCCCAGGGAGATAAATTAGGAGGCAGAACAGCGGGTGGAAGGATTATCCCATTGACCTCATGCTTACCCCTCGGCGTCACCTCCGTCTGTGTGCAGCCAGCTCTACCCATCCAGCCTGTCCCTACTCACAGGTGCAAAGAATCCAGGGATCTCCGTGGCAAACTACTCTCCCTTTTAAGCAGCCTGTACTTCCTGGCACTGATGTGGGCAGGTTTGCAATGCACCCTGTGTGACCCCAGCCCCCTGCAGTGTTGCACACACCTATTTCTCCTGCACAGTGGTTGCTGCCTGAGGATGGGGGGCTGCGCTCCGCAGGCTCCCCTCTCCCTTTTCCAAAGTTCAGACACTCAGTTGTGCTGGGAGAATTTTGTTCCTCTGCCTACCAAGCCATACCAGGGAGCTGAGGCCCTGGTGGGGTTTCATCACTGGCGTTTGCAGAATGCCTGCAGCAGAAGCATTAGGCAGTGCTATACAGAGCCCCCAGCACTAATTCACAATTCAGGAAGAGAACAGGGGTATATTCCAGGATAATAAGACCAAAGCTACAGCTAGTGCTGTAAAGCATTGATTTGCTGTAAATAGGTTAATGTGCCCCCTTCCAGCTGCATTAATACTTCTGCAGCATGTGCATTCATCTCTCTGAAAGTGATAAATGTCTCCTTAGCGCGCAGTGGGTATCAATGCAGTGGGTAAGTTTCTTGTAAGTGTGCCGTATTACTGTAAATTTTATGTGCAATTATTTTTGCCTTAGAAAGCATTCAGCATTGTCTGGATTTTTATGGGGAAAGGATAAGTTTGTTCGGGAGGTTAAGTTGTTGTGTTTTTTTTTTTTTTTCCTGACCAACCACTTAGTATCTGTCCTTTGCCTAATAAGAACTCGTGACAGTGTCATTTTTTTCACCATCCCCGCTGCTACCACCGTGTGTTCCTGAATCTACTAACCCTTCCTCGCTCCGTTTTTAAATCTTACGTAGAACAAATGCAGAAGCTTTTCATGGACCTTAGCTGGTTATGCCCTCTCATATCATGCAGGGCTACCTAGTGTCATTTTCCAATGATGTTATGGGTGATCAGTACTACTAAAAACAAACCTTCCTTCAATGCCAATCAAAGAAAGTTTTCTATACATATGATTTGTTTAGGACATCAAATCCGTTTCTTTCCAAATCTCAGCTGAAGATGCGTGTTTCTCCCTCTGCCAAAGCTGGCAGTTTTACTCACTTTCAGGGACTAAAACTGCCAACTGGTGAGTAGTGTGTGAAGTAAGACCTTACTTTTTAATTTCTTTACTTTTTACATCATAAACAGCTTGGATATACATTTTTCTGAAAAAGGCTGTGCAAAATGATGTTGTGCTCTTCTGTTCTGCTGTGTGGGATGCATTGCTTGARCTAAAGATATCCTAAAGATCAGGAGGCCCAAAATATCACCARGTGAATTTGCACATCTGCAGTGCCTCACTGTATCATGGCATTGCCACAGATTGTCATGATGCGAGYATTAAGGCATTCATTCCAGTCTGCAGTGGCAGATAGGGGACACCAAAAAACAGTAAAAGACACCAATAGTTATTCTTCCCTTCTCCTCCTCCTCCTTTCTGGCTTGCGTGGAGTGGGTGGCCGGAGAGCGCAAGGGAAAAGCGTGCCGTGTTTCACGTGCCACCCCAGTGCCCCACGCACAGTCGGCGCCGTGGGGCGCGCGGCTGCGGTYGACGCTGCTCGCTCCACCTGAGCCCAGCTGCGGAGCGCGCCAGGGAGACTGCTCGTAGTCCCAGATCTCCAAGGGAGGCCCCAGCAACACGTAAATTCAGGGTGTTTTTAAAATCATTCGTCATTATTGCTGGTCTGTGATTTCAGCTTTACTTTCCGCATTTAATTTTAACGCCCGGTAATCATGTAYGTTATATTTCTTCAGGTTATACTGTCTATAGAAGAAGGTTACAGGCTTCCAGCTCCCATGGGCTGCCCAGCTTCTCTTCACCAACTAATGCTTCACTGCTGGCAAAAGGAGAGGAACCACCGCCCCAAATTCAGTGATATTGTCAGCTTCCTAGACAAACTCATCCGCAATCCAAGCACCCTTCATACTCTAGTGGAGGATGTACTTGTGTAAGACTCTCCTCAGTACTTCTTGTTCGTGTAATCCGTGATGGCTTTCATTAGATGTGTCACAACATTAGGTAGGGGCGGGAGAGAAGGGTGGAGGTCTGAGCTTGTAGAGTTAGAAGGTTTCAGATAATTTTGTGGCTTGTTTTATTGTTAATGCATTGTTATGAAAGGCTGTTTTTTATGAAGCCTTATGGGTGGCATTAGGCGTCTTTTTTTTTTTTTTTCTGCCCCAAATTCTGTCTGTGAACACACTATCTACCATTAATCTTGGGGAATCTCCTTGTTCAGTTTTTCAGTGCTTCTCCTATGTGTTTGTTTTCTGCCTGTAATTTAAGTCCCCATGCAGCATGCTGTTTGACGGTGCTCGAGCRGCTTCTGAACTGAGTTAGGGTAATTTTCTGAAGTTATAGCTTAGCTTGCTCACTCTGTCTAGCTGCAGAGGATTTATCTAGTTGCAGTGGTGACCAAATAACAGATCATACTATTACTGTAGTAGGCACACACGCAAACACAYGCACATGCATATATGCAAACACATGTATATGTACACACACATATATATGTGCRTATGCACATGTGACTTCTTACTTATTCCCATGTCATTTTATATGGCATCAGAGTAACTGTTGATATTTACTTTTATATTAATACATTAATTACAATTTAAAGACTTATGCCTGTGCTGCAAAATCGAGTTTTTATTGAGCTTCCCTGCTTGGATAGGTTTTCTTGTTGCCTGGAAATGCTTGATGCAGATAATCTGAATGCTTGTTGTGTTGGTGATATTTGAATTTATCAGGTCAGCAGTTTTTCTGAAAGAATTGGAATAATTCTGATTGAAAGAGACCTTAGCAGGTCTTTAGCCCAGCCTTCTGCTTACAGTGCTTGTCTGTCATTTTCTCTCTCTATCATTTTGATACATGAATGAATATCAGTGTGTTTCTGTATTCCAAAGTGTATGGCAGAAGCTTAGCATGTTAGAGTGTATGTCTTTCTGCCTTCTGCATAAGCAGCATTCTAACAGTGTTGGCTAGTTTTTGCTTTGTCAATTTTTTATTTGATCGTTCTTCTAAAGACTGTAATGAAGCCCATGTAAGCAGCTATATGCCTCTTCTTCATTCTGTTCTTACAGTTCCTCTACACAAAATGTGCAAAGGTCTCGCCAGCACAATAAAGAATAAAAGACTGCAAACACATACCCCTAAATTGGATTTTTTTTCCATCTTTCAGTTTCAGTTGCAATAACATTAGGAGAAAGAACTGAAGCAGAAATGCAACTAAGTTACCTCTTTCATTTTTATTTACTACTCCATATAGTTCTGTGTGAAAGCAAAGATATAAAGCCTTGTTCTTTCTGCTTTTTGGGGTTTAGCTCTGTAGCTGTTATAATCAAAGTGTTCCCACTGCCTAATAGCAATAAACAGTCATCTGTTTTTCTTTGTAGATAAATGTAAACAAATCATCTTTCAGTGTGTTAATCTTTTTAAATTGTATCTACCTTTATCTCAGGTTAAACTTTGTTTTCTCTCTGCTTTGACTGCTGTATTATCCTGAAAGCCTAAGATCTATAAAGGTATAATCTGAAATAACAAAAATACAAACAGAGACATAGATCTGTTYCTCTGTTTGTCACTGAGCTGCAGTGCTTTAAAAAAAGATCCGATTAAGACAATTTTACAGGGTAACATACGATTTTTAAGTTTTAGACAATAGGATAAAATCAGTCTTTGGAGAACCTCAGTTAAGATCGACCTTTACAGTTCAGGCTCCTGTCCCATTCCTTCTGCCTTTTARTAAGAATATTGTCTGTGAGAGTAARTCAAGTGTCCTGTCTTCCCCTTCTCTGGTAACCTTTGCATGTTTCGCCTACAGAATGCCAGATTCACCTGGTGAAGTTCCAGAATATCCCTTGTTTGTCTCGGTTAGTGATTGGCTGGACTCAATAAAAATGGGTCAGTATAAAAATAACTTCATGGCAGCGGGTTTCACAACCTTGGATATGGTCTCAAGAATGAGTATTGAGTAAGTATTTACTGTATTATTCCTGTCATGGGTAATCTGGAATAGTTTGGATGCTACAGTCATAAAATGCTTATGATATATGGAACGGTGATTTCATTCACTTTCATAGGTAAGCTAATAAAAGTTACAGCTCTTATCAGAGCAATATAGCTAATAAAAGATATAGATCTTATCAGAGCAATATAGGAGAAAGATATAATTGAGACTAGACAATTTTATTCTGCAACTGTGCTATGCACTACCAAGCTGGGGCACTCAGCATTCGTATGGGTTTGGGGGGAAATCAGGTTTTGATCTGGATCACTGAAATTTTTTTTATTTTTTTTTTTTTTGGAGGCGGGGAGAACAGGTTTGGGGGGAAAGGACTGCCAGCCATTCTATGGTCTTTCATACAATAACCATCAATAGACTCTACAGAAGTTTGAAAAAAGGTTTATAAATAGTTTTATTACTAGGTGTCTTTTGCTGGTTGTTCCTCAAGGGGATTGTTTATTTGTTTTTGCCTGTTCTACTTACCTGTAAAAATGCAGGTAATTCATCATGCTTTCTAGTTTCTACTTTTTGACATCACTTCAGGTTTCTTTGAAAGATTCCTTCCTTCTTCAAATAACCTCTCCAACCCTATTCTTCAGGCATGTTTGCTTCTCTGAGCTTTATCTGGCCTTTCTTGATAGGTGGTATGCACTGGTGCTGCGTTTCTAACACTGACCCATTTGCAGGGGTTTGCTGTCTTAGCTGCCTCTCTTGGCTTCCCTTTAGCAGGTTACATATTTTTGCATAGTCCCTGCTGAGCCTAAGTGTTGTGTACGATCCCCCATATGGATGTTAAGCTTAAATACATAATAGCTGCAGCTACTCAGTGGCTCCTTATCTGCAGGACAGTCTACAGGTATCTTGAACTGCAAATCTTGAACCCATAAGGATCACACTTCATTTTGTGGGCTCCTTAGCTAGCTATACCCTAAAACAGTTTCTGAGGATATCTAAATAGGCAATGGTTATGTGATGCTCCAGTGTGAATGTGCACGATTGACAGGGCATAACTGCAATGTCCTGCCCTTGCTGCCTCTCTGATCTCTCTCAGCATCTTGCAGCTGGTGATATTTAGAGACCTGAGCTAATGGTCTGTGCTGGATGCTGAGAGCTTTTGATGTTGTTCTTCATAGAGTCACAGAAGCACAGAATCCTCAAGGTTGGAAGGGACCTCTAGAGATCATCTAGTCCAACCCCGCTGCTCACGCAGGGACACCCAGAGCACGGGGCACAGGGCTGCATCCAGGCGGGTTTGGAAGATCTCCAGAGAAGGAGACTCCACAACCTCTCTGGGCAGCCTGTGCCAGGGCTCTGTCTCCTTCACTCTTAAGGAATTTTTCCTTGAAAATTTGTTTTTGACAGCGCTGCGTTCTGTGGATGCACTGCTCACGTTGCAGGGCAGGGCTGGATGCGATGAAGGCGAATGGGGAGGGAGATCTGGGTCCAGTGGGTAGACTCACCGCTCTGCTGATCTTCAAACCATCTCCCGTGAGCGTTGCCCAAATTATCCCGAGCATAACCTCAGGAATCCCTGCCTCAGGGTTGCAAGAGTGAGTGCCTGAGCTCTGCTCCCCTACGTGTATGAGTGGGGAAAAAAGTGTTACTACAACCATACCCAATTTTTAATTAGGTTCTTATTCAGGCGCTTCGGTTCTTATTTAGGGTTTGGAAGAAGTCTTTACTGGTAATACCACTGCAGATAGCAATATTCTAACTCCAAGGTTTTTGTTTTTTCTTATATGATGGCCTTTAAAAGACAGGATTGGCAAATACACAAAACGACATCTGCACCATTCTTAGGTATCCCATTAAAGAAAGTAAACAGTCCTAAAGCGGGGCAATTCACCATACAATCTTTTGTGTGCATGAGGCTTTGCTTTACTTGCAATCCATGATGAAACTTTTTATTTTACAGTGACATTAGAAGAATTGGAGTTGTACTCATCGGACACCAGAGACGAATAGTGAGCAGTTTACAGACTTTGCGGTTACACATGATGCACATACAGGAGAAAGGATTTCATGTATGAAAAGTACTAGAATCAACTGTGTTTTGTGCCTCAGCATTTCTAAAATGGAAAATATTCTCATTCTTCCCTTCCGCTCTTCCCAGCTTCAAGAACTGCAGTCTCCTGTTCAGACTATAAAAAGTACTTCTAGGTCAATGCTTCCAAACGGGAATTTTTAATCACACTGCATAGTTCCTTCGTCAGTTATCTGCCAATAAAATCCTGGCCTACTGCAAGACTCTTGCTACACATTGATGAATAACTCAGCATGGATGTGTAACTTTGTATAACAGTTTTTGGGAAACTTTCATGAACTTATTTGAAAGTAGCAATCTATTTGGCCTGGCGTGGCTTCTTTATCGATGTATTTAGAGTTTGCTGGTAGATCGAAAAGTATTTGACTTCCTTCATGTTCTGTGACCATGTAACTTCCAATATCAAATGTGCAATCAAGGAGAAGTTTGACATAAATATTTATTTTATCTCTTAATTAAACCCGAATGTATGGGTCCTATCATTATATTACTTTATAACAGTTTAAATGCTATTAAGCTGCTGCCTCAAAATGTTAGAATTCTTTGCAAAAATGAGCGATGATTTCATCTAGCTAATTTCCATTGTATGATATGTGAGGATAGTGGGAAAAAAAAGTTGTTTGAAATCGTAAGGTCCTTGATTTCAGATTACTTTGGCACTCGACACTTTTTATGCTTTAAACTGTAGATTAAGTTTTTAAATTTGTTCATTCTTGGGATTTTTCCTCACTTGTTCTTCTTTTTATCACTCAGCATTTGCTTCTACCCTGTGGGAGATTAAGCCTGGAAAACTGATGACAAAGTTCTCTTAGCCACATAGAAAACATGGTTGTCAGCTACCCCGTGGCCCCATGACTTGAGAAGGGTTTCTCTTCGAAAAACACAGGCCCCCATTACTTGAACTAAGGGTAATCTCCATCAGTGGCAGCAGACCTTGGAGGGCCAGCCTTGTGTGGGGCGATGTGTTTACTCCCATAGCAGCAGGTCGGCCCTGCCATCCAGCTGAGGGCAGCGGTACGAACGCAAGCTGATGCTGAAAGTTACACTCCGTGGTATTCAGCTATCGTACCTATAGTACATGCAGGCAGAAAAGGAGACATAGGACAGCAGTGTAATAATGTGTTGCCTTGAGTCTACTTCTAACTGCTTTTAGAAGTAAAGCACAGACTCTGACAGAATGGAGTTCTGGTTACTACGGGCTAGATCTTCATTTAGTGCAAATACGTAACTGACATSGAAGAAAATTCTCTTTAGAACTCTTCAATAGCCATATTTACATGCAAGAAAACGGCTGCAAAGGCCTAACGTAATATTTGTACCTCTGTAAGACTTAGAGCTTTCACGTTTTCTTCCGATACCGTACGCAGATGTGCTGGGCTCCCTTTCCAGAGCTGTGYGTGGGATATGCGCCGCGGGGCCTGAGAGGGGAGCGCGTGGCGGTCCGCGTGCTGCGGTAGCCACACGCACAGCTCTGCTCGCGTGCCACGTGTGAGCCGGGCATCGATGCTTTGGTTAATTCATACACGGTTTGCGGGACTTCTGTTGAGCTACGTGGCGTTCCTATATCCGTGAGCATTTCAGATCTTGAGTTAAAATGTGCATTTGGGCAATTAGTAGGATAGATGTGTGTATCAAAATGAATTAACTGCTTTATGTAATCATAATGGTATTTACTGCTTAATTTACAGCTTGCAAATCAAAGTGTACTTCCTGACACTGGGAAAAAGGCTGTTGTGTACCGGTGGCAGAGAAGGAAAAGCAGAAAGCAACTCAGAAAAGATTATGCTTCCAACCAGTTCACAGAGCAAGACATGCTGGGCCTGATTCACTGTTGTCACTTTATGTTGGAATAACTTCAGTAATTTAAATAGGGTTACAGTAGAGAACTGAGTACATTTTCCTTTTTTTCCATTAAAAAAGATTTAACTGAGGAACAACTTTTCTAAAGAAAAGGATTCACAGGTGGCGACTGGATAAGCGTGTTTACAGAAGGGCAGGAGCAGCCCTACTCTAGCTACAAAGGGGGCTTCATCGGCACGAGTAGCGCCGCTGAACTCGGGAGGACTGCACAAGCGCGTGGGTTTTGCAAGATCACAGGCCTTGAGGGGAAAAACAGCCTTTGTTCTTTCCTGTTACTGTCACCCGGGACGTTCTGCCCCACTTCCACATCTGAACAATTTCCGGTAAGGGGTCTTGTTAAAAAAAAAAAAAAAAAAAGATTGTACTTACTTTTGAATCCTTTGCAAATAACAACATCAGAGGGTGGTGTAGACGTTGGTTTTTCATCTTCCATTTTGCCTGACAGTGTTTCCACAGCCATCTGTGGAAGAAGCCCCTCTGAYATTTAAATACATTACTGAGGAGGTAGGAGTCTGTTATTTGTTAATGGGGTCTCAAAAATGCTCGTAATTAATCCAAACCATATGTGTGCACTACTTAATTCTCCTTTGCACGTTTATTCATTCCTGGGAGTGTGGATGCAAAACTGCACGTCACATGCACACAACCGGATATGTTTCATGGAAAATGATTTCYAGATTGATTTCCAGATTTATCACCCTACTGAAAATATATTTTCAATAGAACAAATATAGTAACAATATTAAAACATTTATTAATCAGATATATTTTTTATATCAACAAGTGTTTGGGTAACCAGAAAGGAGCAAACAAGGGTTTCTTTTGGTGAGGACATATATTAAAAACATTGCAAATCCTCTCCTGGATTTTGTGCGTTTATATGGCTTGGTTTTTTTGTTCCTGTTGTTGTGCAGTATGACACTTTTATAATTGTAAACTTGATCAAATTTACATTTCCCCCATTTTGGAAACATTTCATTTTCTCTTGTTCAGCTTCCTTGCCTGCTYTTCTGTTCTATTCAGTGCAAACAAATGTGGAAAAACAAACAACTAGGGCTCTTTTTCTTCATTAAAAACAAAACAAAACAGGTGTTGTTTTTCAAATGTGTGTGTAACTCTGTGCAGGCCACAAGTGTATGTGTGAAATTACAGTAGCTTTCTTTTTTATAGGGGTTACTTTTTATCAGGTGAAAATTAGCTGTGTTTAGTCATCCTGCAGCTTGCATTGTACAGTTAAGGGTTCAAGTTTAACAAATGTAAGCAGATCTCCTAGGCCATTTTTCATAATGTGGACCACCTTCCACAGTGCTTCGTGACCAAGACTACTTGTTGAAAGTTTGCAARATAATGTTGGTGAGAGACACAATCCAAAACAGGCATTAAAATGYGGGCATAAGGAAATAGTTCTTAGTTGTTTACAAGTAATAGCCCTGTGTAGTCTTTTCCCACAGATCTGATTGTCATTCATGAAGAACAAAAATCCATTCATCTGCACAAACTCTTAAGCACTGTCTCCAGAATGCGGTTCAGGTGAGGACCCTGCCTGCCGAGCGGGGCCGGATCAGCTTCTCCTGGCCAACAAGTGCTCCCGTGCCAACCGCAGCTCTCCCAGAGCTGATGGCAAACACCTTGGATGGCCTTGCAACRGAGTGGGGAAATCATCTAGTATGGAAATAGGGAAACCGCAGCACTCGTCCTTACTTGGCATGCCCGCTTGTCAGCGAGCACCCTGAGAACTRCTGCGAGGAGATCTCCTCTCCTCGTATTGGAAGTCTGCTTTTAAGCTAGTCATCCGAGGCTCCCTTTGAGTCCATGGAGAGAAGTGGGCCTTGGGGGGAAGCAAGTCATCTGAAAAATTTAGTTGCTTAGTTTTGGATAAGTTTAATTCTGCCAGAGAAGTGCCTGTTTCTCCTACCTTACTGTGAAAGAGACCAAAGCAACTAGCTCAGATCCTGGTATCTGTGGTATGAATCTCATGTCTTGATTGTATCTCGTCCTTCTGCTGAGGCCCTGAAAAGASAGAGGACCTAGTCCCTAATGCTGACCTTAAAATTAAACAGCAGGAGGTTTAGTAGATTCAGCTTATTAGATGTTTTCAGATTGTATTTATTGAGAAGTAATGGGATTTTCRTGAGGTAAAGGGAATTGAGCTCTGTGGTCTAAATTTTTCTGAAATGTAAGCTGCCCTTTTAAATTCCGAGGTGCTTCAGTGCAATGGCTATTCAATGAAAGCTCAGCCACGTACTCTGCTTTATTTAAGACATCAACTAAGACTTGTCTATATAAGGCAATCTTTTAATTGCAAATGTATTCAACTATAAATTCAGAACAAATTAGTTGTTTTAGGTGAAGCATTCTGTGTCCAAAATTTTATTAGGTGATAGGTGGATTATTTTGATATATAGTGTATTTGGGGGTTTTGTTTGTTTGTTTTTGGTAATTTAAGACTAATAATTTGGAATTTTTGAGTATATTGTGAGTTTATTCCTGGGCTCTATTAAGTTTCAGTGCAGCTTCATAGAGGGTAGAAAGGTGGATCATAAGTAACACTCAGACTTCCTTTATAGAGATACG
Organism: Nothoprocta perdicaria; assembly: GCF_003342845.1. Lineage (NCBI taxonomy): Eukaryota > Metazoa > Chordata > Aves > Tinamiformes > Tinamidae > Nothoprocta > Nothoprocta perdicaria. The sequence continues at coordinate 639,418 of NW_020455339.1, forward strand.
GCAGAGATTTACTAGGTGGAACAGCTGGCATTGTGGAGGTGCCTAGTAAGAGCGTATTTACCACAGCAATTTCTGTGTTAGAATGACCCTGTGGGACTATTTCAGCAGCCAACTAAAAGCAGCGCAGAACATCCTCTAACTTGCACCGAGGGCCGGTTACTGAATTTCAGCTGGCCCYTCTGCAAGTAGAAGCACGTGTACAGCTATTTTAGCTTGGCTGATGGAGTGGTTCCGGGGGACCCATTTTAGCAGCTGGGAATTATTCGTAGGAACATATGGYAGAACTGAGCCTACCCCTTCATGGACTCAGGCAGTCGTGGAGTATGTTCTGCGTAGCAAGGGAAGGAAATAGTAATGAATGTGGCTGCAGGAACCTTATCAATCCAATCCGACACATCTCTTAGAGTAACAAAAGGGAGAGTCATAATACAAGGCTATATTCTATTGCATCCTCCAGAAAAATACTTCAGTGGAAATATGCTTCACTTATCATAACATCTGTGCCTATTTCAAAAGCACTGTATTCCGTTAACCAGTTTTCTTACAGAAAATTCTTCCCTCGTTCACCTAATGATTGATCTTCCTTAATAAAAGGCAATGGTAATCTCTTTTATCAGACTTTTCTTTTGAGAACAAGAGAGAAATTTCTTAGGTTGAGATAACGTGGAGTAATACAGTGATCATGAAATCTCCAGGAGAGGCAACAAATCCCATCTCTGAGAAGGAAAAAAGTCCCTAAACACTAGAATAACATCCAAAAGGCAGAACGGTGCTTATTGTGCTAGAGAGCTATAAAATAAACAAAAAAGTTGCACAGGCCAATTTCCTGCATTCAGAGCTCACAAGTACCTTCTACCATCCTATGCTACATCTGGTAACTCCCACTGCTCATCCGTGAGCGCTGTGGTTCTGCATAGATCCTTAGAACAGAGGCCATGCCATATTGAGCCCCTTATGGATATAGAAAGTGTGTGTATATATAAAGAATTGTATAGATAATATATATTGTATAGATATCATAATGCCTGGGATTTTCCATAGCTACAGAATTTAATAATGTAACTCCCAATAATGGTAATGAGGTTTGATTGCACAGCTGGCTTTGAATTGCTTTAAGCAGCATGCACTGTGTGCACATAGTACTCCCCAAACTGGCTTTAAGCAGCATGCACTGTGTGCACATAGTACTCCCCAAACTGGCTGGGGACAGGCTCTCTTTCCTGCACAGGCAGAAAAGAAAAATGTTTTCCAAACCGTCTTGCAGGAAGCTGCCCGGTCACCTGATCCTTCTCATCTAATGCCACCACACCAGTGCTTTCCTACCAGTTCTTTCCCGTGCACCCAGTTCCTGTAGAAAGCTCTAGTGATTGCAAAAGGGAAGAGAGCTGCCCATGAGCCAACATTGCTATTAGAATGTAATCCATTCCATAAAAACTTTCAATCCCTCTGCTGGCATTTAAATATCTTAGTATGAAATCGTTTTATTTTAAATATCAATTCATAGGCTCTTAGGAGGTTAAGCAAGGGACATTTTCAAGGGGAGTTGAGTGAGCTTATCCCAGTAAATGCTATGTGTTGAATTTTAGAAAGGAAAACTGGCAAAATACATTTAATGAAGAAACATGAGGTTAAAACAGAGATTAGAGTTAAAATATATTTCCATATCTTACATATGAAATAACAATTCACACAACAAGATCTATTTGTATGTATGTTTCCCTCAGTATTCTACATTAATATCTTTTACACTTTTTCTTCCATCAAGGGACTTCTCAAGCACATCTTGTTTTCCACAAAGATTTAGCATATTATCTTTTTTTTTTAATATCTGTATTATATGACAATTTATGATGACATACTTTTGGTTTTATATTAAGTAATCTTGAAAATATGATCTTCCCTTCGTAATAGCTGCTTTAGTTATTTTCCCCTTTGAACAAACTCTGTTTTCTATATCTAGTGCATTATGGTGTAAATTCTGTGATTCTCATTTACTGAAAGGCACAATAGCAAAAACATGACTAATGTCCTCCCAGTGGCTCTGCTTCCTGGACTTTAGTAAGTCCGTATTCCAGAAAAATCAGCATGCTCTAAAATTCCCAAGACACACATACGCTTCATTTTAAAATTTACGGCCAGGATTCTGCCTCTGCCTCTCCCCAAGGAAGTGCTGAATTGGCAGTGTTGCATTTTTAAATGCCATTCCTTCTTTTTTTGCAGCAGTTTCTTCTTTTAACTTTTCAACTTTTCTAAAGTGGAGGTCTGTTTCAGAGAAGTGTGGGGAAAAAAAGCTGTTTCTAGGTTAACCCTGGTAATGGAAATGGATTCAGTCAGTACTTCAGTGCAGGTTTTTCTTATCTAAAGCCTTGGGTCCTACTTCTGTTGAGGTCAATGTAAAAATTCCCTCATTGTTTCTGTCAACTGGATTACACATGCTGATGCCATGACTGAGTATCCCACAGATTGGCAAAAAGGGCTTGTTCTGTTTTGGCTCAGTCCAACTTCAGCTCCCGGTGACTTCAGCAGCAACAACAACAAGTACTCTAAACGTCTCAGGATTGTATCTGCAATTTATCAAAGATAAAGAAAGGCTTAAAAAGATCATGTGAAGTGATATTTACTGAAAGGCAATATATTTTCTTCTAGCAAAGCAACCCTCATTGATCAAGTTGGCATAGATTATTTTGCTTTTGTCATCAGCTTTGTAAACTTGTATAACAAACCATCTTCACATGCAGAAAAGATACAAGGAAAAATATTTGATAACCTTCCAGAAATTCACTTTGATTTTCTCTTGGAAGACAATGTGGCTGGTATGTTTTCTCAGGATAGCCTCTATTTCTGTGTATTGGTTTTAAACGTAAATGAATAYAAAAAGGTTTTAATCTCTGTCTCTTCTGTGAAATTAGATTGTACACAATTAAATATGACTGCTCTTCATAGTTCGCTGTTCTAGCATAGCCATAAAATGTATCAATGTMTGTGTATATAGGAATATTTGATGACCGACACTTATATATTTAAGCAGCCATGTCAGAACTTTAAAGGTAGATGGCTTCTGAAGTAACAATATAATCATGATAATACTTGTGAAGTATTTTACAAACAAACCGTGGCCTCAGCACAGATCTTGTATCCGTATCAGTCTTCTGAAAACCACTTTTTTTYGCTGAAGACCCCAGATAACATTTGTGTTTTGCAATTGCTTCCTCTTTTCGAGATATGTTTGAATAATGACAACTACCTGTAACAACAACCCTCACCATTCATCTCACAGAAAAACAACCTTGGTACGATACCTCTAAGTTACATATCCTCTTGGTCTGCGACTTGTGTAGCATCGCACACTGCAAGCAAGATCTACTCATTCTGAGAGACTGACCATTTCACAGCTGGTAGAGTTGTTTTCCCCCTGGGACTGCCTCACCATTCGGAATGACTTTTGTTCATGTAATATATCTCCCRTATCTGTTACAAGTCCATTTTTCTTTCTGTCTTTCAGCCAGTTTATGAGAGTTGGAATAGCCATGACACAACGAGCTTAATATACTGATTTGCAGTCCCAAGAGGAATTTACTTTAGAAGTGAAGTTGTTCATATTTACTGAAAAGTGGTGATATCATTTTTTTAAATTCTATTATTATGATACTCTGATGTTCCATGTAAATTTTCATGTGCTGGCATGCCTACAAGTTAATAGTGTAATAGAATGCTCAGCTCTCAACATTAGGATGTTTTTAAGGTGAATTGCATTACATATGCCATCTATTTGCAGAAAGAATATGGGGTTTGGCAAAGCTACCTGCTGAGCAACATAATAAGAATTTTGTACAAAGTACAAGTTACTGATTATTATTGTATTTTATTTTTCTATGATTTCCTAAGAGGCATTATCAGGTCTTACAGATGGGGTAAGCCTGTTTATTAAGATATTTATTAGCAAATAAAAGTTACAGTACTGGTGGTTATTTCTGAGTTGATGTTTTTGTCTTGCCTTAATTTAGGGATACGATCATATCCAGGGAAGTCTGTCATAGAGGATCATCCAAAACAACCCTTAGTTGCTCTGAGTTGTTAAGGTGCCTCAGGGTTTTGGCATGGGTCAAGTTGCAGCAAAAGAACACGTGGCGCTCATACATCTACCACTTAACATTTATCACTGTAGTTTGTAATACTGTTCACTCTTGCGATCGTTCAGGGATCCACACAGCTCCTTCCATGCAACAATGTCTCTGCTGTTTTGAAAACTCTCACTAAAATGTATGGTTTTATAACTGACCGCATTGTTTAAATAATGCCAAGGCAATGCMCAGTGATTCACCAGCAAGTAAAGACCACCAAATAAAATATACAGCCTCTACCTCGTGAGGTTTAAAATGTGAGATTTACAATTCTATGCCGTGATGCTGTGCTTAGCCTACAGGAGCTGTCCTCTCCAACGCCAGTTACTGTAATCATCTAGGCCACAGGCTGGCTTAGGCTTTCCCTCTACACTGCACATCCACCCGGGGCCTGCTTAGGAACATGGATCCCTGCAAACGCCTGACCCTGCTGCCTTGGTCTCTTGTTGGCCAATGTAGGGCTTTTCTTTGCACAATTAACAGTAATCACCAAGCTGACTAATCTGAGCGCTCCCGCTGTAGCTCTGCTACAAAGGAAAGCAGCCCAGAGAAGCCCTTGCGTATGCGCTGGATGCGCGCACGCAGCCCGTGTGCGGCAACGCGCCTCCCGAGCGGCCGCCGCTGGCCGTTAACCGCTGGCCGGCCGCCGCCCGCAACGTGACCGTTGGGGCCCGCGCCAGGGGGCGGGGCCTCAACCAGAGGGGCGGGGCTCGGCGGGAACGGGGCGGAGCTCCGGCTGAGGGCGAGTCCGGCGGAAGAGGCGAGGCTGCGGCGGCGGAGGCGGGCGGGGGCGGGGCTTGGCGAGGGGGCGGGGATTTCCCCGGTAACGGCGCGAGCGGCGGCGGTTGGTGGCGGTTGGGGCCGGGCTGGGTGGCATCTTGCGGGTCGAGGTGCGTGCTGCGGCTGCGGGCTCCGTGCGCGCGGAGCTCTGCCCTCCTTCCCCGCAACCCTCCGCTGCCGGCCCGGGGCTGCTCGTCCTCCCCGGAGGCTTCGGAGCCGCCGCTGCGGCGGGGAGGCCCCTCCTGCAGGCCGAGCTCAGCAGCCGGCTCGCCCGCCCTTGGCGCCCCGGGGTCTTTCCGACTCCGGGTCTCGCTCAGAGCCTGGCGGGCGCAGGGCTGCTCTCTCGCTTGCTGTGAGAGTGGTGGGTCAAAAGGACCCCAGTAGTTGGAGTTTTAGATAGTACTAATCTTAAAGGGCCTCTTTAGGGTGGCCTGGGCAGCTCTGGTATCTCAGCGTTTAGTGTAAATAGTTATAAATCACCTGGATAATTTAGGCAATCCAACTCAGCGGAGTTTGGAATGGCATCTYTAAAGACTGCCTGGCCTGATCACTTGAAAACTCCAGGTACCCCCTTTGGATAGCACATGCTTCCCGCTGATAACCAGGGAGGTGGGCTGCGATGCAGGGCTCGGTAGTTATGGAAAAGAGGTGGCAGAGCTCGGGCCTCCATTCCTGGAGCCTCTGCAGGACTGTGTGTCACCTGAGGCTGTTGCACAGCCTGGTTAGTCACTGCTTTACTAAGAAGTGCCTATGTGAGCAGCTTGTCTTCCTTGAGAGTTTCACAGCCTGGTTAGTCACGGTGAATATCAATCGTTGATGCCTCAAAGAGACTTGATGTAGAGTGTAGGCTCTGATGTCGATTCATGGAGTTCGGGAACAAGGTATTTTAGCAAACTATTTCAAATAATTTAAGAATGAACCTAGCATTATACAATATTTACTGTCATAGCTTAAGTAGTAGTTGGCGAGAAAAGAATCTTATGTACTTAGATGCAAGTTACCTCARTGACAGCATCACCTGTCATGTCAGCTCAATGCAAATCTGGTTTCTATTGAAATTCCTATGTTTCATCTAAATTGCTTTCTCAAATGCTTGCCTTTTGAATTGAATATGTTTCATTTGTTCCAGGGAGCTGATCTTTTCACCTGTAACTCAKTTTTAGCTGAGGAGAGGGCTAACAAATCCAAAGTAATTTTTYGTCTTGGCATTTGTTATAAGAGTTTTTTAGGAAAATGACTGTAGTTRATGTGTTGCTAGAAAGTGTTTCTGGAGAATGTATTTTGGGCTTGGGTTTTAAATGTGACCTAGAAGCATCCAACAAATATTCACAAATGTGAACAAGAAGCATCCAATTTTTTTGCTCTTCTATTGAAGAGTGTCTGCAAGATTCACTCCTTCCCTATATGGTGGCCTCTTTTCATCTCAACCCTCAATATAGTGGATGAACTTAAGAGATCAGGGAGATGCCATGCTCCCTTCAGGTCACTATTTACCCCCTTTTTTCTTGAGTTACTTTGATTCATTGAGAGAGAAAGTGATGTTATGCATAGCCTAGTGTGTTTGGGCCTAGGAAAATGAACTGTAATCTCTGTTCTTTCAGAAGTCTTCCTGCTACATTCAGGATATTCTGTTGTCATCAACTTTTGATTAGCAAAAAAAAAGAAGAGGGAAAAAAAAAAAGAAGCCATTTCTGAAGACATTAGCAGTGCTTCTAGTCAAAAACTTGTAATGCTTCGGCACTTCTTTTATTTTTTTGAAATACGTTTTTGCTCAGCCATTTAATAGTTGAGTGATCTCCCCATTACAGGCTGTCACAAATCAGCTTAGAGGAAGGTACAATGAAAGTCAGCATTTCCTATTGAAAATTTGGTAATAAAATATTTGTGTCCTGGAGATGTTTTATCCTCTAGAATATAGTTCACAGTCTTAGTTGTGCAGAGGAGAGTGTGTTTCAATTAAAAAAAAAAAAAAAAACCACAATTCTTCTAGCAATATTTCATTGAGTGTGATGCAAATCTTTGTTTTCAGCTATATGATTGTTTAAGGTATTCTCAGCGCTAATCATTTAGAATGGACAAGAGTTGTTCTTGCAAACCGTGCTCAGTTAGGTATTGTAAGAGAGCACAATCATTGGAGTGAGCTCCCTCCCGTGTGTTGCTGCCGGGTAGCTTCAGTCAGACAGCTTCTGGGCAGGAATAGCAGTTTGGCTTCTACCTGACCTGCAGCTGAGTGTTACGTTGTCTAGCCTCGTATCCCTTGAATCTGTTATAAGCAGATTCTACTTTGAGTGAGCGAGTACCTAATTTGTATGTGTTAATATCAGCAAAGCTGGTACAATTAGCTGTTTCAGTTGAATTGACAGACCAGATTTTATTACAGTACATCACTTAGCAGGTGCTTAAAAAAGGCAAATACTGTGTTGTTTTGTTTTCTAAGTTATAACTATTTCTGACACTTTGAACAAAAATGCAATTGCTTTTTTTTTTTTTTTTTTTTTTCTCTTTTTTTCTCCCCTCTCGTTTTCAGTGGTTGGTAAGGAGATGTCATAGTTGTGCTGTTATTTGGAATGCTTAGAGGGATGCCAATACTGTTGCCCAGTGCCTCAAGGACATTGGTTATATAGACAAGGCTATAAACAGACAATCTACTTTTGTCTCAAGGCTTCTTCGCTATAATCCGCTTATGCTCCATTTACTTAGTGTACCAGGCAAGCCTGCTGTGGCAGTGTTCAGACAGTGTCTTATTTATACCCCTCTTTTAAAAGTTTAAGGACTTCTTAACACATGCCCACCTACTGTGCCAGCACCGCTGCACTTAGAACAGTTTTTGAATGGTTATTTCCTTCTCTCATCTTCTGAACAGGTGATTTCTGCGTATTTGGGCAAGAATTATGGGATTGTTTGACAAGCTAGCAGGATGGCTTGGGCTGAAGAAGAAGGAAGTTCATGTTTTGTGCCTTGGTTTGGACAACAGTGGCAAAACGACAATTATAAATAAATTAAAACCTTCAAATGTGAGTAACCTGCTTAATTCCCTGCTAACTTTCTTGCTGCAGAGTTGATGCTTGTTTCAACCGTTTTTACATGCTTATACACTAAATCTGACTATGGACAAGTGCTGATTTTTTGGCTTTTTATTTATTTCATGCAGTAGAAAAAATGAATAGAGTTCTGAATTAACTAAAGCTACATGTAAGCATGTACATGCATATTATGAAAACTAAAACCAACATYGCTAATGTGGTAGTCTTTTTAAGATTGCACAATAAGGAAGGGTTTATGATGGCTGAAATTMGGGTCTGGAACTTTCTTAAGTCACTTAAATGGTATGGATTTGCAATTACAATATATGTGCCAAACATTAGATGAATGCAGTTGTATAACAACCTGTCCTTGTCTGTATTTATTAYCATTTGCTATAAGGTCTTACCAAAATGTAATTAGTATATAATAAAAATAAAATAGAAAATAGTGAGAGATACAAATTGAATTCAACATTTTGAGAGTAGGATATCTTTCAAAGCAGTATTGGTTACACTTGCAGATCTTGAGCAAAATATAAAGTAGCATTACCTTGCTTTTAAGGAACTATTTTAACAATTAAAATTGCTTAAAGAATGAGARTAGATCAATTTCTGAGGCCATGCCCAGAGACAGAGGCTTGTTTCTCTCCATTATATGCATTTGAGAGACTGTTAAATTTTACTGTTTGTAGGAGGATGCAGCTTTTGTTCATTAACTTTCATTTTTATTTTATTTATTTGTCTGTAGAGTACCCATGGACATAGTTTAAAACTGGAACTTTAGTTGGAGAGCCTGCTACTGTTCACTTCCTAAGAATTATTCTTCTACTGAAAACTAAATAGATTTATAAAACTATCTGTTGCTAGTTGATCAAGGAAAAGATACAATTTGAATTGGGCAAATAATATACATATATATATTTATATATATGTATTATATCTTTTCAAAACCTTGATTATAGCAAAGTTTTGTGTCGTGCATTAAACAGCAAAAGATTCAGAGCTAGGGTTGAATATTTAAAGATTTATCACAATGATGGGTATAGGAGAAGGTCCCAAGAGAATTATTCAAGTAAAGAAAAAAAACATACTTTCGTTACTGCAAATCATGGGTATTTATTTCTGAGTATTTTCAATTAATCTGTTGTTCTAGGAAGGTCACTTTGCATACTATTTGTGTAAGTCCCACCCTTGCAACTTGATGTTCCTAAGAACTGCTTCTTGGCCTTGGGAGTGATACATTAGTTAACTGGCAATCAGTGTGTGCTTCCATTTTATTCTCCATCTGTTTGCAGTTACCTCTGTCAGGTCTGATAAATAAGTTTGAAATAAATGTTAAAGAAATAGCACCTCTTTTACTTCGCACAAAATTGTCACTTGAAGACAAGAACTGCTGACAAAGCTGATTATGATTCCTGAACTACTTTTTCTTGTGATGAAGCTGCAATGAAACAAACTAAGCTTGTTTCAGTTGTGTATGAGGAGGAGGAAGACACATAGATAGTCCTTGTAATAAGAGGCTGTAGAAAGTCTATAAAAGGGATTTTATGATACTTTGTCAGGCAGCTTTATATAATCTGTGGAATGTGCATTTTCTCCCTGCTTTGTATCTTTGCTCCTTAAAGAAGTTGTTTTGTTGTACCAACGTGGCTGATGAGCTGGTTTGCTGGCACAACAGTAAGCCTAGTTCTGAGTCGCATCTATTAGTAAAGCTGTATCTTTTGGCCTTCCTTTCTGGTAAATGATGATTTCCTCTAGTGATCTGATAGTTTTTATAGATCTCTACAATGAGGCCATTGTGTTATCTCTGCTGTTTGCTTTCCAGTGTCAGATGGATTCCTTTTGGTTTGAGTAAGGCAAATCTAGTGTATTGATAGACCTATGTCCCTTTTCTCTAAGAAGCTTGGGATACTTCACAGTGTCAACCCAAACAAARCTGTCATCTTCAGAGTGCAAAAATACTTGGATGTCAGTGGTAACTCTTCAGGCTATCATGTTCCATATTAACATATCTCATATTTATTTCATAGGTAGTATATGCATGTGTACACAACAATTCTAGTGTGAAAGGCAGGAGTTTTAAAACTGAAATGTCTTCCACTCTTAGGTTTTATCTAGTAGTATCTCCCCCTTTTTTAATCTAAAAAGTACCAGACTTTGATTTTGAATTATGGTACTTTTCTGGTAACTTCTTTAATACACAGTATCTAGATTTCTAGAAAGTTTGTATTGCACTGAATGCACTGAATGTGGTGGGGAGTGGGGGGAAAGATGTATAATGTATTCATGCTTTTGCATAGATGTCTATATTTAATGTTTASTAGCTTGAGTTTAAAGTATTTACTTTTTTTTTTTTTAAAGGCTCAAACTCAGGACATAGTTCCAACAATAGGGTTCAGTATAGAGAAATTCAAGACATCCAGGTAATATGGCCTCTTTAATTTGTTTATTTTAACAATAAGCCTGAATATACATGTAGTTGGACTTATTTTTCTCTTTCAGTGTGATGCTATTGAGTATAATGTGTGGTGGTGTCAGGAATGTCATTCAGTTTGCTGTTTGAACTAGTGTAGTATCCAGGTGTCCTAATAGTGGCATTCAGGAGTGGTAGTGTTAGAACATGTTTAATGTTATGTGGTGCTATAAAACTGTGTGTGGAAAAGCAGATAGTGTACAGGAGCATCTGATTTCCCAAGGAATTTAGGAATCAGGCACTTTTAGAGGCTTGAAGAGGGATAGTTGCTTGGAGAGTAGCCCATATTCCATTAAGCACTGTCACTGGAGAGATTCTGAAGAGATTGCAGTCTAATCTAATTAAATAAAAAATAGTGTTTACAGCCTCAGAAGTATAAAGATGGCAGGGGCAAAGGTCAAGAAAGGGAAGAGGAAATTATTAGTTGAACAAAAGCTGAGCTATAAGAAAAGCTAGGATACACAAATGTGAAGTGATGAGACAAAGGTGTTTGAAGGACATAATATTAGATATTTTAGTTTTGTAACTTCACAATATATTTTTAATGGGCACAGTCAGGCTTCAAACCAAGCAGCATGCCCCATTGGATGAGAGATCTGTAAGAAAATGTTTTTCCCTTGAGCTGACATGTAAAATTGATAGGTATTATATCTRTTACATACTCTTGTCATAAGAAGAGCCTGAATGAGAGCTTACTTCATATTTGATGTAATTTTATAACCAACTTAATTCTTGTATGCAGAAAATAYGCAAACACTATACATTTTTTATTGTGAAGTCTTTCTGTAGAAAGACCACAAAACTGGATACAATTTCAGGTACAGTACTAGTGTTCCTTTAGGAATCTTTTCTGTTTGATTAGAATTCAACCTTTTATTTTTTTTTGTTTTATATTCTGTTTTTACTTTGCTCCTTTTCTTGTCAAGGTAACAGATAATACTTTGTTTGCAGTTTTGTTCTTTGTTTCCATGCTTCATTCACTTTTTATTCACTTTTTTTTTTTCTTTTTGCAGTTTGTCTTTCACAGTATTTGATATGTCAGGCCAAGGCAGATACAGAAATCTCTGGGAACACTACTACAAGTAAGCGTATTGTTTATCTTATTGTTTGTTATTTATTGTTGTTCATGTTAACTGACATAAATGTTATTTAATCAAAGTATGGTAATACCTAGTGGTTAGAAGTGATTCAGAGAATACTTAAGACTTGGGTTGCACAGGGGGTCATTCTGTATGATCACAACTTTTCTTTCTTAAGAATGAAAATTTGGACATGTTGTTAACCAGAGTTCTTCAGGGACTTCTTGCTAACCCAAATTTTGAACATACTGGTGATGAGATATATGTGTTAAAACAAAAAAAAAAATCCATCTTGGAAGCGGGGGGGAGGGAAGAAAGAAAAAACCCTGTGATAAGCTGGGTGTCTTACAGGAAGAATAGAGAATAGAAAGGTATGTGTCATTTAGGACSCCGACGATGTTAACTGATGGCTGAGATTAAGAGGGAAGGGAGATGCCTTAGAATATAAGGCATATGTAACCAAGAACCCAACTAAATATTCTATAAATGTTATTTAATAAGCAGGATATTCACTGTACTTCTACCAATAAGTAGTACCAATATGATAGTATTTAGACGTCACTTGATCCGATTTACTTCTAATAAGCATTTTTGTTGTTTGATTATTATTCTCTAGGAATACCTGTTGTTGACCTAATTAAGGTGAACAGCACAATGAATTCCATAGAAATAGCTTGAGTTCTTTACCTTGAATATTTTAACATTGCTGCTTGTTTCATGTGACAATGTAACTTTTACTCTGAGATCTGTCATCTTCTGCTATAGAAATGCATTAATACGCAACTTGTATGAGGAAGACATTTTCAGAATTGTTCACAATTGTTCACAAATGCATCTCTCAATTTGCATTTCAGTGGCTGATTTCCATAAGGTGCTCTCAAAATGCTAGTTAAAATCATTTAACTGCAGTGACTTATCCCTTGTGTGCCATAAACTGCTTTTATCATGTTCATGATTTTTCTAAAAGGGAATTTCTTGGRTAGTGCTGGCAGTGAAATGTGCATTTTATCCACTTTTCTGATTCAGTGCGGTAGTCAAATATCTCAGTTTTAACTTAGCTAAACATAMTATAGGTATAAAGATGTACTATGTTTTGGTTATAAAGTTAAGCAATAATAAGTTTTACAATTGCAAAATTCCAATTAAATCTTACCAAATATTTGGGTATAAGCAGGTGCTTGAGAGTACTTAAAACTGTTCTCCCTTTTAACTTGAAACTATCTCCTATGTTATTGTCAAAGTTTGCTTCTCTTAAAGATTTTTAAGCTTATGCTTATGCTCTTAGCTTTGCAAATATGTGACAGTATTTTGGGGTATGTATGTTTACTAGAATTCTTGATACTTCTGTAGAAATGTTGTAYATTCATGAAAATTGTTTAGGCATTCTCAGCTAATATGCAGCTTTGTTTACAGTTTTTCTGTCCTGTGCCTCAAAACAGAATGGGTCTTCCCATGCAATCATAGGCTGATCAAGTTATTTCTGTTATTCAGTAGGTCTAGAATTGTTTCTTACCAAATTATGCTGAAGGTGCGTGGTGCTGAAGAGGTGAGACTACATTAGTAATGATCTCRTTTGGAAATGCAAAATGAAGGAGAAACATATCTACATGTATTAAGCAAATGAAAAATTATTTTTTGTGGCTCTTTAGTGAATTAAGATGAACAGTTAGACTTTGCTTTCAAATACAAAATGGAGCATTGTCATAAAATATTAATAATACCCTGAAATCCTGAGCTGCATAGCAGTTATAGGTATTGCGTCAGTTGTCATAACACCAAGGAACATGTGTTAATGATTCTGAAATTTGAAAGTTTTCACACGTGATACTCAAAACAAAAAATCCCATACTGTTTGTGCAGACATCTGTCRAAGTTATGACTGTGGAGGTCCCGTTTTTATGAAGGTTAATTGATCTTTCTCTAAACAAACTTGTTTTAGCTTTAGGAACTAAAGGATTTTGATACAAAACTAATTCTTGAGGTTTTCTTTGTATATTTACCGTATCAGCATTGCAGTTGGTTACATTTCAGAGATGAATTTTCTGCCTCAGTAGGGAAATTAAGGTTTTCTGGAGGATCCATATAGACTGAATCTTACAGGACTTAAAAAAAAAAAAAAAAAAAAAAAAAAAAACAAGCAACCTCATGTCTCAGAATGCTTCTACGCTGGTAACCAAAAGGTTGAATTTCAGGAATAGGCCTAGATTTAAATATTGGTGGTAAATGACAACAGGAAATAGAGGGGGGAAAATCAGGCTTGTTTATTCTTTTTGGTGTTTCTTCTAAAGCGTTTTCTTAACCAAACTTTAAGAGAACCTGTAATTTGCCTCTTTACTCTTTTTATATTATGCAGAGAAGGCCAAGCCATTATTTTTGTCATTGATAGCAGTGACAAATTAAGAATGGTTGTGGCCAAAGAAGAGCTTGACACCCTTCTGAATCATCCAGGTGAGGAGGCTTTTTTTTCCCCCCTTCTCTCTCCATATTTGTTATATTGTTTTAAGAAAAAAAACCTTATTTGGCACATTCTTCATGCTACATAGTTTACAAATATTTTAGCCATTCATGAATACCAGACTTGACTATTATTCACACCTGTTCAGATTTAGACTTGGATTGTGTGTCAGTGAATTATGAGTTGGATTGGTCTCTAATCTCTGTAGACCAAAATTTGTGTTGTTTTGAGGCAAAATAAATTTGGAGACTTACAGAAATTGGAGTGCTTGTATGCAGACACTAACAAATATCACAAATTTTGAAAATAATTGTTAATTTCTCTAAAATTTTAGGGTTTTTTTCATTGTCATTATTAGGCTTTTGAAGTGTGGGGGCCTTTCTTTGTTTGCTTGTGTTTTGATTACATTGTRGCCAGGTGTAGTGGTGGGTCATCGCACCAATCAGGTCTAGCTGTCTACAGAAGGATGTGGGATAGAAAGGGATGGGAGAGGATTCATGAAGAGAGGCTTGGTTTTCGGGTTTTTTTAATATACTTTTTTTATTAAGTTTTGAAAATTGCTGACTTTGTCCCAATTTCTTCTTCCACGTGGTCAGTATTATTGCAACTAAATTGTGTATTTGTAAGCATTGTGTAACTTTCAAATTGGCGTTTAGCAACTTAGTTTCTCTGCCTAAGCGGTGTCTAAAACTACATGCAGGAAACTTTAAAAGTGAAATCTTGCTGTAATGTCTCTTATTTCTTACACTTGTATATGCTTACTTTCTGGGATGAGAAAATGGCGAAAAGGAAAAACTGGCTTGTGTGTCTGTAACAAAGAATAGTAGTGTGCGATATGGGCAATTAGGAGCCTATGCTTTTATTTTCCATGCACATCACRTAATACATGAGTTCATTCCAGAGATGCTGTAGATAGCTCTGTGTGTGTGCTGACTGGGCCCTCTTTATKTCATGTTCAAAGTTTTGGGCCAGTTCAAATGCAGGCAGAAAACAAGACAGTTAGGCAAAAAAAAACCCAAAGAGTAGTGTAAGGTGAGCCAAAGGCTGCAGATAGATTACCCGCAGGCCAGTGAACTTTGGAACAAGGCAGGAATCAACCATGTTGGTGAAAAGGCAATTCTTCTGCTAAAATGGAAGCCACATTAAGTGAAATCTTTCATAGTAAGGAACTAATTTATTATAGGGCAATAGGTGAAGATGTTAAAGATGCTGAGATGCACACTTACAGGGGTTTTCTTTGTTGTTGTTTAGATATTAATAGCTTATAAATGATGATTTCATAAGACAGGGCCCTTCTGTTTCTGAAACARTAGTGTCATCTAGTTCTGAAAAACCATGGTAGTGGCCACCTAGCAAGTTCCTTGCAGTCAGGAAAGGGCAATTTTGGATTTTTGCTGTGGGATAGCCCAGCAGAAATGCAGCTATAGYGCTCCTGTTGCATCATTTTGGATTTTAATAGGTCTTAACGCTAGATCCAAAGACAGTGAAGAATCTTCTGGTAGTGCTTGATTACAGTAGATATTAACAAAGTCTACAGATATTTTACAAGTTCAGCAATACTTTTATTTTTCATTACTGTTCTACCTTTCCCTCACACGGCCTGGTTATCCCCCGTGTATATTTCTACCTTTGCGAGCTTCCTGGAGTGGTTAAATGTGTGTGTTTACTTAAGAAGAGCTTGAATTTAATTGAATGGTGGTTAGCAGCCTTGAGTCAATCCCTGGATTTGAAAGTCTTAGCAATCTGCCAGTAAAATAGAAAATTTCATCAGTTTTTGCTAGATTTTGCAGGGAGTGGTCAGGTGAGAGGGAGTGATCAAAATGTAATTTGATGTACTGCATTAGTAGTGTTAGAGGTTATGCTAGCTGGGGCTGCTTTATAAATCAGAGCTGTAAATTATTTGTTTAAATGGAAAACATTCTACAAATAATTGATTTTATAATGATCTCTTATCATTTTAATTGAAAAGGAAAAGAAAATAGTTTCAGGTAGGGAAGAAAGTTGAAAAAATCGTTAGCCTTTTGGTAAGCACTCATGACCGCTGAGTATAGGTTCTTGTGGTGTTATCTTCACCTATTATGTGGGAAGTTTGAGTAGAGGGAGTTGAAAAGGTCCTAGCTTTTTTTCCTGTATGAAATAACTTCTTCAGGGACTTGTTTGTCAATTGAGTTTGCTTGTTCTTTAATTTTACTATTTTAAGAGTCTGTAGGTTAGTTTGTCATCACATGTTTTTTTAATTTATTTTGCTATGAAGATTGAGAAACTCAGATTTAATTTGATCCTGTAGTTCACCTTTTATTTTTATCACATGAAAAATGCTCACAGGTTTGATGAAGTGTCTTGTATAAGTGTGTTCTTTTAAATGCATCTGTGTAGTCCCTTAAAACTAGGTTGGGGAGAGTTTGCTTTGTGTCCTTCCAGGGACTCTTGAGTCTTACTGTAGTAATCAGAGAGCCTTATGCCTTTCCTGGGTTTCCAGGGATGGTCTGTTTAGTTTATTCAGACATCTCCAAGCATGTTAACTCTTGTATGTGTAAGTATGCCAGGAATTAACAGTCATCCAAGGTCTTTGGTTTGATCGGTGCTTCCTGCCTGTAGCTGAGAAGAGCTTCTGGAAAAGAAGCCATTGTTTGAATGAAGGTGGGGTAAGGTTTGTGGGTTTTGTTTTTGTTCCGTTTTGGTTTTAATTCTATGAACTTTAAAAAAAAGGGACACTGCCCAATATACTAAAGGATAATTTGGACTGTCCTAATGCAAAACTCTTGCACAGGTATGAATAAACACATATTGCTCTTCTGTCCATTTTAAACTGTCCATTCATCACTAAACAGTTATGGGTAATATTTTTAGGTAGTTGTTTGATCTCCTTTTCCCTAACTTGACCAGAAATTTACACTGTGTGTGTATGTAACACATGGTGTAAATATATGCATATACACRCAAACRTGTAATATATATAAATATATATGTGGTGGGTGGTTGGAGAGAGGGCTTGGAAGGTTCAAAGACGTGCCAGAAGTTTTGGGAGCATTCTTGAAGTTTTCATCAGAGGCCACGAGACCCCACAGTGTGCATCTTGTTAGGATACAGCCCTCCAAGAATTGCAATTACAGGTGAGCAAAATATCCTCTTTTACTGTTGACAGTTTTATTACTTGCAGAGATCAAGTGTTGCAACATGTTATGGTAGTTCTACTTCTGCTTATGCCTAGATATTAAGCACCGTCGACTGCCTATTCTGTTCTTTGCTAACAAGATGGACCTCAGGGATGCAATATCATCTGTGAAAGTTTCTCAGTTATTGTCATTAGAAAACATCAAAGACAAACCCTGGCATATCTGGTAAATTGCTGCTTCTACCCTTTTACTGCTTTTAGTGTGTAGATTTGCACTCTCATGCACTCAGTATTATATAGCATTAATGAAATTAGCCAGTTCAGGGGCTGTATTTGTGGAAACAGTAGTAACATTACAGCACTTTCTAGAAATGTGTTTTAAAAGAACAGTGCAGTATAGGACTGAACTGGAAAAAAAATCCAAAGAAAACTCTAATCCACATAATGCAATGGAGGACTTATCATGAAGTCCAGAATCATTATCACGATTGGAACAACAGTTGCCGTTATTATTGCTGGGAAAGTGAGCAGAACAGGTACCAGAGTGTTGCTGTTAGAACTGCAGGATTCAGAATGCCCATGGTAAAACCTATTTGAATTGTTTTCTTCCACTCTTCAAACACCCTAGTAAAACCCATAGGGATGAAAGGCCACCTGGTAAACTGTTCCTGTGTAATTCACTTGGACAGTATTGTTGTACTTAATATTTTAGTGTTGTTGTTGTTTTTTAGTTTTAAGAACAAGTTGGAGGGCTTTTTTTTTTTTTTTTTTTTTTTTTTTTTTTTTTGTATGTGTTATAGAATTTAGATTTCGGTTAAAATGTTCAGTTATTGTAACTATAAGGGAAATATCAGCAACTAAATGCTGCTAAAACCTTAGATTTTCTTATTGAACTGGATTATTCCCTCTTCTCCGTGTAGTCTCGTRTTGATACCTGTTGACAGAGTTCATTGGCAGATGTGAGGGTGAAGTACACACTGCGCCTTTCTCCTCCCACATTCCARCAGCCCCTCTGTGTAAGAGCTGGGTAGGAAGAGAGACGGTTTCATCACTGTTGCTGTGGGTAATGGAAAGCTCCCTTATWGCCTTGTCTGCAGGTGTTACCTCAGCACACCTGCAGTGGAACAGGCTCTCTTAGGTAGGAGCTCTTCTGGAGCCCCTCAGCTACTTTTAGAAATGTTTTCCCTACCTTGAAGCAAGAGTGGTTACTCAAAAATAGAACAGATTACATGTTGGAATGATGCTCCTRTGTTGGGGAGGTGCATTGAATATGTAATTAGAAAAGCTGCTTCTCCATGTAAAGAAAATATTAGTAAACTGCACCTGATGATACATTTCAATTCTGTGAATTACAGGGTGGGTGGGTGTGTATATATAAAGAATCCACTAAAACTTGTTTGTTTGCAGTGTTTTCTGAAGTTATTTCATTGTTTCTTTTAGTGCCAGTGATGCTCTCAAAGGAGAAGGATTACAAGAAGGTGTGGATTGGCTCCAAGGTATATCCCGCTTTTTCTTCCTATATTTTAATGTCATTATTAACATCATAATCTCCCATTTTGTAAGTTTTTGTTCTTTATTACTTCCTTTGTTTTCTTTCTGTCCACTTGTGCTATCAGATCAAATCACACAGTGAGTACTTMTGCTATATCTGATACTTGTCTTTGATTTGCCTCCCAAACATACACAGCAGAAAGATCATGTCAGTTGCTCTGGCAAGAGTGTGGAGGGTAACGCTTATTCTTGGGAGCAACGCAACGCTGCTTCTTACAGACAGTATTAATACAAGCTGCTCATGAGCTTCAGATTATTCTTGTGGTCGTTCAGGCTGTTCTGAGATTACTCTTACTGTCTTGTTTCAGTTTTGCTTATATAATGTTAAGCATCTTGAAATGCCGAATAAGCAGGCTGGAAAAACAGCAAGGGATGTGGGGATAATCATACAATTTTTCATCTCCAGTTTTTAATCTAGAGCCAAAATAAGAACAAGTCACTTCATATGCGTTTTAGCATATGCAGTTATTCATAACTAATTAAAAACAATCAGACCTGGATTAGATCATATGTTAGGTACACTTTTTCTAATCACAAACTTGGTATTGATGCTGTGTACTACAGTATGTTGTATTGATCCAGACTTGGTCTCTCTTGTCCTCCCAGGCCCTGCTAGATATATAGAATAGTGAAGTGTGATGTTTTGGTAGACCTCCCTTAATTCTAGCTTATCCCGTCTAATGTATGTAGCTTAAATGGTGTGTGTGTGAGGCGGCGCAGAGTGCTTTGAGGCTGAGCCCAGTGTGGAAGGCAGTTTCCGCGGCCTCGGGGCGTGCTGCTGTGCTGCGGCCGCCAGATGTCAGTGCTGCTCCGGAGTGAGAGCGGCGCAGTGCCGCTTTCCTGCTRATGGCAGTGAAGGGCACCCAGCGTCCTTCAAGGCTGACACTGCCTCCGCCTACCGGGGACTCTCCATTCTACGTAGGGGCCTTCCTGCTAATTAGAAAGAGAGCTTATTGCTGTATCGCACAATASCAAATTGCTTAGTTGTGCGTTCAGAGCAAGGAGAACTAGCAAAGAATTGGTATTTACGGAGTGGTCTACATCCTCACAGAAGGAAAGGTGTATCCTCCACGATGTAGAACCTTTCCATGATGGAAAACAGAAAGCTTACTACCAAGCTTTCTTCCTTTCTGAATCCTATCTCAGAAGGCAGATTTCCAGGAATCTTCTGAAGTGCTTTCAGTCCAAATTTGGAATCTTATATTTGTACATTACAAATATAACATTTGTTATATTTGTACATAGTTTCAAGCTAGTCAAAAGATCTCAAATGATTGTCCAAATATTTTGTCAGAAAATATTTGATTAAGCTGTTAATGTATATTTTTTCAAGTATCACTACCCAGCTCTGCTCTTATTCATTTGTAAAATTGTAGCTGTTTGCTTTCTGAACTAAAATAATTCCTGCATGAGTTTTATCTGAGCAAGTTCCTTTGAACTCCCTTACAGAAAGTTTAGGGGATTGGGTTTAAGCTGGATTGTTGCTTAAGCTTATACAGTTTGGCAGTTATATGTTTAATGGACTGAGCTCTTGAGTGTGGAGGGGGTTTGTTTGTTTGCTCTTCTGCATTTCAAGAGTGAATTTCTACTGCCATTTTCCTGGCATGCCATTTCCTGCCCTTTTTTCTAAGAGTACTGTGGGGATGGGGATTTGGAAACCACAGCCCTAAGTTCCATCACTCCCTAAATTACACTGGGGGTGTCGAATGCTTCTGTGGAGGAGCAGTCACCTGTTTTAATGAATGTACTCTCCTTATCAGTAGTCRTGCTTTTATTAGGTACTTTTCTCATACCCCTGTATAGATAGTCGTTTAATTTTTTTTGGAGAGGAAATGTGATGTTGTCTTCTCTCTTTAGCAAATACTGAATATAGCAGTCTGCTGCTTTCCACATTTTGTGCTAGGGATGCAGTATATTTATGCTAGATAAGGATGTGTTGGAAGCTTAATTTAGAAGCAGCAATCAGGCAACAATATGGAGAAATGTGGTTATTGAGAGCAAGGATGTTCTCGTGAATTATGCAGGAGCAAAATTTAAATCCTTTAGAATTCATAGCTGTTGAGGAGCTTAGTTCTTGTTTAGTTGCTTGGACGCTGAAATGTGTCTGCTGAAATGCCTAAAAAAGGCGAAAATGGAATTCTGATGAAAATTGTTGCTTTTTCATTAGCAGCTTGGGGGAAATTTACTTGACTATGGAGGAGGTTCAAAAGTAGATGAAAGAACAAGTTGGAAATAGAGCTGCATTGTCCACTTTTATTAATTCATATAATTCTGTAACCTCAATATAGTGGCTTATATTTTCAAATATTTAAATATAGCAAGAATTCATCTTCCTTGTTTTTAAGAGTAACTCTTTCTTTTTATTACCAGATCAGATTCAAGCAATGAAGACATGAGAGGTCAATAAAACATGTATGCCACTGTCTTATAAACATTGTCAGTAAATGTATAGACCTCTTGTAAAGGAGGAAAGATTTAATGAAAAACAAAGAATTCACCGAAATATTCTGTATTCTTTTGTTCTCTTTTAGTATCTCAAAGTAACTGAACCTTTTAGTAAGCGTAGCACCTTAGGTGTGCACATCCGTGCATTAAACTGAATCTTTTGACTGGAGAGCATATTTAAAACAACAACAACAAAAACTCTTTGTGTTAACAGTAAGCATCTGCAATCATTTGAGCTTTAGGTGATAATTATGTCTTCTAGATAACCTATATATATAGATTATCTATATATTTGTGATACGTGATACATCTTTTGGAAATAAGAATATTAACTTTTCCAGAGGGTGAACTTTCCACTTTCTGGAATAAGCCTTCATGAAGTACCTAAAAGTGAGCACCTAAAATCAGCAAGTACTTCTGGAATTTTTTACCATGTATTTTAAGGTAGGGTTTTTTAGTAACCATCTAATGTACTATAAAAATATTTTGAATGAAGATACAATGATTAAATATGAAATGTATTTGTTTTAAATGATTGCAGATGTTTTTAAGGAATTGCTTAAAATGAAATGTTTTGAATTGTTCGTGATGTGTCACAATAATATTTACATTCCTGTCAATAAAACCTTACATTAAAAACATGAGKTGCACATTTGAATATGTTCGGTGATGGTCTTGCTGTCATAGAAATTTTTGCATTTCAGCAAGTTTCATTTGGAATTTAGTTGGACATCTTCCACTGGAAATAGAATTCTGTACTTTTATAAAACCTCTTGCCTCAAGCTTTGCTTGAACTGCGTATATTTGTTGCACTCTCTGATAAGGTGGACTGCTATTCCAGGTATTTAGAGAAAATGCACTTGTAAATTCTGGTTTGGGAACACAGCTAAGGGACAGTTCACTAGGCCAATAGTATAAAACATTTCTAATACTTCTGTTGTGTATGAAAACTATTCTACTTGAATAGTAGATTCTAGTCTAAGAATGATTTTCAGTAAACTTTGTCTTCAAAGATGCACTCTAGGTAACAAATTAAGTGATTGCCTAGAAATTTATTACTGTAATGCCACCTCTTCTCCTTTTTTCCCTCTCTTCTCTTGTCCAAAAGAACAAGAAATCCAGCACTTGGAATGATGGAGACTATTTAGCTGACTGACTGCTCCCTGTGGGAGATGTAGCGTTTTAGTCTGGAAAATGTTTTTTTTTCTCTCCCTCACGAACCTACAAAACCTATAACCTATATGCAAAACCTGCTCTATAAGGCTGCCTGCTGTGCCTCACTGCACAGAGGAAAGCTTAGAGCAGAGAACTGCTTGAGAAGGAGGAACAGTTTCGATGTGYTTTCAGTTAAATCACTGCAGAACTGCTAAAATTCTCTCTCCCTCTTTGCCAGTCCAAACTGAGTCTTACTGTAAGGTCTTTCTTATAGGATGCCGTTCATCATGAAAATATTAATGCTTTAAGACCCTTTCCATGTTATCTCTGGCCTTCTTCTCAATTCAGAATTTTAAAATGTGTGCAAAAAGAAATACAATTCTGATTTTGAGTGCTTCTTTTCTGTGAATTCTGTGGCAGATGACGTTCCGATTTATTTTGCACTGGACAATATATTGACAAAAATAATACTTGTTAGAAACATAGTTTGCTGAGTATAAATATTTTGTAAATGTTTTGGTTCCCTTAAATATGAGTGACATATTTAATTTGAAGTGGGCATTATTTTTTCTACCAAAGCAAATATTTAAGTTCTTATATAAAAGATCTAGCTACTCYGACTGTTTCTGACTTTCTTCAATAAAGATGTTTGTGAATTTGGATCTTTATTGTGTCCTGATTATTTTTACCAAGCCAGACCAAACTGTTTATCTTTTGGACTTTCATTCYTGTCATGGGACCCTGTGTGACCCTCCTGCTTTGTTTTTCTCCCACTCGCAATACTGGGGCAAGTATCCTGTTCCCATTTACTTTTTGCTTCCCAATGCAATTAGTGAGGCCTTTGAATACAGCAGTTAGTTTCTTGAGTTGATTGTTTCTTTATTTCCTCAACAGCTCTTCTTTTTCRTCATGTACTTCCAGGGGACTGTGTTGAATGGAGAGCTTTTTGAAAGAGGGAAAATGGGGGTATTCTGTCATGAAATGTTTGGGATGTGGGGCTTTGGTTTTGTTTTTCCTCTTCTGCTTCCATGATTTCTTGGCTCTTCCAGAACATTTGTGACTGTTTTGTGGAGCAGATGTTTGTGTGCATGGGAGGGCACTGCTGCCTGTTCACGCTTTCTCTCTCCACCTTGTCCAGGTGAAATTCCATGGCCTGCATGGTTGATACAGCCTTGAGCTGCTGTAATGACACCGAGCTTGGTACTAGAATCAGGTATTGCACAAAGGTTTCATGCATCTGTGCAACATCGGGGCAGTAGTGCTGCTTTAGAGTTGTTTTCTGAAAACCCACGGGCTGTCCGTATTTAAAACTGTTGCCCTAGGAAATGTAATTTTTAAAATCACTACAACAGTGAAATCTGAGATCTGCCTGGAAACTTGAGTCGTTTGCACTGATGCTGTAATAATAATCAAAACAAAACAAAAAAACATCCCTTGGAAGTTTAAATGCTGTTCACACAGTGATCCATAGGTTTGGGAAGAGAAGTGCCTGGCCTGCTACTGTGCTTTTAAGTGTGAATTTAAAAGGCCTAAAGTTGACTAAAGTGTCTCTTGAAGATGGGCTGGTCTCAGCAATCCCCACAGTGTTATGTTCTGTTGCTCCTGTTTTCATTAAGCAAGGTGCTCTTTAAGTATTTATGATAAATTTCCTTAAAATATACCTGATAATACATAAGACTATAGTATTTTCAGTTGAAGCTTGTGCTTCAACTGAAGCATAGGGCTTCATACTCCTGTGTGTGAAGTCCTGCCTTCTRCAGCTCTCTGAAGTGGCGGCTCTGAGGTAAACACAGCACTCGAAGTTCACCGTAGCCGTGGCCCTCTGCTTGTGAGGCTGCTGGGCCCCGGGAACCCGCGTGCTTGCTCTGCAGCCGCTCGCGGGGACGCGGCCAGTTTGCATGGCCCGAAGCCTCGTGGGCAACGTTCTGTCGAGCAGGCACCATTATAAGCATGTCTGCATGTAAATATAATGGAGCCTTGTTCTAACCTCAGCCGCCCCCCTATAATAGAGTTGCTGCTTTCTGTTTACTAATAGGGGAGATAAGCTGCGCTGGAAGACTAGGCAGAACAAAGGGGTTGTGGCGCTGCTCGGTCGTCGGCAGGAAGTCCTTCTGATGCAATGGCATTTGGAATGGTAGCGTTGCCTTTCGGGGCTGCCTTAACAAGGGGCTGGCTGTGCAAGGATCTTATCACTGATCTTAAACAACAGCGCATCCTGTAGAAACTGYAGTTGTGAAATAACCTTTCGTTAGTCATAAGAAAGGAATCGAAATAATGCTGATATAACATGTCCTTAAAAGCAAAAAAAGCAAACTTATATCAAGAAATGCAACACAATCAAAACAGAAGCGGAACTTGCTTGAGAAATCTTCACTCTCCTTATGATTTTTTTACTGTCTYTTTATTTCTTTAAATCTTTTTGGCCTGCTTTATTTCTCTTTTAGGGAGAATCCTTAGAAACCTGCATCCCAAACTTTCTGGTCCATTCCTTTTAATGTTTGTGAGACACGGCACCTGCTCTCCTCACTTTATTTTATTAAACAAATGCTATCACTGTCACTATGCTAGTGAAACTCAGCAGCTCTTGTCCKTGTTGCTTGTTTAGAGATATAGTACAGGTGATGAAAGACTTGCAGGAGGTTGGAATGAAAAAGCAATGAGGGCACTGCAGAGAAAAGGCCTCAATGCTCTTCTTTCACAAAGGTCAGGAAAAATTGCTTGGAAAGGTTAACTTAATCAGTTGTGTTTACTGCTTTACTTTTCTAAGATAGTATGAGTCACTCCCACTACCCTTGTTCAAATGCAGTCATTTAAAAGAAAACTACACTTTTTTGTTTGTTTGTTTGTTTCCTGTCGTGAAATGGCATTATGTTTTGCCTATTTCTTATCACAAGATGAAGTTATTCATATTCAAATTGTATTACTCAAGGGAATGCAAATTTCTATCTGATGCAGTGGACATCTATCCAGACCAGGTTAACTTGTTTAGCAATGGAAGTGTACATTTAGAAATTCAATGTTAGGCACTTTTTTTAAGTGTTTTTGGAGACCAATAAGTAGATTCAAGACCTAGTGAAATAGTTACTGGACCAAATTTAGTTTACTGCTGAGTTGTCTAACTGCTCTTAGTAAAGACGGAAAAGACTGTGAAAAGGATAGAAGAAATCAGGGAATGAAGAATTGGGATATGCAGGAGTTCTGTGGAAGAGCTTTGTTTGGACTGAAGTACGGTTGTGCTAATGCTAAAGCGTATTAATGAAGGGCAGTCTTCTTGAGGCTCAGTGAAGCAGCCGTGATGCACGGTTGAAGTGGAGGCTTGGCAGTACAGGTGCCTTAGGAAGGAGCGCAGCCCCATCCGACTGAGAATCCATCGTCSCTGGGATGTCCATTTCTGAAGAGGTTTCCTCAGCCTGGCCCTTCTCTGACCTTCCAGGCTGGGTGCCTCTTAGTTGTTGGAGCATGTCAGGAGCAGCTCGAGTCTTCTAGTTTAGTCTCAGGCACAGAAAAATAATTTTTTTTAACTCTGCACTAGTTTTGCCGTGTAAGCAAAAGTAATGGGAGATGATCAGGACCTTTAGAGCTCCTTCCACACTTGAACTAGTGCAGATGTGCCTTTACAGATGTAAATGTTACAAGGGAATTGATGCCACCTTTTTTTAAAAGTGAATGTGAGAATCATTTAAGGGAATATAAGAGCTCAGCAAGATGTTTCCGTATGCCAAGATSACCTACTAGTAATTCCAGCAGCAATGTCTTCTTGTGGTCCAGTCAGAACTGGGAATGTTTATTCTATTTGTGAAAGATGTAACCCTGACATAAGGATTAAGTAGGAGCACTTCCAGTTTAGAGGAAATGCTGTAATGGAGTTCTTGAAAATTAAGACAGTCATGAGTGAAGAAAACTTACTGGCTGTCAAGCACTGCTGCTATTCCTGGCATTGTATGCATTAATAATCCCACTGGTTTGAAGGCATTATTTGGGTAAAGCTTTGGATCGCATTCCCTTGGCTTAAAATCTCACTGCGTGTCTCTCTGTCTTGTTGACCAAAGTTTATTCACCCAAGCCAAGCACAGAAAAACACCAGCTGATGTAACGAGCAACAAAGGGATTAAATGAACCACAATGTGTATTTGTTGGTTTTTGTTGCTAACAGTATTCCAAGAGCTCATTCTTGACTTATTGGAAAGTGAATGGATTACCTAAAAGCAACTTGGTASTTACGTTGTTTTGTTGGTTGAGATGACTGAGAAGTTGTAGAGGGTGTCCTCTCGAGAACAGAACGATTCTGCTAGGACAAGTGATGCTTGTCTCTTGTAAAGCTTCTTTCAGTTTTTAAGGGATCGCATACATCTCATGATGTCATTCTGCTTTTACCCTATGGATAAATACCCATTTTCAAAAGTCCTCTGCTGATGATTAAATGTAAGTTAATGCTATAAGAGCTTTTTGGAAGCAGTWCCAAAGACAACTGTGGTTTCATCTATCGAGCAATCCAGGTAGTGTTTAATAGTATCAATGTGCATTACAATTAAGCTTTGAGCTTTAATGTAACATTTAACTGCCCCATTAAAAGATTTAGAGAATAAATTTTCTCTTGGAAAACAATTGTGTAATGCCCACAGGCCTTGTGAAAGGCCTGTACGTAGGCTACTCTTCATATTGCATTATACTTTCTGGAAATTAAAACGTGTATCCAGAGCTGATTTGCTTATTTTGTGGGAATATTCTTGAGCATCCSTATCTCCTTACCACTAACTCTTGAACATCCACTTCAAAACATGCTTAAGTACTTACTTTGCCATTTATATTTTCAAAGMAGACTAAGAAATTTCTGTCACAGGTTGTCCAGGTTGCCCCTCTGCTCTTGAGATGTCTGTTCTGTCATCCAGACATGCAATAATCAAGTGGTTTGTGCAGGACTCGGAATATCTACACGCTTTCTTCAAGTTTGTAGCAATACATAAAAGTTAAATGCATGACGGCTGAGCTGATGTTGCATTACAGTAAATACAAGCATGTCATTTCTTAATATAAAGTCTGTAGTTTTGTTCAGAGGATGGATTTAATAAGGAGATAATRTGAACCTTTAATTTTAGCAGTAGCACACTCTAAGCAAAATTGGTAAGACCTGCTATACTTTTACTACTTAGGATCTACAGTAAGTGCTTCCTATGAAATGACACTATAGTGAAACTCTTTAAGTCTTATGACTCATGTTTTATTGGACTAAAGGTGTATATTATAGCTAATATTTCAAAAGGAGAACACCATCAGGATAAAAGACTGAAGTTTAGGTTCCTGGGCTGCATTTCTATATGATGGTTTTCTAGAACCATCTGATTTTTCTGATTTTTGTCTGGAAAGTATTTTCCCTTTCTCGGAGCTGAGGACCAGTGAAACCTTGGGTGGGCCAGTTACTTTTGCAGTCCATAGTMTTAAATCATGCATAACGGGGTGTTCATTTTTTTAGTGGTGAAAAATGGCTGTGTACTGCCAAATCAATATTTAATGGAGATGAGGAAGGAAATCTTATGTTTCTTCATTTGCATATTTTTTTAAATCATTCCTATTGTTTTGTAAATCCCTTCYCAACCAGCAGATGGATTATTCAGAACTTTTGCTCTTGGATATTAAGATAAATCCTCTTTCCTTTGCTAACATTTTACCGTGTTGAGCTTAACAAAAACAAAAAAACCCAACCAAACAGAAATCTGCTGTACACAGGCYTAAAATGGTGCAAGTGGAGTAAGCTTTATGAAATTAGTGTTTTTTTGAACACTAARATTATATAGATTTATACAGGGTATATTCCTTCCATTTAAGTACACATCCAATATTCAAATGGCATTTTATGAAGAGAATTGCTAAAATTGCTAAATGAACAACAGCATAGAACTGCTGGTTAGGTTTCATGGATTTCTTTATTTCCTTGCAAGATACCTGTTTTTCAAAGACACTTCCATTCTTTTGGACGATTTGTTCTTTTCCATGTATGTTAGCGACTGGAGGAAGATAACGTACTGAAGAACTCTGTTTAACCAGTGTTTTTCTGGGTAGGTCAGTGATGGTGCCAAGCGACACTGATGTGGTCAAGAAGCATAACCCAGACTAGGGTGGTGACCAAATAGCACTACAAAATAAAACCTTTATATATTTTTTGCCCTTTGCCCAGGTGAGGGTGAAGTAGAGTGTGGACCACGTCTACTTCTGCAGATGCTGTCTTGGCTGTTTCTTTTGCTCTGTTTGTTTGTTTAGTTTTTGCTCTTGATCAATTTTTATTTTGTTCTTTCCAAGYCATTTACCCTTTTAGCCCTGCTGCACTGGGTAAACGTAGACATCATAAGTGATAGGCTGGAAAATAAATAGGAGAGCGTTCCAGAGGGATGATTTAAACATTGTAATTAGCACAGTGAACCTTGGCCGTAGGTGGCACAGTGTTTAAGTCTTACCCGAAATAATAACTAATAGCGTTGGGGCTCTCTGTGGCTCCAGTGAATAGCAGGAGCCGTTTCCAGCTGTCTTCTCCAGGCGCGGAGGCATCTGAGCAGTGGCAGCTGCCCATGTGTCTCCCCTCTGAGGCACTCGGGGCAGAGGGAACAGAGGAGCAGTGTGTTAAAGGACACGGAGGATGGCTGGGAAGCGGCGCAGCGCCGGCTCGGCAGCAAAGGTCGCAGCTAGATCCAAGTTAAATCCTCAAAATCCTTGCCAACGTACTTCGTCTGAGGAATAATGTATAGCCAAGACAGAGCTGCAGTTCTGCTGCGTGCCTTCGTTTCAGAATAAGTGCGGAGTGGAAAATGTAGCATCACCAGTATTTCTTCTCGGCATCTGGGAAATGGAAACTGTCAAAAATGGCTAAGAGATATTATATATGATGACTCCTTAATTGTTTCTTAATTCATGGTCTCATGCTGCCTACTAGAAACCTTGTCATAAAATGCACTAGAAAGGAAAAAGGTAAGTAAAGGACCGCCCGTTATTAAAAAGCTACTTACGCTTGCGACATTTTTATTTCTGGGTATGTTTTGGAAGAGCCTGGAAAATGGGGTTGCTTATTAAGTAAGAAAAAGTACCAGGATAAAATAGTTTCATTGATAAATACATTGTACCWTGAATCTTGAGACTATTTTTTATTGTAACAGCCCAACAAAGCAAGCAATTCGGCCATGTTTTTATCATTTAATAGCTGTGCTAACATGCTTACAGGAAAAAAGTGTTTAGCTTTGTGGTTTTAAGGCTACGTTTTTCCCTGGCTATCTCTGCAAGGTATTAGGAAAAAATCCAAGTCTGCGTGTGACTCTTTATACACAGTGTGAGGAAAACTTGCTTTCCATTTTCGTATCCAAACAAAAGAAGACTTGACTAAACATTTTAAAGACCCATAAATGGGAGGAAATTCAGAGAGCACATTTAGAATTTCACCATCTGCTCCCTCTAATGCAGCCAGGGGAAGGGGGAGGTTTCCCTTGAGCACAACCATTATAATCTGAATTGCAGTAGGAAATGACAGGATCTGGAATGGGCATAGCGCACTCCTCTCTTTCCTTCGACATAATGACTCAAGTGAACCTCTGGGCAGGACGAACCACGACAAGACACATAGATAGAGAGCTCAGAAGAGCCAAGGTTTGGCATTTTCCGCCCCCGTACCTCTGTTTCGCTCCGCAACTGTGTGCTAATGGATTCCCTCTGCCCGGGGCAGCGCRGCGCTGCCTCGTGTGCGCCACATCTGAGCCCTGGAATCGGAGGCGGCCACCGCGGAGCCCCCATGTGCTCTGGCCCCTTGGTGCTGGCAGCTGCGTCGCCGCGCTCCCACCTGCCGCCGGGAACGCGCTGCATCCCCGGCTGCATCCCCGGCACGGGCCTCGCTTCCCGGCTTCCTCGCTGCGCACGTGGCTGGAACGGGGCTCCCCTTGGCACAGCGGCCAGCATTTCCCCTCCTAACTAACGTTTGAGACGTCTACTTGATTTCACCCCATGCAAGGCGGTACCCAGGGTGTATCTGCTGGATGCACACAAAGRTGTAGATTGTGTAGCCCGCTCCATGTTTGTCTTTTACACAGACGTGCTCTACTTATTCTGATCAGAATTTGCTTATGTGCTTCTAGAATTGTGATTCAGTGTAACGTTTCTGGGTTTTTTTCTTTTTTTTTTCCCCTTTTTTCCCCCCCATTTTTTTTCTTTTCATTCTCCTTTTGAGACCATGAAGAAAGGAGAAATAGATTTGAACACCCAATGTTACTGTCTGGGATTAGCATTTCTGATCAGGTTGGTGCTTTGTTCTCAGACAAGCCCTGTGGCACCCCCCCTGGGCATAGGGACAGGGATTTGGGATTTCGGATGGAGCCAGGTGTTTGGGCTGCCTGTGTCTCTGTGCGCAAACCACTTACCTTACTGCACTTAACTCCATCCTGAGGTGGTTGTGTGGATTAATTGATGCTTAAGTCCTTTGAAGATACCGGATGCTTTATAAATGCTAATTACTATATTCAGGTTTGCTACAGCTCAGGGATTAGATCTTACTTAGGCAATAAGTAGGGAAGCTGAGAGATATATGTGGTAAAGAATTAAAAGTAATCAACAGTCACTGAGAGCCTGCGTCTCGTTGCAGCCTGTTTGTGCAGTTCCATTTAATTGCTTTTAATAAATCGCCACTCTTCTAATTTGGTTTTGGAGCCTTAATTACTTCTACTTTGAACGTAAGAGGGGAGCGCTCTAAGGGTCTGTAGGAACTGCTGTTGTATTTTGTGATCGTAACTGGTTGATTGTTGCTCCCCTAAGAGGAGGCAACTACGTCGGTATCCTCAAAATGTGTTGAGGTTTTTGTTTGTTTTGTTTCCTTTTTATTTATTTTTTTTCCTCTAAACTGGTCTGGCTTGAAACAGGTTGCAGGTTTGTGCTGGCTTGGGGCGTTCTGTATCCCTGGGAAGGGTGTTTGCTCCGTGTCCRGGTGCTGACAGCCAGGCAGGGCCTCTCCGTGCGGCAGGCGCCGGTTGGAGCCCAGGGCAGGACGCGGGACAGRGGCCTGTTGGGGTGGCTCTGCCGGGGGAAATGCCGGGAGTGGAACAATGGGATAGCCCCCGTTCTGAGCAAGCTGCCCACGTCGGAGGTACGTGTAAGACCTTGAGTAACCAACAGATTTCTGGGCATTTCTTAAAGGCTGCTTTTATCCGAGAGAGCGGAAAGTGGATGGAAAAGTAGCCAGTGCTCTATGTCCAGCCTTTAACTGCTGCCCGTGTGCAGATGGGCCTGGAGTAGCCGTGCTTTGTCCGCGCGGAGCTGCCACCCGGCAGGCGGGAGCTCCTGCAGCCTTGCAGGGAAGGTGAAGAGACCAAAGAGGGCTCTGGAGCTATGGAGAGGGGGAATCAAGGTGGGAAATAAGGAGGAGTCGCCGAGGAAAGCAGAGCTGATGGTCAAGGAAAGGGGTGGTTATTGTTCTGTATTTAAAACCTGGAGCTGCCCCCAGCAGTGCGGGGTGAGCGCCGGGCACAGGAGGGAGCTGCCAGGGTGGGTATTCCCGGGCGCCCGAAGGGGCGGGGGCGCGGGGCGCTCCAGCGCCTCGTGCTGCCTCTTGCCCTTGGGAGCGTCTGCCCTCCTTTCCCGCGGGCTGCCTGCGCGGGAGGAGCCAAGGCGCGCGCCGCTTCCCGCCACGGCGCCGGCACGCGCGGGAGCGAGGCCACGCCCCCGCGGGAGCGAGGCCACGCCCCCCGAAGGAAGGAGGCGGGACGTGCCGCCCTCGCCCTCCCGCCCGCCGAGCGCGCAGCCGGCGGGAAGGGGCGGGGC
>NW_020455339.1:671855-771747 GCF_003342845.1 Nothoprocta perdicaria
GGAGCGGAGCGGCCGGTCCCGGCCCCGCCGCCTCGCGCTGGGCTCCCGCGGGCCACGTGCTGCTGCTGCGAGCGCGGAGCCCCGGCACGGGTGCGGGCGAGCCCCRGTGCCCCCAAACCCGCGCCCTGTGGCACCCTGGCCCCTAACACCTCTCTGGTGTAAGGAGCTGCAGGATGGAGAGTTTCTGAAACTTCTTGTGTTTTTCTTCCTCTTCCTTTCCCGCCCCGTAGTGGCTAATTTCTCTGTGTGTGTAAAGAAAAACGCAGATAAAGTTTCCATTCCGTTTCTCGGCCCTAGCGTGCATGGCCAAAGAGTTTATTTTGTGTTTACCTCTTGCGGTTCTGTTTCCCCGCACACGTGCAGCGCCTGACCCGCCAGTGCGTCCCCAAGGACCCACCGGCCGTTCATTAGCCTGAAATGTTACTTTTTATTTACTGCAAAGGGCCAGAAAGAGGGTGGCTGATTTGGGAGCATCTTCACAGCGGCGGGGCTGTCACATTTGGCGGCCGTGGTTAAGGCAGAGAGGAAAGAAAAGGCACAGAAGTGGCTTAGGATGTGAGAGGGCAAATAGGAGAGGTTTCCTTGACTCCCTGCCATCTCCCCGGTCCTGTGGTTCGGGATAAGCAAAAAGGCTTAGCGGTGGCGCTGGTAGGAGCGAGGGCAGCTCCAGCGTGGTGGTGTGTGAGCTGAGCTACCCGAGCCTGCGCTGGCCGCCGACCTGTTCCACCTAACCTGAGGTCGCAGCTGAGGAGCTTCATCTCAGCCCCGGTTTCATTCCCTGCAGCCAGGAGCCTTTCCYCTCTTAGGAAGCCGGGATAGCCCACGCAGATATGGAAAGGCTGGGACTGCCCGCCCTTGTTGTTGGAGTCCTTGTGTAGGGAGCTGCCGGGCGGCAGCTCCAACGCYTCTGGAGGGTGGAAGCCAAAGGTCCCCGCGCGCTGAGGAGACGGACGGCGCTGAGGAGGCGCACGGGAGAGCGTGCAGCCCACGGGCTGTGTGAGCGTGGCGGGGAGAAGGCTGGAGCTGCCCTCCCTGCTYCCTCTTGGTGCGTGGAATATATATAGGGCAAGCTGGGAAACGTAGGGTTTGTGGGGTTTTCTTTTTTTTTTCTTTTATTTTTTTGAAGCATCAGAAAAGGTGTGTACGATAGGATGGCTAGTTTCCTATTGAAGGTACCATCGTGATGTATGTTGGAACCTGGTGGMGTTTGCAATACACGGAAAGCAGCACCGGGATCTTATATCTAGTGTTGGCCCCTCCGCTGGGGACAGAGAGCGCAAGATGTTACGTAGGACCAAACGCATCCTTGGTGTTTGAGCCCTGGAAACACACACCACGCTTAGTCTAGCCTGCATAGAATACGAAGGTCTCCTAACCTTTAAAGGCCTATAGAAATGCCCCAAAGTAATTCTCCATCTGCTCCCAAACGGGGAGCCTTCCTGTCCCTCCACAGCTGCCCCCTCGGCTCCAAATGGCTGCAGCTCTCCCTGGTTCCTGTCCCAGGCCTTATGTTCAGACTCAGCTTTAAAAAACAACTGTGGCCTCCCTTTAAAACAGGAGGAAGGGGGTGGGGGGGGCAGGAATTACCCTGTTTGYTCATCAGCGTCCTAGACTCTTCCGAGCACCGCGCTTGGCTAAGAGCTTATGCTAATGGCTTGCACGCTTGCAGCAATTTGTAGCTCTCATGAACATGAGAATTGCTGGAGGCTTTCTTTAAAAACTAATCCATGCAGACTAGATGCAGGTTTTGTGGTGGCGRAAAGTGCGGTGCCTCTGTTGAGGGCTCACTTCGCTTCTACGTAAAACTTAAAAGAAATATGAAGTATCTTTCACCTCGTGCGTGCCTGTGTAAGTGCCTTCTGCAGAATTAGGATTTTGGCTTTGAACGCGGGGTTTGGTGTCTTTCATCTCAGATTTTTAATCAGTATCTTCCATCAAACAGTTCTTATGCTCAGCTTGGTTATTTGATAATCTTCAGTAATACAGATACAGTATTCCAGTGGGAGCCTGTTGTTTATTTATTTATTTAACTGGCTGTTTCTTTAGTCCGTCTACATGAAGATGCGGCTTTTCTGGTGTAAATCAATTCACGGTTTCTGTCAGAAATACATGGGGCTCCTGCCTCTCAGCCGTTGTCCTGGTGTAAATAAACATGAATGACCTAAAAAGAAGATGCCCGGGAGATGGGGGCTTACAGCAGATCATTTCACTTGGCTCCAGTGTTGCCACTAAAATTTCCTATAGACTATATGCATATTATTAATTATTCTGTGTAACATTTAGCAATTTCACGCTTATCTTATCCCTTTGAAGTGCCGTTAGCCAGGCAAGTAAATGGCATCAGAAATGTACCTTTGTTGCCTCTGTCCATGTACTTCTTTTCAACACTGAAGTCTACCAGAGGCATCAAACGGTGAAGAGCAATCTTTTATTTGGATGTAGAGGCTTTTCTTTTCTCTTTTTTTTTTAACTGAGATTTGTGTTCGTTTCATGAGTTCATCCATTAGCTTCTAACTAAGAGCTTCCAGAGATGGAAGAGCTGTGTTTATACTGCCCAAGGAGGGATTAAAGAGTCTTTTTCTTCCTTTGGGACTGCCGGTCATTGTTCCTGTTTATAACGCACATGTATTTGTGTAGCGTTAAAAAAAAAATAAATGTGCATTAGGAGACTGCGTGGAATTGAAAGRGGAGCAATACATTGCAAACTCGTTTCTTCCTACGTTTCTGCCTCCTGGCTGGCTTTGATTCACCCGCTGTTTGCGTCTTAGAAGAAATTCATTGTTTGCTGGAAAAATCTGTCACTGCTTTCTAATGAAGAAACTCTTCAAAAAGCAGGGTATGATTTTTGTTCTTCGTTTGTAAATGTCCATCAGAGATGGTGGTTAGTGAATCCATCAAGGGACCTGCTCCAGTGACTTAGAAGAATTAAAATTGGATTTACCAAAGCAGGACACACTATGAAGAGTAGTTTAGATTTGATACTTTATTTTCCTTTCCTGCTGTTATAACACTTCCTGGATTTTTCTGTCAGATTCTGCCCTTTTATTCCAGGATTGTTCATAGTCATAGCAGTAGCAGAGGCCCCGATTCAGCCGGGTGCCTCCGTGGTGGCCTGTGCTGAGGTAAGTGTAAATGGTGCTGTGATAAGTGTAAGTGGTGCTGTGTATGGTTGTGGGAATACGTGTTTGATTAGGACTAGGCGTTTCCCTCGAGCTCCCTTGTGGAGCTGAGGCCAAAAGGAGCAAGTCCAGCTGCAGGCCCTGCGCTTGGGAGACGTTTCCTAAAGGAAATGCTGTCGGAGTATTAATCGCAATAGTAGCAGTAGTAGGGAAGAAAACAGCCTTTCTTTCTATATTAAATGTTAACATTATTGTTGCCTTTCCAATTATGGATTTAAGTGCTAGAGTTAATACAGAAACATTTCTAAAATATCTGTGAACATTCAGTTTTATATAATGCTTTTACAAAGTAAAACCTTACCGCTCTTCTCATCTGGTCGACAAAAGACTCGCAGACGACACAACCAAATGTAGAGACCTGTTTCTGTGAGGATCGTAGTTCTGCTTACTGGAACTTTCCAAAAGGCTCAGAACCCAACTACTGCTTTTATTTTTTTGAGGATTCTTTTTTTTTGTATTTCATATGAAAAGAGTTCAATTAGTATGTACTGTTAGGCTTGGAGTCAGTTGCACAGCACAGTGTTGGTTAGCCTGTAGGCCTGCCAATGAAAGTATTTTCATTTCTGAAATCAGTTTTATGGATTCTAACTGGCCTTATGGTATTTCTTTGAAGACTATTTTAAGATCAAAAAATGCAAAATGATGGCAAAAACGCTTTGTGGGTTTCCATCTGGTCTTGTGACCTGAAATATATCCCCTTATTGTCTTAATGTAGTATCTGTGATTTGACGTTGTTTGAAATGTAGCCTTAATTTTTTAAAAAAATTTTTTTGAATATTCCAGCATTTCTCAAACCATGAGAATGGCTTCCTGAAGGCACTGTGTCGCTTGAGCAGTTTGCAGATCTCAGAATCTAACCCTGGGTAGATCTGAGCTTTGCCACTGGTGGTGACAGTGATGTGGTGGGTGAGAACGTGCATGGAATATTTTCTTGTGAGCACATGGAGAGCAAATGCAGAAAGAAAAAATCCAGTAGCAACAGTCTTTGCAACGTTTAATTGATGATTTAAAAAAATAGCCATTAAATTTATTTTGGYGGAATGGAAAATCCACGCTTTCAACTTGAAAGAGAGAATCTGATAACACGAAAGTTTCTGTAGGATACTTCTGGGTGTATGTTTTGTGATTAAAAATTGGATAACTGAGAAATACCTTCCTGTATTGAACCTGTGACCTTTTATGTGTCTAACAATGTTTTCTCTGTCAATCAAACCTGCCTAGAAGAGCTCACTGCATTTTCCTGTTGACACCAATTCCCCCGGGTGCTTTTTCCTGGTTGCTGCTGCTTAATGATGTTTTCCAAAATTCTCTTAATCCAGCTTTATTTTTATGAGGAAAGAAATCACTCACTGCTCCTTTAAAGCTTTCCTATAGGTTTTGTTGGTTGGTGTGGGGGCTGGGGGGAGTTGTTGGGTTGAGTTTTCTCAATATTCACTAGTTTCGTGTAGTTTTTAAGTACCCTTGTTGATCCTCACACCTGCAAATACGTGCCATTTGGAAAGCTGCGTATAATGGACTGTCTATTCTGTCCTCTATTTTGATAAATGTAAATAGTTTATAAATCTGTTCCCGATATTCTACCAAGCTTACATGCTAGCAGTCAGCAACATATTTATTTTGCCTAACCTATCAGACCAGTAAATGCGGAGTGGGTTCTAAATTAGTGTTCGTTGCTATGCCTGACAGATGCCAGAAGAAAACCTTTGATGGGATGTTATAATCCCACTGTCCGATATCAAAATAGCCTCTGCTCAGACGCAATTTGTATTTGTTTTCTCTAGCCTTTGCACGTCTGCTCGATTCCCCCACATGTACAACAGCTTAAGCCCTTCAGCAAGGGTGACCATGGGCCATCGTGCCTATTGCACTTAGTGCCAGCCTTTAAATGTAAAGAAGAGTGTTCAGCATAAAGACACATAATTGGATTCTTGCATTTCTAATGTGAGTTTACAAAAAMCAAGTGCTTTCAAATCATTTCATAAAGAAAAGATTTTCTTTTTAGGTTGTGTTTTGCAAAAGATGAAAAAAGTACTTCTTATACTGGCCCATTCACTGTAGCTTACATATAGCATATAGAAAGCAGTGCTGCTGACCTAGCTTTGCCGTGCAAGCAGAGCAAAAACAACATGTAAATAACCATCACAAACAGGTCTGAGAGGAAGAATTGTTCCAGTTAGAACAGTCTAAATTGCTCCGTGCTGTCTATAATCAAACCAGTTTTCAGGTGAGAGTGTTCAAATGAATATAATGTTATTCCAAAGTTTAGATTCTATTCAAAAACTTAATCAGCTGATTGCAACATTTTTCTTGCCTGATGTTCTGGTCTCTTTATTATTCTGACTTAATTTTCTCCTTCCTTACCCTCTCTGCATTCCTTTTCTCCCACTTCCCTCCTTTATTTTAAATGAAATAACAGCGTTGCTTTCCTTTGACTCTCTAATTTCAAGCTCAGTAACTTGTTTTTATAATTGCTGTTTATCTTAATGTCTTTACAGCTCCTCCTATGTGTGTGGCCTAAGTTTAAGCATGGAAGTAGGTGCCAGCAACTTCACATTCAAATTTCTGCTCAAACATTCACTCCCTCTTAAGAGGAGCCCAAATAGCATTGCCAGAGAGTTTTTTTAAAAATGACATCTTTATTTGCTGTATTCAGATTCTTTGGGACATCTGATTTGGTGCTCCATGATGTTCCTGTTAAAATAATTGTAATTTCAATGGGCTAAAATCAGCAAATAGAGGAACATCAAAAAAGTTGGACATGGAAAATAACTTTCTACTTGACATATTTCAAGAGATTTCCCAGGAAATATTATATAATCAGTATAAAATCAATTTATTATAACTTTGCAAGTAATTTGAAAGAAAAAAAAATGTAGGTTGTAACGTTGCAGAAGATATGAGTATATGGTTTGGTAGATGTTGACAACAGCAGACCTTGTTCTCCAAAGTGTTTTAAAAGGGTCGGATAGGAAAGTGACTAGAAAGAACGTAGCCATCCCTTACTATGTATGTGATAATATTGGCGAAATGGACTAAATGGTCCTTGTCGGCTGATCCTGAGCTCCCGAAGGAAAGTGATGGCTGGGAGAGAGAAAGTGATTCTTGGCTGTATAAATAACAGASTACATGTACTCTGTGGGTAAATTTTAGTTACTTGACTAGTGGTTCTAATTGAAGTGTCCATGGTTTATTATGAAAAAGATGCTGACGAACTGGAAAGGTCTCTGAGAGGAGCTGCAAGCAGTTTGATATCCAGAAAGCTTCCCTTCTCGTAATGACACTGTGAGGAGCTCAGTAGCATTTAGGCTGTCTAAGAGAAGGTTTAGAAGTGATGGGATTATAGTTTGAGGCTTGGGTCTGCCTCGGGGTATATAACTACTGAGGGAAATGAGAGCTAAGTGCTTCATGTCAAAGTAGACCTATGACTTGAAAAAGATATTTGAAGTAGAGGACTTTTTAATCTCTCTAGCACAGGTTGGTCATATAGCTGAGAGATTAAGCATAACACATTCAGACTAGTAGGGAAGACTTAATATTTAGCAGTGAACGTAATTAACCTGGAAAAGTCTTATTTACAAATGTGGTAGCTTTTCCGCTGCTTGATATTTTTATTTAATTTATATTTGTATTTTTTTTTTTTTATTGATCAGAACTCTGCATCTTTCAGTGTGGTGTTAGACTTGATGCAGATCATCTTTGGTGAAATGTAATGCTCTAGTTTATGCAGGAAACCAGCCTCAGTGATCATAATGGTCTGTATATACAGAAAAATAGTGCTCAAAAGGTCTGTGTGATCTTTCTAAATACCACTTGGAAGCTGGAACAGAGAAGAAACCAATACTAGCTAGCCTGTGGCACTGTGCAAATGTATAATAAAAGTTTCATAAACTGCTGATCTGAGGATATGGTTTTAGCTTCCCTGTAATGTGCTGAAACTTCTTGAAGATTTTGGTCCTGCACATCTATATTTGATAGGTCTATTACACTTAAAATTTGCCTCTTATTCATATTCTTCAGGGAGACTCTCAACTTTTTTTAAAAATACTTGGATGATTTTGTTAGCAATCTCTCTCTTTCTCTGCATTTGAAATACTCTTTTTGAAGATCACCACTGAATGCATCACTGTGTTGCCATTAACTCAAACTGGAAAAATCAAGTCAAAATCAAATAAGRTGTAATTTTCCAGAGAGAGACATTGCTTAAGAGAAGGATAAAAGGCTGTGATAAAGAACCAGAGTTACATCCAAGAAGCTGACAAGATGGGAAAGGCTAAAATAACATAGACATCAAAGACATGACACTCGGACAAAATTGCCTGAGTGAGGACCACACTGGAAAGTGAATTGGATCATCCATCGCAGAACAAAAACACATCATTTTAAGGAGAACTGTTTTGGAATTATGGGAAGGAGATGTCACAAGTGATGTCATAAAACCTGGAGAGAAGGATATACATATAGGTCATAAGTCACT
This sequence comes from Nothoprocta perdicaria, assembly GCF_003342845.1. Classification (NCBI taxonomy): domain Eukaryota; kingdom Metazoa; phylum Chordata; class Aves; order Tinamiformes; family Tinamidae; genus Nothoprocta; species Nothoprocta perdicaria. The sequence continues at coordinate 679,509 of NW_020455339.1, forward strand.
TAGACCTATGAAGAATATTTTGCCCCCTTGGTACCCTAGAACATCTTCCAGTTTGGGCCTTTTTTCTCTCCTGCCGTTAGGGCTGCCATGTAAAATAGCTGCAGCTTCTGATTTAATTCTGAGAGAAGATGAGTTAAAAATAAATGATGTTAGCCTACCGTGTTATRTTAAATGATGTTAACCTACCATTAGCTGACCATGAGGCAGCAGTGTGCCCTGGTGGCCAAGAAGGCCAACAGGATCCTGGGGTGCATTAAGAAGAGCGTCTCCAGCAGGTCGAGGGAGGTGATCGKCCCCCTATACACAGCCCTGGTGAGGCCACATCTGGAGTACTGTGTCCAGTTCTGGGCTCCCCAGGACAAGAGGGWTGTGGAGCTGCTGGAGAGAGTCCAGCACAGGGCTACCAGGATGATCAGGGGCCTGGAACATCTGCCCTGTGAGCAAAGGCTGAGGGAGCTGGGCCTGTTCAGCCTGGAGAAGAGAAGGCTGAGGGGGGACCTGGTCAGTGTCGATAAATACCTCAAGGGAGGCAGTGAGGAGGAGGGGGCGGCCTCTTTTCAGTGGTGGCCAGTGATAGGACTAGAGGAAACGGCCGCAAGCTGAGGCACCAAAAGTTCCACAGGAACTTGAGGAAACACTTTTTGACAGTGAGGGTGCCAGAGCCCTGGCACAGGCTGCCCAGGGAGGTTGTGGAGTCTCCTTTGGAGATCTTCCAAACCCGCTTGGATGCAGCCCTGTGCCATGTGCTCTTGGTGACCCTGTGTGAGCAGGGGGGTTGGACTMGATGACCTCTGAGGTCCCTTCCAACCTTCGGCATTCTATGATACCCTAAAGACGGTTTGATTGTTTGCGGAGTGATGTGAAAACGGAGATAGTAAATATTGGGAGAGCAGCAGCCTCTCCCGTCATAGGATCTGGACTGCAAGACAAGTAAGTTCTGCCTAGCAGTAAATGACTGCTTCTAGATGGTCAAAGTATTCCCAGGCCAGAGAAGAAGGCAGGGTTGACACCTAGATGTGTAGGTACGATGCTGTTCGAGTCGGACACCGCTTGTGTTCAGCCAGCCCTTCCCTGTTGGGAAATCGCTTGTTAACTTCCCTGTTCCCAAGCGATCGGTGGCGGCTGCATTGYGAGAGGGACGTGCGGCCTGTTCCGCCTGGCACCTGGTCAGCCATGTCGGAAGGCGCCCGCCTGCCTTTGGTGGCGCTTCTGTAGCGCCTGCCGCCTTTTTTTATCTAACGGGACACATTCCCACCATGGTGTGTGTGCTCGGGATGGGGCTGGTTCCTGGAGGATGCCGTGGGCGGGCGAGCGTTCAGCTTGCAGCGTCCTAGGGATCCTTGGGGAGAATGGAGGTGGAGGAAGGAGAACTCTAACATGTCACAGAGCTGCTGTGGGGATGTAGTTGCTCATAATAGTCTTGTTCTGTTTTTAGAGGCAGTTGGAACAGGTGAGCCAGGTGCCTTGATTTGCTCCTCCAAATTGGTTTTCTTAGCTGCAACCCCGCGTGTTTATTAGCTAGCCTGAGTTCGAGTGCTTCTGCTTATGTGTGTCTGCTCTTACAACATGCATCTGTGAGTAACGCTGTGCAGAATGACCGTTTGTTTTTCCCTCACTTTTCCCATACAAATATGCCGATTAAAAAGTTGGGCCAAAAATCTGCTCCTGATTCGGACACCACCTGTTCCAGTATTACAGAAAGGTCAAAACAGATTTTCAGCAGCAGAGCAGCAGAAAGCATAAAGGAAGGTTTATTCCCATGAAGTAAGGCTTATTCAGAAGATAAAGAATGGGATCTGTTATAATTTGAGTATAATCTGGATTATTTAAGGAATAACAGTGATATTAAACTGGGTAAGCRGATAGATAAGAGCAGTGAGGCAATTAAGGAGGGGAAAAAATCCACCCTTTATCTTAGTTGAAGATGAACTTGTTGATGTGTGTGTGAAAAAAAGAGAAGCTTAACCAAACTGGCAGTAGAAAGATGGCAAGTTGGGAAGCCTGGCTTCTGTTCATTCTCACTGTACCTTTCTTACTCCAGGCAAGTTATTTAATTTTTTTTGTTTGTTTGTTTGTATTTGGGGTGTGGAAACAGCAACTTGGTTTTATTTTGCTTTTATCCATGAAATAAAAGTATATTTGCCTAAATATGTCAACAAACAGTTGTAAGAATTTGTGAATGTCTGCATTTTTAGTGAAGAAGTTCATGGAAGCAAGTTGGAGCAGGAGTTGTTGTTAAAGTGTTTGTGTTTTTTCTTTTTTAACTACTTTTAAGAGCTTTTAGAACCAATATTTTTCAAGTTTGAATCTGTGAACTCTMGGTGTGCTACTAGCCTCTGGTTAGTAGTGTCCTATCGCCAGGCATCTAAAATAACACAAGCATTTTGTGAAGCACGGGCTTGGAAATTCCAGTTTTCATGAGATTCATCTTTTACCTTCAACAACTGAATTCCCCTCCAAGTGCTGACCGGCCAGTCACTCAAAGCTGTATGYGCAGTTAAGCACAGGCCTAACTTTGGATGTGCTCAGCTAGGGACAACATGCCTGGTGCCAGGCATGACACAGGGCTCCAGCAGTGCACTGCTCCAGAAGAACTTAGAGCAAGGGAGAATCTCTACAGACAAGTTTAAATAATATGAATGTAGCACAAGTATGACCAAAAAAAAAAAAAAAAAGACGAAAATCCTGGTGAGCCTGTACATACTATAAGTCTTCATTCTCATTTCCTAGCAAAGGCATCAAAATTGAAGGTTTAGTATCATGTGGCTAACTAGTCAGCATTTATAACAGCTTTTAGTAGCACAGATTGTCTGGTAGAAGAAACTAATAAATCTCTAAATTATTATTGGAAGTATAACAGCTATCAATGAATGCTAAAATAGTGTATGTGAGTGCATTAATAAAAAAGCATAAATCTTAGATGCCTTAGTTCCCAAGAATTAATATGAATTGTGAATGCCATAGTTGTCAATAACTGTGTTCATAGCATCTCTAAATGAAGACTCAGCTGGACAGCATTGCACTATGTCACATCCTAAGGTTGTGTGTGGCAGTTACATTAGCTCCCTTGTGATCTTTTTCCCTTTTTCCTTTTTTCTTTTTTTTTTTTCTTTTTTTTTAATATGGGAGCAAAGAGTTGTGTGTGACCTTGTAAACTTCTTCTATTTGGAGCATAAGTGGTTAGATAGTGTTCCCAAACTGGGCATTACTGACCGCTCTGTGATGCATGTGACGATGTGAGGGGRAAGAGGGGAACCCTGAATGTGGGGGTTGCTGACAGAAATGCTAAGCCATGTCCTCAGGAGCCAGCCTGTCCTCCGGTCCCAAGTACAACTGCCACATGCTGGTGTGGTACCACTGATAAGCTGTTCTAGGCTGAAGAAGATAATCTTGACTCCTGTGAGGAAAACAAAACAGTTCTAAACACCGCAAGAAGCCTGTTTTCTGCAAAGTGGTATATTGTGCTGTGAACTTGGCTTGTTCCATGTGAGTCATTTTGCTTCCATGGAGGAAAAAAATCCCTTTTTTCCCTTTAAAACTGAGTCTGACTAAGAGTACAGGTCCACAAAAACTAGCCTTAGTGGTGAAGCAGGCTGTAGTAATTCCTGCTGGCTTTTTATTCTGCCTGTTGACAATAATTCATTGCCCCTTCATTTTTGCTGGTGCAAATCACTGCTCTGCAAACTGGATCACCGTGTTTCACTGACRGAATATTTTCTTTCCCCTCACACTTTTTTTTTCTCCCTGAAGGCTGTGGTTTTACARAGATATCCTGATATCCTGATCTAGGACTAGGAAAACATAGCTGGAGTGGAGGAAGGTGTGGAAATTTCTAATGTTCCTTTTGCTGACAATGTTTGCATGTTATAGAACTGCACCCCAAAACAAAAGTTTAAGRAATGTAGAAACACTAGAAGATAAACCATGAAAGGGAATTGCTTCCGGGCTGGAAAGTAGAGTATCCTTGCTTGTTCATTTTTCTCTTTTTTTATCAATTTAAAGGTGCTTATCTGTGTAAGTACCTTCTTCGAGTTCTGGTGTGTGTGGTGGAATTTTATAGCAAGCTGTGCAAGCCTGGTTTGGAAGAAGACAGTAATATGGACATATATTTTGTTTCGAATACAGAGRAAAAGCAGCCAAGTGATAAAATGTTTAGGAAAAAAATATAACACGRAGGAAAGAATATATGAATATGTTACATATTTTATTGTTATATATCTATATATATAAATATTGTAATTGTATTTATATATATGTGAATATATGTTATATATAAAATATAACATGAAGCAAAAGAGAAAGTGATGCGAAAATGGGGAATTAAAGATCATACATGCAACACTTAACAAAAACAAAGATCTTGAGTTCTCCAGGCCGGATCCATAAGGAGGGACATTCGGAAGCCAAGAGAAAAGTCTTGTGGATATCRACCCTGTATATATGCATATATAAAGGACCAGGAAATACTATGCAGTTGATGAGAGAGTGGTGGTGAGAAGAGAGTCTTTTCTCACAGAGAAGAGACTGTGAAGTCTCTTCCAAAAAGCACCTATCTGCAGCAAAAGGAATTAGTAGGATAGGAAGTTTTAATTGATGTTACATCTTAAAGGCAGCAAAAATGTGTTTCAGAGTACAGTGAGAGARATTACTTGTGGTCATCTCTCAGGAAGTGGTTTTGAGCTTGGAGATCTGTAAAAGAAAGGGAGGACAATCTGTTTTCTGTTGCAATGCATCTAAGAAGATCTAAAAGATCTTAAAACTTCAATTGCAGAAGTGTTTATGATGTTCTCATTTTTGTTTAGAGAATCTTGAATATGAGTAGCTGAAGGGGGAACTAATATTTAGTCAGACTGTTCTTAGTATTTTTTTATGTATATCAATGTGTATTTAACGCAAGTGCCTAATGCACCTTTGATATAAAACCTTGCTTTTCAAAAGATGTGCTGAGACATGCTTATCTCTGCACGTATGTGGCTTTCCTCAGTAGCAGCAGTAGTACCAATCCATGTCTAAACCCTTTCTCCAAATCTGGACAGAATATCACTAAAATAAAAATAGTAATAACGTTTTTTCCAGCTTTCAGATCATCTCTTCCTACAAACAGTGCAGTAAGGGCTAGTGTTTTTATAAATAAAAAAGTAAAAGTTTAAAACTAAATAAAGACTTTTTTAAGGTAATCATATCACTTCATTGGAACATAGCATTTCAGACAACATATATTGGCATGACTTTTTTTCAGCTTGCGGTAAACAATGCAGAAAGTGAGGATTAATAMCCTCTACCATTTTTCTTAATTTGATCCTGCTTTTCAGTTGTATGTAACATAAAGGTTCTGGTTAAACTGTTCTCTGCTCACTGTACTTCAGGATAACTTTTAAGAACTGGGAAAAAAAATGGTTCCCTTTATTCCRAAGTTGGACTCTGGAGGGGGGAAAAAAAAAAGTCCAGGGTAGATTGGTTATAGGGAAAAACCAGACTTAGAACCTAAGAGTTTTAATTAGCAGGTGCTGCTTTGGCAATGACAGTCACGGATGGCTGTTATTGCCTTTCTAAATTTTCTTATGCGTTTGTCTGCAAACTYTCTTTAGATGTGTTCAGTGAAATCAGTGAAGATTTATCAAAACCCTTGGCAGAGGTTTGTGGTGAATCCTTCTGCCCTGAGTTCCCTCCGTTTGGTCCCAACCCTCTATGCAAGGACGAGGGTACCCTCCAGCTGCCGGATGCTGCTGTGGCAATGAATGCTGCCCTGGAAGATGCATCAGCTACGCTCTTGTTTTGCCAGCAGAAAATGATGCATATGTGCAGAAAGCTTGATTTTTGTTTATTTAATTTGGTTGCCAGAGGAGCCATGTTGTGCTATGTGCTATTTCTGATTGTTTGAGTTTGAAAACCTCAGTATGACTTGTAGTATTTTGCTTCCATCTTCTGCTTACAGGGCATGGCTTTTTTGGTTGCAATATATGCAGACTGTGGGCTGTGTTTGGAAATCGTGTTCTTCTGCTGTTTAGTGATGCTTTGTGTTTCATTTGAATGATACCGTGTTCGTTCTCAGGAAGAATTGAGTAATGCAAGTCCTCAGTGTTACAAAATGTATCTTTCTTTTTCAGTTTTGAAAACAAAGGAAGTGAAGCCATAAATTCAAAGAGCAATCAGAAGGAAATCACAACTCTTCCAGCACTACTGACGGTATGATTTTTATTAACTATTTATTTGAACTAAAGCATGTGTCATTTGCTTGTGTCATTTTCTTTTCTGCATTTTTCTAGTGTTGGATTTATTTGTGTGGGTTTTTTTTCTTTTTTTTTTTTTTGGAGCAGCACCTAGCTACTGTATTCTAGATTAAGGCCCACATTATATTAGGTATTATTATGTATGCAGAAGAAAACAAACTGCCCTGCCTCCAGATGAAAGAAGTGGTAGTCTAGTGCTAAGTCAATATGTGAGTGTAAGTCAATATGCAGTCAGCAAGCTGAAGAAAGAACCCGTCTATTTTTATTAAATGATAGTTTCAAGCACGGTCCTAAGGAACCAGCTTGCATACACTTCACCAGCCAGGCCTTGTATGAAGTTCTGCTGGTTGCAAAATACAGCGCCATAAGAGAGATCTTTCTGCTGAAACGAGTATAKGTGTTGACTGTTATTCTTCATCAGTGATTCGTGGTAATCATGCTTGTCTTGTCCTCTAAGCATTTTTCTGCAAAAAGCAGTTGCATTTCCATGTAGCTAAGGCTTCATGTGATGTCCTCACGCAAGAAAACTGTGTTTAGATTTAGTCAAAAATTCTAAGGACTTATATTCAGGACAGGGCCTGGCAGTACAGCCTTTTCAAAAATTTGTGGCATCATGTCCTGCATGGAGCCATTTTGGCAATTCATTCCTCGTGCGCTTTTGCTCAGTTATTTATCTCTCTTCCTGGAAGTTGTAGCTTAATGCAGATAATATTGCCAAGTGCCCCTCATTAAGAACTTGAACTAAGTTCACCGAGCTCGTTTGTGGCTGTGGTAGCAGCCTTCTCAGCAGGCTGAATCTGAGATGCCTTTCCCATGTCACACTTGTTAGTTCTGACTGCCAAGTATATGGAGAAATTTGCCCCCTGTGGCTTACGGGGTCTGTCCAGTCAGCTCTGCAGAACCTGGGAGCATTTTGGTTGGTTTTTGCCAGAGGTGGTGCTTTGCAGTTCCTTTTACACAGACCCAGCTTGATCTGATAGGACTATTAGGTCAGGTGCAATTCTGTTTTGAATAAGAATATTCTGCATCAAGGTGAGAACCAGGGCAGTGACACTGGTTTGGAAGCCCAGTCAAGCCAGCCSCCGCAGTCCTGAACTCCTGCAACATAACCCCAAATTCATCCCGGTCATCAAAACTGACAGGCTAATGATGCTGTTGTTCGAGACACATGCAGAAAGGATCCTGATTAACCAGGTGATATTCTACTGTTATAGAAACAACTCTTCTGCGATTTAAAAAAGATCATATTTTTTACATTAGTGAAAAAAAATCTGAAGCAAAYTAACGTTATGAACAAGTTTTTGACTGAAGAAAGAAAATCACTTAGCATACATGCTGAATGCAGGGGACGTGCAAAGGTGATAGGTCTTCTGGAAGAGCTTAAAAGGAAGCATGAAGAGAGTTTGGCTTCGAGGAAGAAGCGGGATGAATAGGTACATTAAAGGGAGCCTAGCAGTTTGTGACCTAAGATCCTTTTTCTTGCATAAAAATTGAATATCATTTGTTTTTTAATAAAAATGCTCAACTTCAAAAGCTTTCCTAATAAATCTAAATTCATTGCAGTCACATTTACGCAGAACTTGTTGTGCTTTTGTAATATTATACTAAAAATTGGTGCCATTATAAATGCTGTGCAATTTTTGTTCCAAGTATCCGACCTGATCTTTGTCTTGCCATTGCAACTTTTTAAAAATTGCTTGGTCTTTATATTCACCATTCTGAAGCCTTGCAACATTCTTTATATTATTTCTGAAGTAATACCTTGTGTTTGTTTATACTTTATACGAAATGTACGCTTTTTAAACTGCATTTAAATGTATTAAGAGCAATTTGTCTAATTTACCTCCCTCTTAATAAAAGCAACATACTGATAGACTTTAGAAGTTTGGTATACACAGTAATGAATACTGGAAGCACTGATGTTTTTATACCTTTTGTAATGAAATTACAAAGAGAGTCAAAAGTGATTCAGAGAAAGTGGTGTTTTTAATTTTTTCACCAGTCAATGAAAATAAAATTTCACCTCCTCCACCACTCTTTTTAAACCTAAACATTTTCCTACTTTAAGTCATACCRTTGAGTGGCAACTAAAAGTTGATGCTGAAAGATGCACAAAATACAGTAAGTTAAAGATCTATCATGTTTCCATATGGGCTTAAGTGCAATRATTTTGGTATATATAATGGTGGTGCCATCAGGAGGCCTGGTGTGAAATAGTGGGGAAGCTGGATGTCTCTTTCTGGCTTACAAGCAAAGGTCAGACACTTATACTTCACTGCCTGGGCAAGCTGAGCTGAGAAATATCCTGAGCTCCTGTAGCTCTTTGYCTCTGCTGAGGACTTCAGCTATCAGTTCTGTACATTATACCCACTTTTTTTTTTCTTTTTTTTTCCCTCTGGTGAAATATTTAGCCCGTCAAGGGAGGAAAACATATTTTAATATTTGTCTTATGAGAGTTGGTCTCTTATATCGATGCTGACATGACATTTTCAGTCGCCATTTGATCACTCTCACAGAAATTGCAGAATTGTATTTGCCATGTCTATTAATTCACTGTCGGAAAGTACACTGTGACCTGCTCCTGTTTGTTTACAGATCTAGTTTTGTTTCTATTTCTTTGAATTAGAGCAGTAAACATGTTTCTTTCTGAGTAAATGCTCCATTAAATGGCATGATTGAGCACATGGCTCTGGCGATGTAAACAGTTTCTGAACTTCATGTTTAGTGTCCTKTTTTAAGTATCTGCATTACATGATGTCCAGTACATATTAGTATATCATTAACTTCACCTTTAGTACAACAAGGACTTTGTTTTTAAAAAGAGTTTTGCAACAGTGTTTCCTCTAAAAATACATATGTACATCTCTAGCAGCATCTGGTAATGCTGCTAAAACTGTGGTTTACAGCTAAAATGTAGATGTAGCTGACCTATGTGCAACAGATACTAATTGAGCTAACACTACTGCTGGAGAATAACTTCTTAATATAGTATTGTAAAAAACCCACACAAAATGTTATTTGAGGTGCTTGTGCTGCAAATCTGCCTAGGCTCCTGCTTTCGTTACCATACTGTAGCTGTAGCAATGATGACTGATGCTTGGGCTGTCTTAAGCAGTAGTGAATAGTTTAGGCCCCAGCTTGCAATGTCTGATTCTTTGCTCAGCTGACCCTTTTGCAGAGATAATGCAGGCAAATCATTTGCTTGCTGATTATCCCTGGATATCCTTCCTGTAACAGTACGTGGAAGAAAAATACAATTATAACTGATTTGGAAAAAGCTCTTGAGCATCCCAGAGCAAGAACTGTAGTCTGAACTCCGTAATGCACGTGTGGAAGTTTGAAAAAGTAGATACAAAATATATATTCAGATTTAAATATTTCAATAAAATAAAATGTTATGTACCATGATCCATATACTCAAGGCTGTGTGCTGATCACCTAGATTAACCAAATAGGGGTATAGTCTCGACCTGTCAATAAAATATAGGGACATAAACTGCTGTGAAAGTTATCTGGTCGTCTTCTTTGCCCCAAGGTGAGATCATTGTATCTATGTCACAGCTGAAAGAAGTTTGTCTAACTTGTTTTTAAGGACCTCCAGGGGTGGAGATCTGGATGATCTCTGCAGCTTCATCAGACAACTGTTCCACCAGCTTCATAATTCTTATAATTAGCAAGTCTTTTTCATAACAACTTATCTCAAAATTCCTTTCACCAAATTAAACTTTTCCTAATTGTCCTCTGACAAGTACTACTGTGTACCTGAATACGGAGAAGATAATATTCTGTAGCCCTACTTTCTCACATGAATTTCATTTCTAGTTAACATAAAAGATGGCTATATTTAATCATAATATTTAAAGACATAATATTCAAATCTGATGAAAGGGAATACAATTATGTGCAAAGATGGAGCTAAATGATACTTCTTGGCGATGTAACAGTAGGATAAGAGGCAATGGATGCCTCTTGGAACGTGAAAAATTCCAGTTTAGCTATAAGGGTTTTTTTATTCTTGCTTTCTTTTTTTCTATAAGGGAGATTAAATATTGAAACAGAATGCCCAAAGAATCACAGGATGGTTGAGGCTGGAAGGGACCTCTAGAGATCATCTAGTCCAACCCCCTGCTCCAGCAGGGACACCCAGAGCACGGGGCACAGGGCGGCATCCAGGCGGGTTTGGAAGATCTCCAGAGAAGGAGACTCMACAGCCTCCCTGGGCAGCCTGTGCCAGSGCTCTGTCACCCTCACAGGGAAGAAGTTCCTCCTCACCTGGAGATGGAACTGCCTGTGTTGCAGCTTGCACCCATTGCCCCTTGTCCTGTCACTGGCCACCACCGAGAAGATTTTGGGGGATATTCAAAATATGACAGAGCAAGGCCCTGCTCTCATTGAAGATCCTTTGAGAAGGTGGTTAGGAGTGACCTCTCCAGATTCCTCCCAACCTTATTTATTCTGTGATTCAATGTCACATCAGTTTGGGGCCGCTGTGAGAATTCACATGTGCTCTTAAAAATACATAGCTTTCTTTTGAGACTATTTCTAATACTGACTCTATTATTACTAATGTATGTTATGTGAAAAGTTGGAAATTACAGTTATTCCTAGCATCTGATTTACCTGCATAGTTTTCTCAGCCTCTGTGTGAATGCTTGTTAAACGTCTCTCCTTTACTCGTAATAATTAGAAATCAGTGAGAGGAATTCTCTGACTTTTGAGAGTTGAGAGGCAGAATAAAGAGTAACTTTTAAAAACTGTTTCAGTTGCTACCCAAAACAGTGAAAGAAAAAAGACAAAAACAAAATGTTTTTGGCACTTGAATATTTAAGATCTTCTGGAACTCAAAAGCAAATCTCTATCCCTTTAGGCATTCTTTGGAATGGAATTTTATAGGGAAGTGCACAGAATCTTCCATTTTTACAGGACATTTTGTTGAATTAATGGCAAAGCTGAAAGAGACATCTCTCGTATGAGGAGAGACTGGGTGAACTGGGCCTGTTCAGCTTGGAGAAGAGATGGCTGAGAGGGGATCTGATTAACATGTATAAATACATGAAGGGAGATTGTAGGGAGGAGGGGGCCAAGCTTTTCTCAGTGGTGGCCAGCGATAGGACAAGGGGAAACGGGCATAAGTTGAAACACGGGCAGCTCCATCTCCAGGTGAGGAGGAACTTCTTTACTGTGAGGGTGACAGAGCCCTGGCACAGGCTGCCCAGGGAGGCTGTGGAGTCTCCTTCTCTGGAGATCTTCCAAACCCGCCTGGATGCCACCCTGTTAATCTTCCCCCCCCCGCCCCCCCCCAATTATTTACAAGCTATTAAAACTAATCTCTTTCTGAAATGCTGGAGATTCTTGTATCAGCCCCTTCACCATTCTGACTCCTGTCTTGACCACTTTAATGACTTCTTTTTTAAAACCATCTTTCTTGTGAATAGGAGCAGCAGTGAACTTTTAGGAGTTCCCTGCTTATTGTGTATTTCACTGTTTGATAGTACTATTGCCTGAATTGTTCATTTTAAGACAGTTGTTTTTTTAACCAAATCTTGTTTCTAATCTGTCTTATTACCTGATGATGATTCTTTTAATCATCTTTCCACTAGTAAATGAAGACTTTCAGTGTGTTGCGTCTGTAGTTGTTTGAGAATGCCTAGCTGCTTTTCCTTAAACTGACTGAATAAAGAAAAGGTTGCTTTGTGAGAGAATTTCATGTTGCCTCAGTGTGTCCTGCTCGTTGCAAAACAAATGGGTGACTGCATCAAAGATGCTGAAATCAGCTGATGCTCAAAGTCATACAATAGCTACACATTGTGGGACTGTACCAGTCTGCCAGCAGCTAGTGCTATTTTGGGTGGATTTTATTTAACATAAAAAAATTATGTACTCTATAACTGCTTAAAACGGATGAGACAGAAATTCAGTGTCATATTCTTAAATTGTTAAAGGAAATATACCTATATTGTCTTAATTAYGTCAAAAGGTAAAGCTAAGGCTAGGAACTTTGTTAATTTTCCAGAATTTGAAGTAGCAATGTTTGAGCATGCAACTTTGTACTTTACAAACACCTACCACAAATACCAACACCTACTTTAATCCAAAACTTTATATTATTTCTATATATTAGTGAATTGAAATTCTGAAGTAATGTTAGGATCATTTCACCAAGAGGAAACGAAGGTGTTAAGACTAAATGACTTGTCAAAGGCCCTTGGTGTCAACCAATAATCCTAAAATTCTAATGTCAGTCTGTCTTCTCTCACCACAGTACACCTAATGACTCGTATTAGTTAAAATGTGCAAACATATCCATTCAGTATACAGAGTCAAGAACTTCCAGTGCAGTAAAACAAATAATCTGTGAGAGATCTTCATGCTGTTACCTAGAATTTCTCCTTCATCRTGAGTATTCATTCATAGTGTGTGTGAAATCTGAAATATCTTGCTGCTGTGGCTGGAAGCTAACTCTTTGTTCATGGAGAACTGTGTTTAATGCTGTTAATGTTTCCATTTCATTCTCTTGTTAGGACAATAAAAGAGACTGTATTCTTGGTGGATTGACATAAACGCTRCCAAATGAGAACCTCTGGCGATTTGAGCATTTGCCACTCTGCTGCTGAGAGAAGGCAATGCCAGAGCTGCTCTTTTCAGCTTGTATCAAGTCCTGGGCAGACGTGGCAAAGCAGTTTCTCCTCAGGGTGCTGCTGAGCCCCCATAGCTGTTCACCCTCTGCCTCGCTGTATGGGCACAGCTAGGCTGGTGGGTGCATGTCTGTGTTACAGCCCCGTGTGGACTGCAGCATAGGTAGCCTACCAATAAATTAGCTCAGTTAGCAATCCCCACTGAGAGATGGCRTCATAGGCTTATCACCCCAGTTCCTGCTGTTGGTGTTTTCTCTCAGGGGTTGCTCAAGTAAGGTGAGACCACCCCACCCTGCTGCACAATAGATGCAACTCCCGTTGTTATTGCTGTCTTCAGTYGCCTGATTTAAGTCATGATCTTGTTTTACACTCTGCTGAGTTTCCTCTCTACCCCAGTCTGGTTGCCTGCAGCCTCACAGGCTCCTTGGGTAGTTCTCTTTGGAAGGGACCCCAGGATGTCATCGAGTCCAGCCTCCTCCTGAAAGCAGTGTCAGCCATGAGGTCGAGGCAGGTTACTCAGGGCTTCTCCGGGGAAATTTTGAGTAGCAAATTTCTAAAGAAATAAAAGCTAATTTGAAAAGCGTTGTGACGCATGTCAGAAGCAGGAAGCCTCAAAAAGAATTTGAAAGGGAAGACAATGGAGAAGGTCGAAGACAGTCCACATATAAAAAGAGCATTCTGGAAATACCATATCATGGCAGGAAAGCTTTAATTCCCTTTACATCAGTAAGGGTCTTAAAGAATACCTGGGAGTCTTTCACTCAGGAGCTATTGTTTGTGTGTGGTAAGCCTGAGAAGCTGCTCAGGCTTATGTGACAGGAAGATACTGTTTTTTTAATGATGAGATGAAGCATAACTAATACCAGAATCRTAAGTACTTCTCCAGCGCTCTAAATATCAGACTGCTCATTGCTGAGCTGTGGCACAGATGCAGCTGCCCTGTCACGATGAGCTCCAGCCCTGACTGTTGAAAAGAGTGAGCTACACAGGGAAAGGAATCAATTTCCATACCCCCTGTATGKAGAAAGGTATTTCTTTTACAAATACCTATACCCTGCTCCCTTTTCTTTTTCACAAAGCATTTGCTAGTGSATTTCCTCGCAGACAACCTCGGCGGGAAGCATGGGAGATGGAAAGTGCAAGCTCCCTTTGTGCTGCCTTGAGGAATTGCCTTGAGACTGCTGCATTCWTCAGTCATTTGTGGCTGATGGCTGCTGCTCTGGTAAAGGCTTACTGGATTTACACATCATGTGCTTGTGTCTCATTTATTTGTGTGTCATCTTCTTAAAATACATGCTTTAAAACCTCAAGCAAGAACAGGGATTTTTYTTTCTTTGTTTCTCTAATGCTTAAAGAATGATTTAAATTGTGCTTGGGACATTAAGAAAAAATGATAAAACACCAATAGCTGAGGCTGTCTTCTATGGCAAAAACAGTGGGGGAAAATCTGTATGGAGAGAAGGATTAGTTATATTTGAGGAAGGAAAGAAGGATTTGCATAGCTTCTGTGTTAGGCCTTATTAGACACATGTATCTGAAAGTAAGCATAGCGTAAATGGTCTTCAGGGCTTTTTTATGCGAGACTATTTATAGTTAAAGGTATGGAAGGACCCTTTCATATTAAAGCTTCCTGTTCTTTTGATTTACCAGAAGTTAAGTAAGGAAAGGAAGATTAAAGAGGAAGGAAAGACTAAATAGATTGATGCTTCTGTAAATAGAGACTACAAAACAGCTTTTCATGCAGGACATAAATTATGCTTCTAAATAAGAAGCACTGCCTTTACAGGCTTTCTGTCCCAGAGCTGCTGAGGAAGAATATCACATGGAGAGATTTAGTTAAGATTGAAGTCCCAGTTCCTAGTGGGGGGCAGGCGGCAGGAGGCACAGTTACAGAATAGAAATTTCTCTTAAAAAAAATTGGAGGAATAAAGATGAGATGACACTAAAGTGTTTAACTGGGCGTAATACTTCCGGAGTTAATACTGTTAAATTCATCGGTGTTGTAGTAATTAATATGTAGAAATTAATATAAATCTAGTAATGTAAGCATGAATCATCTAGAATAGCAATATTTGTGGATAATAATAAGGTTTCTATATACTTTCCTGCACTGAAATATTCTTTGAAAGCTACAGCTGATAAGTTTATGTGATTGAACAGAACAAGGGAGGAATATCCTCCCTCCCTTAAAGTTAAATCAAAAGGTAGTAGGAGGCAATTATGAGATATTAATCAAAATAAAGGAAGAAACTATTACAGTAGAACTTTGTGAAACTGGTTACAGTGTATCATTCCTACATTATCAAACTTTATGAATTCCRTTTTCTTCTTGTTTCTGTTTTGTATTTCCTTATGTAAACCACTTAGTTTCTACAGGATGCACTTAATTGTTCAAGACATTCATCCAAGGCTTGCCTACTGCTTGGGTAGTTTGTCTAATGCTGAAGACACCAGCCACCAGCACTGCGGTGTTCCTCTAAGCTACACCGGCTTYGGCTTCCTTTCTCATTTCCAGGGGTAGGTTTGGGGTAGCGTAGACTTGTAAAGGGGTGAATCTCTGAATACTAAAAGGATCATTAATCATCCGTTTGTGATACCTCTCTACTTGATTAGTGCAGTATGTGGGGAAGCCAGTGGRGTTATTTTTTTGCTGGTAAGATGAAGAAAGGCTGGATTTTAGGGCATAGAATACCTTCAGTTTTTAATACAATTGTTTAAGGTAAGCAACTTATTTGAAGGAAAAAAGTACAGGTTATATGGATTACTGAAGCACAAGTTAGTTCCATTGTATTTCCGTCCTTGCACAAACAATTCCATTTTTAACACAGCCGAGGAGGAAAAGCATACCACCAATCCCTACTTACTATGAAGTTGTCGCCACTACTCTTGGTGTGAAAAAGGTGACAAAATAATGTTGGAAGACTACAGACCACTATCTCAGTATCCCTAAATATCATTTGCATATTTCTGAAAAAAATGGTGTTTCCCCAAAATGCAAAAGGTGTTTGTTAACATGCTATTTTCATCATCAAAATGAAATTTTCATAGACTGTTAACATATAACGTACCGTTAACATGTAAGTAGGATTATTTGTTGCTTGGAACAAATATATCTCCAAATTGAGATACAATTAACGAGATAATGAAAGTAGCAGCTTGTTGCTTGGATAGGATAGGTAGGCATAATCCAACTTGGATTACAGTTGGATGTACAGTTACTCTTACAATTACTCTTAACCAAATATATTGTTGACTCAGCCACAGTTTTTGCAGGATTTCTTCTTCATGTTGTCCCATCRAAGTCCTGTTGAGCAGAACAGATTTTATCTAAGGAAATGTGGGCTAATTTTATTCCGTTTTAATTAATTGTTTGGAAATGGACTGAAATGACAAGTGTAGTAAAATAAAGAAAACCTTGGCCACTGGGGAACCCAGTATGAAGTGTGAGGATGGAGAAGACTTGGAGGGATGGGAAAACCTGGGCCTAGGAGAAAAAGATTATAAAGCAAAAAAAGAGGATTTTAACATGTGGTCTTTGTGAAGTGAAATTGTGATTCATCTTTTTGAATAGCTGGGAGAAGGAGTATGGGAAGCTCAAGCTAAGGAAATCCAAAGGTATGAACTAATGAGGACTAGAGCTTGCTTTGTCCCTCGAGGTAGATGCTTAGTTGAGCTGAAGGAAGAGGTGGAAAGGTGCTTTAAAGGAGGTGAAGGGCTCCATTAGAATCAGCTCTCAGGGGGGACGATAAGCAGCTGATGTGGAGGTCACAAGGACTTGGGTAGAGGAGAAGTAACGTGTAGGACTGGACTCKGGGCAGACTTTGCAGATGGGGCATGGGAGGAGACTGCAGATGGATGTGAAAGCGGTTGTGCCATTGCCTATGGAGATGGAGGAAAGCTGGGCAAGGGGGCAATGCCAGGTCACTAGGGATGGTAGGCAATACTGTTCCTTGGCACCTGAATGTAGTTCTTTTATGCAAATTCTGGGATTTTTTTTGGTTTGTTTTTTAGGGGGGAGAGTAAAAGGTGTACCTAGTGTCTTGTGTATTTATACAATTTGCAAACTGTAACTGTATTCATTTTGCAACCATGTGTGGGTTTGTTTGTGAGTATCAGCTTTCTGAGCAAGTTAGAGTATGACAGATTTTATGTTATGCCTGAAGTGGTACCAGAGTGTACCCTGAGAGAACCAGAAATTCCTTCTCCTTGCTCTGTGCACACAGCATGACCAGAGAGTGTCCTTTCTGCAGGCAAGTGAGAGCTAACCCTATTAAGAAAAGTTGGAAGTTTTAGGTACAATAAATGGATCAACTCTCTCTGTACTTACATGTCAATGTACAATTTTGTTTATGTGATCTTTCAAGAAAGWTTTCCCTTGTATGAACTGTTCAAAGTGACTGGATTTTATTTATTTGTTTGCCTGTTTTGGAGTTCTGGTTTAGGTCTGCTGTCCTAATTTCCTTGTGGATGAACAGTAAATAATACTGAATTTGCCTTTGTGTTAAATAAGAAAGAAAAAATCTTTTTTTTTCTCCTTTACAGGCTGAAGTGATTGTTTTACTCCTGTCCTACAATATTTTACTTCCACAGCAGCTGTTTAGCAAATCAGAAGAGCTTATGTTCTTGTTTGTTTGCTTGCTTGTGTGTTTTGTACAATAGGGAACTTTTAATACATAAAGGCAGGTGTCCATTTCAAAGAGAAGAAGAGAGTACAGGAGTTTGATCAAAAACTCCTAMAAATGGTTACTTTAAACTACAAATCTGCAGAAAGGAATGCAATGCRTAGGAATGAATGAAGGAGTTTGGGGACACATCAAGGTGATTCATGTTTTTTATCTACTTCTTGTATTTATTTTAGGTTTGTCAAAATGAGGAAAAGAACCATTCCACAGAAGAACTTAGCAATTCTGAAATCCATGAGGAATTAAAAAAGGCTAATAGCCTTCCTAGTTTGACACCTGCAACCAAAACAGCATATAAGGACAAGCAGCCCAGAGAAGGTTTTTTCCAGTTTCTTGGAAGCTTATTTAATATTGCATCAAAATCTTCTTTGGTAGAGTCTAAACCATCTACCTTCCAAGATGAACCAAACAGATGTGAAAAGGATTTGCAGGACAGAAATACCCTTCTGGAGGGCAGGCATCCAAAGAATCTGAAAACTGAACAGCCTGTCAATTCTACAGCTAAAATAAAAGAGGATTCTGTAAATAAAGCTGACACTGTCCTAAACAACACTGGGAAAGATATCTCACAGGATGTACAAGGAGGCCGGAAACGATCTGCGGATGTGCTAAAGTAAGTTTTATATTTTAATATTAAATATGACAGTGTCTGTGCAGAGCTAGAGCGACCGAGTGCTGAGTATATGGCAGCTGACTGTCATTCCTAAACATGATTTGGGATGACTTGAGCTTATGGAAATCTGTAGTAATGACTACCTTAAAGAAATGTCAAGAGACCAACTGAAACAAATACTATTTTAATGAACTTTAATGAACTTTTCCTAGAACTCTTGTGACCATGCCTACGGTTGGTGTGAGCCCTTTGAAGTGTTAAGAAAGGAAAGATAAGATATTCAGAAACACATCCACTATTATTATAGACTAAGTAAAGGTCAGAGTCTTTGATGGCTTTTTTTGTTTCTCGTTAGTTCTGTAGTTTTACTTCTGCAAAAAAAAAGGATTCTGCATTTTTAAATCATCTTTCATGATTCATTTAACTTGATATTTTTTGCTTCGGTATTTTGTTTCCCTTTGTTCTTTGGGCTTTTTTGTCATCTAAAGAAGGTTATATAAAATACTCAATTAGCTTAAACACGGTACGTCCTTAACAATCCTGTAATATTTCCAAGAAAGGTTTCCAAAAAATTGGTGCCAAGAACATTAATGGATATTTGAGAGAAGAAAAAATAAGAATAAACAAAAATGCTATGTGTTATATTATTTATAGCATTTTAGTTTAATATTTTTAAACTTCAAACTTTTAATAGTTTTTAGCATTAAAGCTATGTATGTATAGGTTCATATATATAGGTTCATATATATTTTTATATATTTATATGTATAAATAATATAATTATTTTCTGACCGTGGATAAACATAGATAGTAGTATTCCAAAAGTAGCTAGTATGTTGAGTTTGGGTACATATGAGCCAGAGTAGCTTAAGTATGGTGTTTATATGTATGATGCCTTTCCAGTTTATGGAAGCATTATAGAATATGAACTAGTCTCATAGACAATGACTCTGTAAGTAATATTTACTTGGGTTTTTAGTACTGTTCGAGTTATTTAAGTTTTAAACAAAAAGTAATTGCAAGTTAAATTATCTAYGGCCTGTGAAGTGTTTTATCTCCATCTAGGAGATCAAAGATTCTGAGAATAGCTGTTTAATGGTTTTTTTTTTTTTTGCATATCAGGCGTGTTCCTATTACACAGTGGATGATGATTTTGGTCCTCTGTTATTCACCGTTGTGTTAAAGAGCCTGAGGCTGAGGAATCAGGATTTCAAGAGGGGAAAGGGCACCTATTCCAGTGAACCTAAACCAATGCTACCAGCATGAAAGCTGGCTGTATATTCACCAAAAATACCCTTTGTGATTTATAAAAATAATGGCTGTGTTCTCTTGAGTACATTTTGTTTTTTGGTAGTGTGTTTGACCAGTTTTTTTAAGAATTCTTAGTGTGGTGGCACACATCTGACTAGGACGTTTTTGAAACTCCGTGTTGTCGCCCAGGGCCACTTCACTGAATTTAATGCTGATAAGAAATTTTCTTTCAGCTATTATCTGGAGAGGCCTAGAATGCATTATGTCGTATTATGTATTATTCAGTAGAAACAGAATTATATTATTCAGCATAGTCTGCTCACTGGTGTGTCTAGTTCCTGCACAAACCGTGCGCTGCTTAAAACCTGTCTGACAGGCTGGCTTGCCCCATCAGTCAGGCTCTGCTGCTGTTGTGCACTCTGGAAACGGGCAGCCAGGCTGCACACCATTATGCCCAGGGCTGGGAAGATGTACGATAAAAGGCAGTTTTGGCCTCAAAGAGAGCTTTAGTCAACAAGGGCAATAGATATTTTTTTTTTCCCTTTTACCTTYGCTCTGTGTAGCGTCTTCTGTGTCCTGTCTCAGAATTTTTTCTGCTTTCTTTTCCAGTGTTTGCTCCTTCTCTGCCCTTTCCCCCCACACTTTTGACTGTTGTAGCCTACAGTGTTAATCTGCCCTCTGCCCAGGCTCTTTGCTTACTCTTTCCTCCAACAAAGTCGGGCTGCTTATAAACTGCACTCTCCTCACCTTTCCTTAGTGTCTTACCTATTTGGGTGAATGTGAGTCTTGGGGATTCAGCTTGGTGCGTGCTGAACTAAGCAAGTAATGGAAGCCTAAAAAGGCTGAGTGGGTGAGAAAAGGCTAAGGGCTTCAGGCAGAAACTCAGTTTTGCCCTTTTCTCCGTTTTTCCTTAATGGTGGAGGRGGGAGCTGCCACGCTTGTTTCCCTCCAGGTAGAAATCACAGTTTTCCACTATCTTTGCTCAGTGTATGAATAGGTCTGCTCTGACTTTTTACTTTTTTTTTTCTCCAAAACATTTGAGTAGTAACTGCTGAGATGCTGGGCTGTCTGTGTTTCAATTTGTACCCMTTACACCTTGTCTTGTTGCTGGCCACCATTGAGCCCCATCCTCTTTACATCCTACCCTGAGGTATTTGTACCTGTTGATAGGACCCTCTCTCCATCTTCTCTAGGCTTTGCTTCTCCTGAATTCGTCTTCAAAATAATATGAATTAGTAAGTTGTGTACGGAAAAAAAAGCTTGCAGACTTGGAAATATAAGGGTAGGAACTCAGTAAAGCAGTCGTCTTTGTGCAAGTAGTTCATGAGTTATTCTGGCTCTATTTAAATCAAAGTTGCAATAAGTATTTTCAATTGACTGTATTTTAATGTTATCCCCTATTGTAGATAACAGACAAGGCAGTGCAGATTTTTGTGTGTACATTTTATCTGTCTTCTCATCAGGCAAGTACGTATTAAATGTTTTTATTAGTGATTTGGAATGATTTAGTTGAKGCATAAATTAGATCTTTTCCATAGAAATAGTCTTTTTTAAGTTGTAGAATTGGAGCTTTTTTCATTGTAGATGTTGTGGAATTAGGCAAACATCAAAACAGCTATTTTAAACTAGTTTAATAACTGTTTAATAATAGTTTGAAATGTTTAAGTACAATAGGTAAGTGGTCAGTTTTGGTGCTTTTTGGTTACACAGTCTCTGTGCAACTTTTATTATGTTTCTCTGCTTAAATACACAATGTTAAATGAATTCTGCTTAGAAGAAATCGATAAAAAGGAATTAAAATGAGAATGAGTCAAAGGTTTTCACTGTTCACTCTTAGAAGATTAAATCAAGGATGCCTTTTTTTCTCCCATGGAAATGATTGTGCTGCCTTTGTTCTCCTTTATGAAAGTTTAAAGGATATAGAGCAGTTTTCTGGTTAAGTACTTGCTTCTTTACTAAATATTAACTAACTGATTTTCGTTTGGCACAGTTAAACTATGAAAGCGCTCCTGATGGCAGGCCATTGATTAGATAGCTTTGCAAAAAGTACTAAGTAGTTAGAAGTGGGTGCTAATCATATAAAGTGCAATAGGGAAACAGATGTAGCATGAAGAAACGGGATGGTCTGTGGATACCATGAAGGGAAGGGAAATGGTTTTCTGCTAATCTCTCAAGGATAGCATCCTGAAAGAGAGATGGGGTGTTGTGCTAGTGATCTGCATATATTCAAAGGCCCCATAGATTGCATTGGTTAAATGGTGATTGTAACCTTTAATTTAGACACGAGCTGAAGCCTACAATTTTACAAACCTATAATACCACTGCAGATGTGTGCTACTGATCTTTTAATTATTTCTTGTGTCATGTGGGACATTCTGAATGAATTTCAGTTAATTCTAAACTCCTGTTAAATATTCAGTTAGAGCTTATCTGCTGTAGAGAGAGGTTGCAAAGGTAAGTGGAAAAAGGAAAATTACTGGTTTGCTTAATCTCCATTAGAGTAGTTCAGAAAAGCCCACAAACCTACTGGATGGTCGCAGGTTCTACCGAGGCCCCTTTTATTAACCTCATATGCTTAAGGAATATTTTGCAAAATAAAAGGAAATCAGACTGCTCCGACSTGTAGGCCGAGGTTAATTCTGCCCTCTGTGTGGGGCCCAGCTTTTGGAAGAGACTCAAGTTTCCAGGCCTTGAGCCAAGGAAAGAGGAATTTGTGAGCTCAGCCTGGGGAGTATGTGTTTGTGAGGGACAAAAGGTATAGGCTGTATTATTTCTCCATCAGCCTGGCAGGCTGACTCTGAGGGGTGGTCCTGTGCTCAGGGGTTCYGATCCTTTAATCCGGACTGAGGCTGGTTGTTGAAGACAAGCACAGGGGACAAAACTGATCAACTGAACAAAGTCTTTGGGCAACAACTTCTGTGGGCAGCGATATAATAGTTGCAGCACTGAGAGTGAGTGAGGAGGGTTGATCCAGTTAAGCCTCACRTTGCTGTATCTAGTTTTCCCTTGGTCTGGCATGGTGGATCACAGGATGKTTGAGGTTGGAAGGGACCTTTAGAGGTCCCCCTGATCAAGCAGGGACACCCAGAGCTTGTCATACCCCGCAAAGAATCACCTTTCCAAAACCAGGGGAACCTTGCAGTCTAACTCACATAAAACCATTCCATCAAGCACACAAGACCCTATATGTAATATATATGGATTTGGTACTTGATAAAGGGTACTCATAGATTCAGAAATTAATGCCAAATAGAAAACCTACGGGATACAGTTTTGAACAGTGATCAGCTATGTTAAAGCTCACCAGATTGACACAGGTGTAAAACTAATGTCAAGAGTTGCCATTGAAAGGCAAAGCACAAGTTCTACTAAGTGTGGAAAAATCTCATTCTTACCAAGGATTGATTGTCAGGTTGTGTAGAATAGTCCCCAGTGGTTGAGGGCTCAGAATAAAAGTGAAAAATGCAAGAGTAGTTTTGGCCTTGGCACTGCCCCTTAATGACGTTTAAAGACAGCCTTCAGTTGTTGAAATAAGCCCTAATAATAGATCTGATGGAAGAAAAGGAAAAAGAAACGAATAAACAAAAAGAAAAACACAGGGGATGCACTTTGCTTCTTTAATTTCTCACTGTTGTCAGTCCCATCAAGTGAGATCAAGAGTTTACCCAGCAGACTTCAAATCTGCAGTGTGGTCTTGCACCCATTATCTTCCTTTCCCCTAATAATAAACCTCTTTCACTTATATATAAGTGACCTTTCATTAATGAGCAACAATTTGGCTTTGAAGTTTCCCTGAAGCTTCTGGAAATGGGCTTCCTGTCGCATGGACCTGCTGCATTCTCAAGAGCACAGTTTGTGGTAGTAGGTGCTGTACAGGCAGCAGGGAATAACTGCAACAATTTGGGTCCTTTGTCTTTTTCATATAGCAGGAAAAAAAAAAAAAAGTATGAGTAATGGGCCATTGCATTTCTTTTGACCGCTTGCTGTTTGCCTACCTGYTAGTACATGTTTTGTTTTTTGGCAGCCCCCAGTAACAATAAGTGGATGCTGTGTGTAATAAAATGCTTAACAATAGCATTTATGAAGGGCTCTGGCTGTTTTGAAGTTCARTAAAACAAAAGCTTATTGCATGGTTTGTTGCACGTGGTTGATGAGATGAAAATCAAAGTTGTACTACTCTAAATRTGTTGATTATAAATCTTGACTGCTGGTCAAGCTTGATTGCTGATAATCAAATTTGATAAACTATTTAAGTTGCTGCTTTTTGCTGAAACTGGCAGAGCCACTGATCAAAATACATTATTGACTGATAGGCTATCAGTCTCTACTACTGATAGAACAGAAGTAAGATAAGAATAGTGGGTATTTGGGTTGGTTGATGAGGTGTTGTCTGAATATTAAGAAAAGCTATTGTTTTCAGGACTAAATTTTAGTATGGTTAGAATTTTTCTATGTTCTATTTAAAAAATGATCTGATTTAGTACCATTTTGCTATTGATAAATAAAGAGATTTTCTGAGGCAAAGTAAGTGTGGMTTTTATGGAAAAGAGACTAATTTTATAAACTGTTTATGTAGAATATCATTTAAATATATTAACTAATCTACAAATAAGTCTTTAGGTAAAAAGCATTTTTAATATAGTAAGTGTTTTTCAGCTTCTGATTGAGTCTTTTCTATTATAAGCATTGTGGACTTGGAGGTGAGAAAGCACCATACATCAGCAAAGGTTTCCTCATAGTGACCAGAAGACAAAAGGCAATGATTTCAAGAGTGAATGTTCAAAAATAGTTTGCTTTAAAGTTACACCCTCTGACTAGACAAGCTCTAACAATAGTTTAGTTAGAGCACTGCAAACTATTTCATTCAAAAAGAGAGGTAGCCAGGAGGAGAGGCAAATTGCAAAGTTACAGGATGTTGTTTTTCATGTGAGGATTTGGCAGATTTTAAAGTCTAGAAAATTCATTGCTACAAATCTAATTGCATAATATTTCCCATTTAAATCTCGTCAAAATTGTGGACTTTTACTTGTCTCCTTTAGAAATCAAGATTATAAAATCCTTCAGACTTTTATAATTCTGGTTAACACTTTTATTCATATTCAGCTTTGTTTTTCTGGTCAGGTGCAAATTCATGGTGATATACAAATACTGTCATTAATTTGTCTGATAACTTATGTATTTTGATTTTAGTTCAGTCACTAGTGGCAGGGTTCATCTTTCTCAATAAATCCCTTTGGCAGAGAATCATAAGTAAATGAATAGAAACTAAATTGCTTCATTCTAAGTGATAGTCTTTCCAAAGTAATTCTTAACAAATATTGTAGCTGAGTGGGGAATTTGTCCAAATTATTCTTGTATGATCAGAGCCCTGTCCTTCTCTGTGATAACCTGCACAGACACAATTTTTTGGCAGGATCTGAACTTCTTAAACCACAAGGATACACACAGCATAGCCATGGCTGTACGTCTTTGATAGTATTTGTTGGGTAATAATGGGAACGCTGTGTTGATCGCATCTATTATAATGAAACATGTATAAGGATTCTCATAGTATGTAAATATAGTTACATATAAGATGTTTAGTAGTGTGCAGTCTGCCAGAGATAGGAGAGATACCTGCTCCACGTCTTGGTGGCACACGGGCATGGGAGTATCGTAGAATCACAGAATCCCAGAACGGTTGAGGTTGGAAGGGACCTCTAGAGATCATCTAGTCCGACCTTCCTGCTCACGCAGGGACACCCAGAGCACGGGGCACAGGGCGGCATCCAAGCGGGTTTTAAAGATCTCTAAAGAAGGAGACTCCACAACCTCCCTGGGCAGCCTGTGCCAGGGCTCTGTCACCCTCACTGTCAAAAAGTGTTTTCTCAAGTTCCTGTGGAACTTTTGGTGCCTCAGCTTGTGGCCGTTTCCTCTAGTCCTGTCGCTGGCCACCACTGAAAAGAGGCCRCCCCCTCCTCCTCACTGCCTCCCTTGAGGTATTTATAGACACTGATCAGGTCCCCCCTCAGCCTYCTCTTCTSCAGGCTGAACAGGCCCAGCTCCCTCAGCCTTTGCTCATAGGGCAGATGTTCCAGGCCCCTGATCATCCTGGTAGCCCTGCGCTGGACTCTCTCCAGCAGCTCCACATCMCTCTTGTMCTGGGGAGCCCAGAACTGGACACRRKCTCCAGATGTGGCCTCAMCAGGGCTGTGTWKAGGGGGATGATCACYTCCCTYGACCTGCTGRAGACAGTAAGATGCTGGAGATGCTGGAGTAGTTGTGGGGAACAGCAGAGCCASAGCGCTGACCCCAGCTGATMCTGACTGCTGGTGGCCKGCACACATGGCAAGCAGAGTGCTTTTAAGCCAGATYCATCACTTTTGGTCCAAATAATTCCCTGATGCAGCTGGCTACAGAGACACCTGAATGGCACAAGGAGCAGTGGGGTTGGAGGTGCACATCTTGGGGTGGRGAAATACGGAGAAGAGGGATGTAGGGATTTCTGTTTTGCTGGAGCTTGTGGCTCCTCTCTTACCCACAAAATTGCAGCGTTGTTTACTTGCTGGTGCTCAACAGGATGGAGAATCACTGCTGAACCTTGGCTGCTGCCGCTCTCAAGGGCATAAACTGGGAAGAACTCAACCCTTCTAGGGCAGCTAAATTGATTTTCGAAGACTGTCTCTGGGAAAGATCAGGCTGGTGATACCCTATCACTCATTCATTTGGTGAATTGTGGTTGGGGGCCTCAGCAGTGATGGGGGTATTCCTAAACTTCCATGGAAGTCCATCTCCAATAAAAACAGAAGGCTTAAAGTTGTTCTTAAACCTTTTCCATAGGTTTATACGCAGCTTAATTTGAACAAGCTGCACTTTAGCACTGCTCAGACTTCGAAATTTTGACTAGAGCTAAAGCCTATGTGGATCAGACGATAGTTTAAGACAAATGTTGTGCTGGGATTAAGCGACTCATTCTCAAAGTAGGGGTAAATTAGGGAATCTGCCATGCGAGAAAAACAGGCCCAGACCTGCCTGCTGGAAAGCAGACCTGCCTGGAGCTGGGACATGGCCCAAAGGTAAAGCTTTTGCTGGCATGAAAGCAATTTTTTAAATATTTCTAAAGGATGAAAGCTTCTTAGTTTAAGAATGATTCATAACACATGCATGATGCAAAATTGAGCTAAATTAATTAAACTGAAAACTAATTAACTGGGTTGTTTTTTTCCACTGAATTATTTTTATTAGGATATTCAACTATGCAATGTAGTTTTGAATTAATAGCAAACATTTCTCAGAAACAGCTTTTACAGAGCCATCTTCATTTAAGGTATTCTCTGCATATGCAGGATAATTGTCCAGGTGTCCTGGGCTGTTAYCTGTCAATAATAGCTTAATCTTCACACCTTCGTGTTTGCTGCTGTTGCGGTAGCAAGTAGTGACCATAGTGCCCTGGTATAACTGGTGCCCGGTTTTAAGGAGACAGCTGGAATACAGGATCATTTTTTTGCTGTCTCCTCGGATTAGCTGTCGCACCTGAGTGATGCCCAAATGCAGTTTCTAGTGTAATTTCCTTTTRATCCATCTGCCCAACTTCTGTTAGCAGCAGTGGACATGAAAGGGAGAGTGCAGTCTTTATTACAGGCATGCTGGAATCAAAACTGTGWTGTTTCCAGAACATGGCCAAAGGTATGGTCCTGCCTGCAGGTACAGCCAYGTCCCAGCTTTAATTCCTCATTACCTCTGAGGAGAGGCTGGGGATTGGGTCAAGAAGGGAAAGCCAAGGAGTRACCTTGTTGCTGTCCTCCACTATCTCATGGAGATAGCCGAGTTCAGATAGAGGCAGGATCCTGTCAGAGACACCCACTGGCAGGATGGGAGGCAATGGGCACAAGCTGGATAATGGGATATGCTGACACTTGGATACATATTTTCCCCATGAGGGAGGTCAAACAAGGGGACAAATGGCCAGGGAGACAGTGGAGCTCCCATCCTTGAGGCTGCCCAGAGCAGGACAAGGCTTCAAGTGCCCTAAGTTCCTTGGCCCCACTCTGCGCAGGAGGATTGTGATGGTGACAACCCATAGTCCTCTCTAGCCTGTATTATGCTGTGATCCGGTGTCTGTATGCCATCCAGATTCTAAATGTGATCTGCTTTTTGTTGTTTCTGAAAGCAAATCTAGAATACAATTGCTTTCCCAGACATGAAGATCATAAAGAAGCAGTACCATGAAGAGCAAGGGGAAGGAAAAACATTCCTTCCAAGGTCACAGAAACAGTATTTGCTTTCTTTAAAATTGTGGTTAGCTTTAAACTGTCCTTATGGAGCCTTAGCTTGAAATTACCTGAAAAATCTGTGGTGTGCAAATCACTGTATGTTTCAGAAGGTCCGAAGTTTGGTTTAAGCAGCGCAAAGTCCCAGAACACTAGTTATTGCAGACTTCAGGTTTAAATCGTGGAGCTGTCCTTTCTGTCAAAGAAATCATTTTCTTTGATGTAAGTCATATATGGCAATTTTTCAGTTACTCTGCAGAGATTTTTTTTTTTCTGTAAGACTTATTTCCATTTATGAAAACCTGACGTGACAACAGGAAACAGTTATCTGAATAAGAAGTGACTTAAGATAATTTCTTCCAGACAAAGAGCCTTAATATAGTAATAAAAAAGATGAAAGATTTTAGTTAAATATACAGTAGGAAAAAGCTAGGTGGAATAAAATTAAAATGAGAAACAATAACATAATTTTCAAATAGGGAAGAATAGACAGGAACCACAAAAGAGGTACTGGTTTAAAACTGTGGTTTTCAGCCAGTAGTCTGCAGCTCTGTCTGGTCTCTGAACTATTTCTGAGCAGTCTATGAAAGGAGATCAGAGAAATGTGCTCATGTGCACTTGAAAAAGTTAGACTCCAGGGCTGGAGAAAACATACCTAGAAGAGTGAGGTATGCATGAAGAGTGAGGAAAAGGCCATTGCATGTGTTGGGAGAACCAGGTGTAGTGTGCTGCAGAAGCAACCAAGCCCACCTTTCCAGGAGCTGTGCTCTCCTACCAACACAAGGATGCAGTAGGAGCTGGGGAGGCTGAAGCCAAGCAAGTGGTAGGTGTCAAGGTAGGTGTGAGGGCTTTCTAGCMTGGATGCCATACGCTGCAAAGGCAGCTGTTCTGCCAGAGGGTCCAGGATGCTATATCCGTGTAGCATCCTATCATGCTGTGTGATCTTCCTGGCTCCGCTTGGAAGTAGTCTAGGGATGTCTGCAGTCTGCTTTATTGTATAGTGTAAATACAGAGATTGAGGGGTCGCCATCAACATACTCTTGAAAAAGATGCAGATAATGGTAGGCTCTGTGGATGCATTTTGATGAGGCATTTGGAGYAGGCAGATTTCCTCTGCCTCTGGGCTTCCAAACTAACAAGCTTGTTTTATGATTAATGCCAATTTCTGTGCAAGTTGCACAGATGTCTGTCACATGAGATGTGTCAGAAGATGCCCTCCTCTCCTCCTTGACTTTGGCCCTTTCTGAACTTTGTAGTTCATAGGTTTTTCTCTGAAATAGAAGAAATCACTACAAGCACCGAATCTTGGCAGATTTTAAATAATTTGTCTTGACATCTTTTCTTGTTGCTGCCAAGCAGTCTTTAGTGAAACTGAATTTAGGCTTTACRGGGAACTGAATAGCCTCCCTTGAGGAAGGGAAAGAAGGAATCTCCCAGTATTTGAAATACGGAGCAGAACTACACACGAGTTACTCAGGCTATCATCTGTATCCTTGCATGAACTGTAAAGAAAATTGTGTCCAAAGAGTTTTTAAGGTAAGTTCTGAAATGACACAGCCCTTGCATGATCAGAGGTGAATTGTTCCTCTAAATGCCTGTGAAACAAGTCTCTGGTGACATTTTTAAGATTTGTATGACACAGCCCGGAGAAGGAACTATAAGCCTCTAAATGTGTTTCATAAGACTTAGAGCAGCATTTAGAGCAAGCCAACTGAGTTCAGCTATAGTGTATGAACATGAGTTTTCATTTTTTAAACATCTTGTTACTGCCTGTGAGTGGTTCAGATCGCAAACATCTCCACATACCCTAGAAAGGAAMGAGCTGGGAATTAAAGGCCTCTTGGCAAAAGTGTTGTAGAACATCCTGAGCAGGGATTCTTGATCRAAGGTCAAGAGATCCCTCAACTGCCATGTCTGTGGAAGAGAGGTCACTTCGTTTCAGGGGAGGAAAAGCAAAAAAACAACAGTAGAGGCAGGTTTGTAGGACAGCAGAGCTGTGTGGAAGGAGATGCTGATGGAGCGTCGCTGTAGCACGAGGCCTGCTCCCGGGATAAGCCGTTCCTGTCATGCCGTGACTAACTGCCGAAGGAAGTAGCCTCCTCCGGGAGAAGATCGTGTCAGGTTCGTGAGCAGAGGAGTGGAGGGGATGGAGGATGGGGTGAGCTCAGGGAAAGAGGAGCAGGCTGAGAGGAAGGAGGAGAGTAGGAAAGCCCAGCCACGTGAAGGGGAAGGCAGAAGGAACCCCAGTTCTTGGCATATCTTTATAGATAAATTCTGAATTCTTCCTGCTGCCCATGAGAGGAAAGCTCAACTGCAGCATGAAAGTGCAAAATGATCGTTGTCAAGCCGTTTATTCAAAATATTACCTTGCTTGTGGTGGAAACATGCACTCAATCCCCTGCAATGCTGTTACTGGGTTCCCTTCAAACACCTGGCATTGCTGTTTTCCTTTGCAAGAGCCTCATAAGGAATGGGTACTGTATTCTGTGTGCGCTCCGTTTGCTCTGTATCCAGAACATACTATCTTCTGTTCATTTTCTTAAAAGAAATACAGTATTTGTTCAGGACTGTTGTATGCTGCCTTGTATTTTCAAGGTTGGCCAAAGAATGGGAGAAATGGTTTAATTTTGTAAAAGCTTGACAGCGAAACCTTCTGATTGTTCAGGACATTTTGACCCCATTGCAACTTCACTGTAGGAGGAGAGATTATGTAGGAAGGGTATTTCTGAGGGAGAGGATGATCAGATCTTATGTGTCCTTAAGATTCATTTTTGTTTCGGCTGTTTGGTGCGGAGGGAATTTAGTGTGTGATAGAACTCAACCAATGTTTTCTTCTTCTAGTATTTTTAGGATCTCTGGGGCTTTCAGAAGTCTTTTCCCAATATTGACAGAAGTTTCCATTAGAAGCTTTCATTATAGACAAAACAATCCATTTAATAAAGGCAAATGAAAGTGCTTTGGAGACTTGGTGTTTGTACATGACTTTCCTTTTTCTTCTATAACTTAATATACCTGGCGTATAAATCCTTTTTTGACATACTGCTGTAGTCTTCATCAGGGCTTATGCCAAAAATAAACCTGGCAAAGTAAAATGAGTGTATAGATGAGTGTTTGTATGTCTGCTTTAATATTGTGGATATGAATAATTCTGCTTGTGGTTCAGTTGTCCTCTTTTTGTTTGTCCAAATACTGCACCGGGAGAGACTGCAGCTATTATTTTATGTAGTACAAAATCCCCACTAAAAATTATATTCAAATAAGAATCTGTACCTATAAAACCTAGGTCAAAAGAGATTCTATTTTTGATGGTAAGTCCACTCCTTTGTTATGCTCTTCTGTACGTACTGAAAGGTTACAATCAAATCCACACASACTGTTAAGTTGTAGTTACGCAGTGATTCTCAAAGAAACAAAATGATTTATTTTACCAAGTCAGTTTGCTTTAGTGAATGGCCTTTTTTTTTTCCCCTCAAGAAAAACACTTCTGAAGAGAGTATGACAATTACCCAGAAAGGTGAATYGCTGCATGTGGCCAAGACAGAAGTAAAAGTCAGATGGTAGAAGCGTTGGAAAGAATTTGTTCTTAGTTTAGGTGGGAACTACTGAAAAAATGAGTTTTGTGCCATCTGAGCAYGAGCATTTCTCTAATGTGAAAAATCTAAAAGGTGTCATTCACATTCAGAGTGTCATTGCCCACTTTTAGCTAATATTCTTTAGCCAGAAAAGAAAAGGGGGATGGGAGAAGCATTAAAAAGGAAGGTGAGGATTTGTTGTTTCTTTTTATTTTAAGAAAAAGTAACTTTGTTCCTCTAGAAATTTGAAAGATAGCAAGAGGCTGTGAACTTCTGCTAACTACATCAGATGGGCAGTGAAGGAGCAGGAGCATGACTTTTCCATTGTTTTTTTGTTGTTTTTCATTAGTTTTTGTATTAGTTTTCTTAGTTATTAGATTTAAGGCTGATGAATATCTTGGCCTATCAATTCCTTCTGACATTTCCAGGCCTTTTTTTTTTTCCCTAGTATTCAAAGTTTTCTTTCTTACCTGATCTTCATTCACTATCTTCGCTTGATCCTTATCATTCAGAAAGCATCCTCCTATTGTGTCCTTTCTTTTCCCMATGTGTGCTTTGGTTCTGCTACTCCTCTTATTTATTACTGAATTGAGACTCTGGGTAAAAATTCAAATTTCAGTTCTGTGCTTTTAATGATCATTATTGGGGTTAAAAAAAAAAAAGGGGGTTAAAAAAAAAAAAGTTGAAGTATAGGCAGACTTTAATAGGGTGTAACATCTTCAAGAAAGAATGTTCATTTCTGTCCTTGCAAATGTTGGCTTGCAGTGGCGTCTGTAACCAAGAGTTCAGTTGTCTTGGAGAAAGCAAGTGATGGAAGTTGTTTGTAGCAGTGTGCAGTTTTGCTTATATTTAAGTTATCTYTCTTCAGTAGAAGATAGTGTGGTGTATAACTTGTTGTGCAAATCATTATTAGAAARCAGAAAAAGAGAAAAAAAAGAACTGAATTCAATCTACAGTCTGTGTTAACCTTCATGAACAGCACACGAACTGTTCAGATATTCTGTCTGTTTGTGCTTATTATGGTTCTTGTTACAGGCAGATGCAGTGGAAACCAGAATCACCTGCAGTTACCTATGCAACATATCGAGGCTCTGCAAGAATTAGGCAACTACTGAAAAAACAGTCAGAGAAGGCTGAAAGAGAAGAAAGTACTGATAGCAGGAATGGTTCCCTTGTCAGAGAAAATGGAGAAATCCAGATRACAGTGTCTTCAAAACCAGGACATTTATTAAAGGAAAACGGAGAAGTTGAGGGTAAAGACAATGAAGATCATGACCCAGTGAATTCTTCTACCATTGAAACAGAACTGAAAAAGTCTCAGCATTGCTTAGGTGGCAGTAAACGTGAAATAACTGCAAATACCTCAGCTTCATCTACTGATTTATCTAGTGAAGTGGATTTAAAATACACACCAGCTTTACATACAACTAGAGTGAAGAGGACGTATTCACTAGATTCGTTTTTGTCATCTGATAGGAACAGAGAGGTCCTGATCGATTCCACTTGCCAGAGTACTGATTCCACTACAATGAGTCTTGTAAATCATTTCATGGAAAAAGAAGGAATGCCAGGAGAATCAGACGCTCAGTTTCAGGCAGATGAAAATGTTCCTTCTAACAYTGATAAAAAAATTGATTGTAGCAAAGGAAGTACTAAGGAATCTGAAAAAATAATGCAGAATGATGGTTTTCGTTCATCCAAATCAAAAAGAGAAACAGTAAATGGTCAACTACAGCAGACAGAAGGAGAATATTGCTGTAATCATCAAACAGTGAGCCCCTTAGATCTAACACTGAATATCCAAATGCTTCATTCCTCCACCACTGCATTTCAAAAAAGTACAGATAGTGCAAACAAAGATAGTGATGCTAGCAAAAGTGATGCACAAAGAATTGTGCCAACTGTAGCAAGTGGGCAAAATCCACAAGGCTCTGTTTCTGCTGTGCATCGGCCTTTTGATGAACAAATACCTGCTTCACTTAGCAAGGAGTGCCGAGTAGACAGGAGCATAGCTACAGGTAACCCAACTACTGTAGCTGCGTCTGTTAAAAATTATGAACATGCAGTCATGGACGGGGAAACCAGAAATGAAGAACTGAGTGAACTAGGGAAAACCATGCATATACAAAATGATCATCAATTAATCTTTGTGGACAAGGATACTAGTAAGGATACTAGTGCAGAACAGTCTGATTTATCTCCTCTAGAAACTGAGGAGTTTGAAACAATGAAAGTTTCACCTGAGGCCATAGTAGAAAAGCTTGACAAAGAATCATCTTGCCTTCACAGGTGTGGAAGTCTGAACTCTAACTTTTATGAGCTGATACCACCTCTCTCTGCTTCTTATGAGTTGTCTTTTAGAACTGGAGGTTGTTGCTCAGCTTCTCATCTTCCTAGCTCTCAATCTGAAAATAAAGCTACAGGGGAAAGAGAAGCCAGTTTAGAAGATGTGAGAGATACTATTTCTTGTCCTGATCTTGAAGATGAGAAGAACAAATCCCATGAGCTTGCAGAGATAAGCCTGTCAGGAAACTCAGTTCCTGTCCGTGAGGTTGGTGCTATTTCCCTTAAAACTGTTCAAAGCATTTCTCCCAAGACAACAGTTGTACCTGCAGAAAATGACACAGCAAAGAGTGAACTTTGGCCTTTAATCAGCACTGACAGGACAGATGATGCTTTTGCTGCTGCTTCTAAAATAAGGAAAGCTGGTACATCTGAGACTGCTCCTGTTCCTTCTCAGTCCAGCAATGACGTCTCTGAATTTTCCTCTCATATGTCCAACTCAGAAGAAATTTTGGAGGTTTCACATTCTGCCTTGAAACATGGAAGGAAGCCCTTAACCAAGCACTGCCCTTTTGTCTGTGAAAAAGATGTTAATGTAGGTGACATTGCTGACTCTTCATCTAGTTCTGGAGAAGCTAATATGACTACTTCTTCAAAACTTGATAACAGTAGTAAGCCTGCAATATCATCTGTGTTACTTAATTCTTCATCTGGCAACCATCAAAAAACACCTTCTGCCACTAACTCTGAAAATGACAAAATTGCCACATCTGCTGCTGCTTCTGAACAGGATGGCCAATCCAGCTGTRTTTTTCCTGCTGCTGAGTCGAGAGGAACTATCCCTGAGGACAAGATGACCAAGACGCCACTTTGCCCAGAAGACTCAAGAGCTACATGCCCAGATGTTTCTGTAGAATTTGACATTAACATAGCTGAAACTGATCACTCTGGTGCTGCCATAGACCTGTGGGGAGCTTCCATCCCCAAGGCTGCTTCACCATCCAAAGAAACCTGCAACCTTCCTGCTTCTGCCCTTGAAACACTGAGGGTTGCCCAGGAAAGCAGTAATTCCCCTAGTCGTAAACTCAGTGATGGGGGAGAGACTGCATCCCCTGCACAAAAGCCTGATGGTGTCGTGTTGACAAAGAAAATGCCATCACCTATCTGCCCTTCAGAGTCTTTGGAAGTGGTATCTGAGCCAGTCTGTACCGAGAATGTGAGGATAAATACCATAAAAGAGGTGGCTCATTATAATCATGTTCCTGCTGTCTCAGAAACCTCTTCTAAAATTGGTAATCAAGCAGCTGTTTCACATAGAATATCAAATGAGCTCTATTCTGCGAAAATTTTGAAAGATACAGACATGGGAGGGCAAGAACATGCCAAATTCCAAGAAGCTGCTCTTTTATTTAAAAAAGCTGAGGAAATAGTGGAGTCAGTTTTACACTTGGCTCTAGAAGAAATAATAGCAAAACAAGCAGTTGGTGTCTGCCAGGTTTGTGGGAGCAAGGATAGTTTAATAAATCTGGATGCTCTAAATGATCAGCAAATGGGAACTGTACAGCTGGAAGCAGAAGAAATCCAGTCAGCTGTGCAATCATTAGAGCAGTTTAATGAGAACCATGCAGGAAGCTCCTCTTCATGTAAAGAAAAGGAAACAGTTGATACAAATAATCAAGATGAACAGATTCCTTTTTACATCCCTGATAAAATTGACCTACATAGTTCACTGGCACTGAAAGCAAGAGAAATAATTGACGAAGTTATTAACTCAGCCAAACAAAAGCTGACATCCAATCAATGGCAAGGCAGTGAGAATAGAAAGCCTTCTGAAAAGCTTGAGCCTAACCCTAAGGCTGAAACTCCAAAGATTTTAAATCTAGATATTAAATTATCTGCCAAAACACAGAAATTAACCAAAGAAACAACAGAGAAAATGGAGGCTCGAAGTAGAAGCACTGAAAAAGCAAATTACTCAAACTTGTCTTCATTGCCAAATAGTATGGAAAATGGTGTACATTACCACAAAGGAGGTGAAGTAATACCAAATAATATATTTACATGCCAAACAAACGGGTTTCTTTCTAATGGCAGTTTAGCAAAGCCAGAATCTGACCTTACACTAGTAGCAAAAGAGAATACTGAAAAGGTATATGGAAATATGACTGCCACAGAGATTTGTGGCAAAGATAGAGTATTGGCAACCACTAGCAAATCTGACGTGCCTTTACCTTTGATAAATAAACATGCTGCTGTGGCTAAAGAGGTGTTTCTGCCTTTGCACTCAATAGACTCATGCAATAGTACAAATAYGCCAGAGTGCACGTTGCGGCCAACTGTAAATGTTAATGTGTCGTCTTTTATGCGTGATGAGGAAGATGTGAGCATGCAGAGTGAATCCAGAGACAAAAGCAGTCCTCAGAGTTCTCTGGAAAGCATTGCAGAGAAAACTCTGTATGAGCCCTGTGAAAGAGAGGCTGCAGAAGACGTATCTGCAAAAGTAAGAGCAACTTTGGAAGATGTAAAGGCAGAGAGTAAAGAAGAGTTGGCAGAAGGAGCAAGTGAGGTAACACAGGTTGATGTTGGATTAAATACACAGTCCACTGCATCTGACTTGCCTGCTCTTGGAGAGGATGGTGAAGGGGAAAATCATCTCAACTTTGCCCAAGATAATGAGACTCTAGAGCAGGTAAAAAAGGAAGATGGTGACATGCAAAAAGATGGTCATCTCAAAGAAAATGTCTTGGACTGCAGTGATGACTTGGAGGAATCAGATCTTTTGTCCATCTCTCCACCAGTTGAACAGAGAGAAAACAGTTCTTTTACCATAATTTATGAAGATGCTCTTCAAACTGAGAACAAATCTGTGTCCRCTGATGAGATGCAGACCAGCTCCCTCTCTTCTGACCTGTCTTTACATAACATAGGTCATCTCCTGATGTGTGAAAGAGCGGAGAGCAACCATGAACCAGCCCATCCTTATGAAAGGAATAACAAACTGAATGAAGCAATGGAGAGCCGTAGCTCAGAGTCCTTTCTGAGTGTAGAGGCCAAGCGCTACAGGATATATCCTTTTTCCCTGTCTCCCATATATGAAGATGACAGCTCCCAAGAAGACCTGCTCTCTCCAGATGTGTCACCAGAAGGCCTTCCTAGCGGGGTATCTAAAGATAATACTGACCATTCTTCTGTGCTGTCCCTTCTTCAGTCCGTTTCGGAGCGCTTGCAGTTTACTGCTCAGCTTAGTGAAGAGGAGGAGGAAGGGGAGGAGGAGGAAGAGGAATTATTTTATGGAGAAAATATTCTTGATGCTAACAGCGAAGAAGAATGTGTGTCCAGCCAGTGGACAGGGAATTTAAAAACGGCCTCTCAGTCAAATGACCGAAATAGGTCTTTGTTTCCTGAAGAAACACCTTTCCTTTCAAAAGAGCAGCTGAACTCTATGGAGCAGCCAGAAGTGTTTCCAGGTGCTGCTTTTCCCAGTCAAACATGTTCTGAGGCAGTTTCACAGAAAGTTGATGCTGCTGTAAAGCTTTCTTCTACAAGCGTGTATTACCAATATTTGCAATCTGCCAGAAATTACTCCACGGAGAAGGGAGCCCAGTTTGGAAGCCTTCTGCAGGATATGTTGCAGCCCAAGAGTCGCKGGTCCCAGGATTATGCCTTGCCAAAACTGGGAGACTTGGCAGCGGTAAGATGTCGTGTTGTATAATATTAGGAATCCAAGTGACTAGCTCAGGTTCAAAGTGACCAGCCCTTTTAAGGCAAATATTGTTTAAGATCATGGATTAAAAGAAAGTTTTCTGACAGAATGATTTAAAAGACATATTGTCTATGATTCAGCACACGGATGAAAGAGTAGCTTAGAATTGTGAAAAGGGAGATGTATATAAATAGAAATTGTAACAGGAAAACGTGTACAACTGCAAATATGTGTAACAGCAAAGCACATATTGTCCATGCTGATGACATTTCAAGCTGAAAATCACAGACTTGACTTTTCTATGAAAGTTATTGTCTTTCATTTCTTCCCCTTTGAGGTTAGTTGAGCTATGTTACCCAAGAATATGTATGTCTGCTGACTGGGCTATTTGATTCTTTCCATACAAATTCTGTAAGTTATAGCTTAGTTAGCAAATAAGTAATCTAGCTCCTTCTGTATATTATTCCTTTTTTTTTAGTTTATTTAAACCAAAGTTAGATGAGGAGATAGAAACATTCTTCTTACATTTAGGAATGAGCAAGTCTGCATAGACCCAATGTGCAGGGAAAGAAGCAAGTCTTCCTACCTGATGTTGCCAATGATTTGTTCTGTTTGGGGGGATTTGCTTTGTTGCTGCTAAGACGCTGGAAAGGGGATGATAACGTTTCCAGAGGTGGTTTTCTTCCATAGAAATCCTTCCTATCAAACTCTTACTTTCTGCTGATTGATTAACTCTATTAAACTCTTTAGTTTCTGTTATCTTTAAGTGACAGCAATACAAATCTTGTGGGGTTTTTGTTTGTTTGYTTTATTTTGTTTTCTTTTTTTCTTTTTTTCTACTGATAAAAGGGGCATACTCTTATAGGAATAGTGGACCAAGAATAATCTGTCTATATTGTGTGCTACTGTTATAGCTAATAGTTATATATGCTAATAGTTAATTTTCCATATCCTTTTAATTTCAGAACTTCATTGACAGGGCAAGTTTGAAATACAATCCAAGGCCAGGAAAGGTGAGCAGAATTTATTTGTCACTTAGATCAATGGGAAGATTGGAATAATTCATCATATCAAAAATACTAAATGGGAAGTATTTGAAGTTGTTAGTCTAGTTTTCTTTATTTTAATGCTGCATATGTTTGCACATGCTAATGAAATGCAATTATAAAATGAGAARTGAGTATAAGAGTACTGACAGTGGTAGTTCATGTTTCATAAAAGAGGAAAGTGTGTGGTACATGAATTGATTCAGCACAAAATGAAGTTGGTTTTATTCCAAGTAAAAATTAACTGTCTACCCTGTGTGTTGAAATGGGCCCTCATTATATGCATTGTGTGTTGTTTCAGATTATTATTTATGACATTCATGGCGACAAAAGTAAACAAGAAATTCATTCTGATGTGCTAGATACCACATCCTGGATCTTTCCAATTGGAGCATTACTTAGGATAATTAGAGGATGGTAAGAAATGCAGGTCATATGTAAATCATTCCAAAACACCATATGTGTGTTTTTCTTGTATTTTCATTTCTTCTATATATAACACACATCTAATCTGTAAGAATGCCTTTTTCCTTGTTTATAACTAGAGTGATATCAATAAAAAAGCATGAAATAGATTTTTTTTCCTTCAGGGGAACTGGCTTTAAACAGAACATCTCTTACAGAACCAAAGATAAGCTTAGATTTTTTTGCCTCAAGTGGTGAGTCCATATGCTGCCATAATCATCACTAGATGTATGTGTACACCAAAGCAAATTTTTTTTTACAGTTGAATTCCATTATACAATAGCTCTTTTGAAAGGACTATAAAACATACAAGTGCTACTGCTACTTGTATGTAGCATCCATACAGCACATTAAAATTTTAGGTTTTTTTTTGTATGTTCCTTTTTTCTGCATACTTGTTTTTTCTTGTTACAAAATGCTGAATGCAGTCATTAGCATGTGTATGTTTTAGCCCTAATGCAGTGTATATTGTATACACTGAATAATGTATATTTTTAAATTTTTGATTAATATAATTGTTCTAGTGAAAAAGTCTTTTTATTAGCAGAGGCTTTTAAGCTATTTTGCGTACAGTTCAGTTTTTAAGTTGTTATTTTATATCCTGGTGGAAATACATGTTTTATTTTTAAAGCACAGAAATAAATTTTCCCAATTTACCCCAAATGAATATGACTACACGTTCTGCTATTGAGGTATGATGTAAGAAAGGGCACATAGTGGGCTTGATTAGGAGCTTTTACAGGAGCTCTTGGCAAATATGCAGCATAAGGACAGTTTTATCTAACAGCAATTATTTGGTTCATGATTTTATTATTACAGCTGGATATTTTATGAGAAACCAAACTTCCAGGGTCGGAAATACGTATTAGAAGAAGGAGAAACAGTCCTGGATCTCCTTTGGGATCTTCCAGGCATGAAACATCGTCGACGAAATCTCATAGTTGGTTCAATCAAACATGTGACAAAGGTATGGACTTTGTTAATATATTGTGTCACATTCAGACTTAATTCCTGCTGGCAATAGCAGTGTAGGAACAAAATGTGTATGCTGTGTTTCTTGCTTTATTCACACTTCCTATGAATTACACTTCTTACTTCAAAATAAATCACAGAGTTTGATTGCTGAGGGTTTATTACTTGCTATTTCTTTTTTTCTATAAATATATTTTTCTTCTTAAATATAATGAGAAAATACAGATTATTTGCCTTCTGTGACACAGTGGCTCCTCTCTTTAGATATTTAGGTGTGCAATTAACTGAAATGAATGGGAATAATTCATAGTCATTATTAAGAAATGCTTACCTTAAGCTTAAACTATCTACTGTATGCACATGCTTACTCTTTTGGAAATTAACAACTGAGATTTTTACTTCCTTTGTACAACATAACTTCCAAAATTGGCCTATCTCCACCTACAGCTTTATGTTGTAATTTGGATTCCACAGGCTCTGGTGAGACAAGTGGTGCACCTACAGTATCTGGCTCTGCATGCAGCCAGAAAAGGAAAAAGCATTTTGTTTGAAAGATAGGAATCAAATGCCTGAAATTAAATATAATACATTCATTATTATTCAGTGAATGAGGAATATATTTACCAGATTTTGTGATTTAGGAAGAATTAATGTTCGTTTTGTTTAGTGTAACATTCTAGTTATTCACAGGGCAAGGGGTCTTTTGTGAGAGAATTATCACTTGTATTGCAATATGAAAATGTTTTAGAGTACAAAAAGTACTGCTTTTTGTTTTCTACTGTAACTACTTTCTACTGTATTCAAGTCATTTTATAATTTGATAGCCTTTTGTCATCTGTACAAGGACATAATGTCATAACAACAACTATAAATACTTTTCCATTCTCTGAAAATCATTAAAAAGAAAGTAATCAGAAGAGGTTGGCTGAAGGCACAAACAATGAGCTTAATTAATTCAAATAAGTATTTCACCAATATCGGATATGAATATTATCAATAATGCCCAGGCTAAATGATTAAAAGAAATCCATCAGTAGTGGATGGAACAGTGTGGAACTAGGGTCAAAAGCTGAGGGAAGCTTACTGTGTCTTCAGTGCCTAAGAAAACCCTTGGCTAGTAAGGACACTGAGGATAGTTCCATCATGCCTCATAAAAATCTTTCAAACTACAGTTTTTTAAGCTATAATGTTGTAGCTTCAAAGCTGCAATAGCTTTCAAGCTCTAATTTTTAAAGATTATTCTTTCTTCCATTATGTGGTTCAGTTTTATGGAACACAGATGGAAACCTTTGTTATAGTACATTATTTTAATACCTGACACGTTATTGCTTGTGTAACTTAAAAAACTCCACTATCTGGCAGGTGTGCATATTCAGGAGTATTTTTGCCATTAGTCAATAGTGTTACGTGGAACTAGTAAAATTACAGAATTTACAGAGCTGAGTCTTGTCCTTTCAGCCAGGCTTTGTGAAAGCACTCTTTGTTTTAGGTTATACTTCATCTGCTATGAGACTAATTTTAGTGGTTTACCCAAGTATTACCCTTTAAACTTTTTTTTTAGTAGGCATTGCATTTCATTGATAAATATTTCTCAATATTTCTCAATTATTTCTCATGTTGCATATGTATAATGTGATCTGCAGGATCACATGTTTGGTTGTCATTGTCCATTTTCGTAGGCTGAGCAGGCAGTGTGGTCATGCCCAGTTTGGTCATCCTGGCTGTGTTTTCAGGCTTTTCTTTTAATTTTCCTAATGGCTTTTTAATGTGGTTTTTAGCACCTGCTCAGATGCCTTGAGTTAGCATATTTGAAAATTGGATATATTTGAGAAGAAAAGAGCTTAACAACAAGAGACAGATGTTTATGAAAGAAACTGTAGGAGGTGCCTTCAATAATATTTTTATTTTTTACTGCCATRTGTTAGTGAGCTTAGAAATAATCTGACAGTATTGTGTTCTGATTTTATTTTGAGCCYGCCCAAAAAGCAGAGATTCTATTAACTTTGTGTTTAGCTTGTTGCTCAACTTACTCTGGATGCAAATTGGTTGCATCCRTGGGTGTTTAATTTCAAGGAACTTAAGGGGGAAAAAATTCCCCCAAACAGACTGTGTAACTGGTAAAACTAAAACCAATCTGAAGGTATGGAGAGCCTGAATTCCACAAAGGCCAAAATTTGCACATCCCAACTCCACGCACAGGTTCAATGTGGATCCAGCAGAACAGTCCATTTAGTCAAATTAGTGCTTTGGTATACTGGAAATATTTATATTTCTTGTGAAATCACAGAACTTTTTCCACCTG
The DNA here is from genome assembly GCF_003342845.1 of Nothoprocta perdicaria. Lineage (NCBI taxonomy): Eukaryota > Metazoa > Chordata > Aves > Tinamiformes > Tinamidae > Nothoprocta > Nothoprocta perdicaria. The sequence goes on from NW_020455339.1 coordinate 721,512, forward strand.
TTTCTGGAGCCCTGAAGAGGCTGCTTTAATGTCGCTTTTCCAACCTGAACAGAGTTCAGGTGTTTCCAGTCTGGGTCAATCCTGTAAGCAGCTATTTTGCAAGATAACTGGAGATCTGAAACTGCTTATARTCTTTCTATCTGCAAGATGATTAGGTTGAGAATAACTGGATTCCTTGTGAACTCCTAAAGCAAGGAAGATATTGATTCAAGCAGAGAATAGTCAAGTGCCGCAGGAAGACATCCAGGAGCTTCAGATTGTCTCATTACTGGTACTTAMAGGATCACGTAGGCATTAGTTTTATTATTTTATTTTACTTCTACCTGTGTTGAGTTTTGTAGTTTACTGGTGATGATGGSTGGCAGCAAGAGTGGCGCAGAGCAGGAGGGTTTGAAGAAAGACTTTTAGATGGATAAAAAGACTGTGTGGACGGAGAATAAGATGAAAAAAAATACTGGGGACARCATTTGCCTAAGGACAAACTATGTGTCAACAGCAAGATTGTCTAGACTGTATTAACAAGCAATTGTGTGAGCACCAGAACTAATTAGTCCTCATTTTCGGTAGGCTTTTTCTTCTCATGATTGTTTTGACTTTTAGTTTGAGAAGCCAGGCTTTAGTCATGCTTTGTCCTGTTGTTGACATAAGAGGCTACTTCATTTAAGTAGGCTGCTTTGCATCATTTCAATCGTGAGTGCTTGCAGCTCCAAGGAGAAGATCTACCAGTGCCAAACTTCTTTAGCCCCTCCGGTGCTGCTAGTGCTGTAACTCTAGACCGAGAAGAGGATTGAATAGCAGGAGACCACCCAGAGTGGTTGGAAGGCTCTGTGTCTCTCACTCTTGAGTTGGAGCTCATGAACAAACTAGAAGACAGGCAACGATGCCACCAAAGAGGGACATTTAATGCAAAGAACTTGAAGTTGGTGCATAATCCTTTTAAAAYACTTGAACCTTTCTGCCAAGAGGGCACATGTTTCAGAAGTGTCTGTTCTCTGCAGACAGGTATTCCGCATACTTTGGAAACACTTTGCAGACTGTAGGAGATGGTGTTGCCTTTGCAAATTCTCTATCATCTTTAGTAGTAATGTTTTATTACCAAAAGAAGGGAAGTCCAGGCTGGCCTTGCGGAGATAGGAAGAGGGTATCCTAGAGTGAAGGAAGACAGAGTGGGAAGCTTGTAGGTTGTCACCTATGTAAGCATGTACTAATTGTGTATTAACRTCAGAAACAAATGCCACTGCCCAGATGAGTCCTCACTTTTCTGCTGAGCTTTTTCTTCTGTTTTTACCTGATGTGTCAGTAGGTAATGAATATGACATGAGTTTTGACTGCCTGTAACGATGGAGGTTGGGGGAGAGCAGGGAGAAAACTTTCCAGCTTTGGATCTGGCCTGAAACAGCATGGCAATAGTTTTGCATGTAGGTATCTCGTTTAAAAATCTTGACGCCTTGAAAATGAAAGGGCTTTGGACTGAAGGATCTCGTTTTAAAACTTAATGCTATCATATCTGTCTGGTTTTAAATTTGTTTTAAAGATGGTAGCTTTATTAACAAAGTTAAAGAGGCTCTGAAAGTAATGGTGCCTATTAAATATGCTCAGGGAGATATGAACGTGCTGGGGCAAATATTTAGCAAAATATTTAACAAACAAAAGTTTACATGTTTAAATAGATGTAAATATTATATATAAAATATATATGACACAGTACTTGAGTGTACATCTGCAAATATATAGTGTTCATCTTCTGTACTAAAGGTTAAGACTCGATTTTACTATTCTCTGCAGCCTGCAAATGAATGTCAGTCTTAATAAACGTAAACTGAACTCACTAGGTCAGTCAAATAGTGTATTACTAGAAATACCCTTTTTAGAAAACATAACATACTTCTTGCTCAAATATATCATTACCTTTACAAATAGCTATTTAAATTACTTTTGATAATGACCTGACTTTACTACGTGACACTTTATGAAAAACCCTTTGTGGACAGACGCAGCCCGCACACTCATCACAATGAATAGAGTTTATTTATGGCTGTCAGCACCTGTCTGGAGACAGTGATAAATGGGAGGGAGCTCTCCACCACAGTCAGTGGTTACCACTTCACTTACCCCGTGGAGAACTGGTATGTGTTTCACCTCATGAGGTGAAGGAGGTGAAGGAARGTGCCTCCTGAGCTTCAGAGATGAGACAGCAAACTTGAAAAAATAATAGAGACYGGCTCTTTCCAAACCTGAAATGAAAAAAAAAACCCTCCCACTGAATTAAAGTTAAGCATACTCTGTCTCATATTCTGTCTGGGCCYGCAGGCAAAGATACTTCATTTTGGTGCTTGTTTARTCTTGCAGATGCTTTGTTTGAAAATTTATCTCAAACCATTAACAGCCTTGCATTGCTGTTTGTAGAATTCTTACTGATACATACAGAAATCCTAATTTTGCTTATCAAAAGCATATTGTTGGATTCCCAGATTCCAGTSCACATAATGTAAATGCAGCCTTTCTTAGCATATAGATGGTATCTGGCATCAGATGCCATTTGGGTAGGAGTGAAAAAGAAATTATGCGATGGAGACCTTAGAGCATTTATGCCCTAATTTTTAGGAAAACCACAAATAGGCATATGTTGAAAGCAATAGGTTGTGTTGGAATAAAAGCATTAGATATAATTTGGAGAAATGAACTTCAAAAATGTTTTAACTGTGATTTAATAAGATTATTGTGTTTCTGAAAACTGCAATGAGACTTTTTTTGCCACTTATGTTTCCCACTTACCATATATTAAACCTTCAGCGTTTTTCTATAAAGCAACATTGTRGTAGAGAGTTTCTTCCAGGTCTTTATCATTTTGCTTATCTGATGATAGAAGTTCTGATATTCCTTCTCCCCCAAAATAAAACATGCATTGTTTGTATTGTGTGTATTGTAAGGAGCACAGAAATATGATTGTTATAAGAGCAAGAATTAAAAGAGTGCATTGTGGTATTTCCAGTCTCCTGAGGAAAGTAAATAACTTACTCAAGTGCATATATCAGCGTTGACACATTTATTCCTGATAGTTAAATGACTATTGGAAGAACTTTGTTATCCAAGAAGAGGTATGTTCCTAGGTCGGATGTTAGTTTGTCATTGAAACCTCCACCAAAAACATATCTAAACATAAGCTAAAGACGTTTTTTTCTGCAAGCTCTAGCATTTTGCCTTTTGGGCTTTGTGAGGAGTTACAAGGCATGTGGGAATCAGGGTGGTGGTGCCAGCCTGGCTGGCTCCTCTGCACCTCCTGGAGTCCARCCGTTCTGCTGAGGACCCCCTTGAGGAGAGGTTTTCGGCGAGCTCCTCGAGCACACACACGAAGGGGGATCCTTTCTAGATTTAGGGGTCTCTCTAGGTTGTCCCAGTACTTTAACCTAATGCCTTAGGTGAAGAGGATAARGGGAAGGGTACTGAGATTTGAAGGGTTTCTTCTACTTGGTAAGCATGTGCACAGGTTTCTGCTAACAGGAAGACTACTCTCTAATGCACTGCTGAATGTTATAGAAGATGCTCAGATTCATGGTGGCTTGAGTGCTGGAAAAAAAAGTAGTGGCAATGCATTTTATATAAGTATTATGAAATTAATATGATTTAATAAAAACTCTGCGAATTCTAGAGTAGATCACATGTTTAACAAGTTTTTCTCCAGCATGATGTATCACCAGATAAAAACTCCAGCAAGATAATAGACTGTTGTTCAGTCTTGGAGTAAGGAGAGAGTTGTTAAAGTGCCTACTTAACAAAAGAAGTGTTTCCCATACTGATGTTTTTAACTGTTTTTGTTTGTCTGAAATGCTCTAGTTATATTTAGCATGAGAGAAAATTCAGCTCATACCTAGAAACATAGTTGTACAGAGCTTGACTATTACTTGAGGAGGGGAAAAATGGAAGCAGGAAGCATTTTACAAATTTTACCTTTTTACTAATATAGCTACTTATCTAAATATGTGTTGTGGTAACACYGTCTGTCAGTTTTTGAAAGTAGCCAGATAGAAATACTGCATAGCTCTTCTTCAAAATGTTAGTGACAACTGGAAATTTACTTTACTTTTCCAAAAATCCCTCTCTTTTGGGGGGGTGGAGGGGGAAGGCTTCAATGTCATGAAGTCCACAGTTAGGTTAAAGAAGATGAGAAGAAAAAAGAAGGAAACATAATGGCTCTTTCTCTCCCAATGTGGTGGGCTTTCCAAAGGTAGGTAACCATAGTGCTTGGGTTGTTTCTGTAGGATTGCAGCATTCCAGAAGTGGAGTTCAGCCTGGGAGCTGGTGCAGAAGGATGTCCCATCTGCATACAGAGTGCAGTTGCCAACTTAGAAGAACTGGATGTTGAAAAAAACCCTTATATAAGGGTTAAATCAGGAGTGTGAGTACTAAATCTTTTTTATACTATTTTGCAAGCAAGTGAAAATGACATCATGGGGTAAAAGTCCATCAGTGCTAGGAACAGTATTTTGATTTCTTGTTGTAGAGCAGTTAATATGTTTGATATGTTAACTGCTAGATAGATAACTTATACACACTACACTTCAGACCATACCGTGTGGGCTCCTAGCTGTGGAACCAAATGCTCAAAGGCCTCTTGCTGTTGGAGAAAGAGTTTTGTATAACTCTATTATTGAGTACCTTTATAAATAGAAGCAGCACCTCAGCTATAAATAACTTCTGGTTCACTGGGGAGTAGATAGTGCCTCCCTAGCCCATTTACCTATTAATACGATAGCACTGTGGCCAAAATAGGAATATTTTATCTTTCAAGCATTCATCAGGCTATTGCTATATCCTAAAATTCTACAGAAAGATGTTGCAATGTGATACAGGCGTCTTTGTTAGTCCAGTATTTCCTGTGTTTATTAAGTCTGTTTCCTGTGTAAGGTTCCAAAATTTCACAGTTCTTGGGGTGGGGGAATTCTGAACCTCTTCTCACAAACTGATGTGGAGTAGAAAGAGCCATTCTCTTGCAAGAATCTGTTGCATTCCAATGTGAACCAAACCTGCCTTCAAAATTCTCCTAAATTTCCTGTGAAGCTTCAGGTGATAAAATAAAAAAGATTTTTTTTAAAAAAAAAGTTTTGCCTTAGTTTCAACAGAACTTTGTCTGTCTAGTTTCTCCCTATTTTATAGCATATGTGTGTAATTCTAAGAATGTAATTTACCATTAGGCTTATTGTGGTGTACCAACTACCAACCAACTGCTACATTCTCTTGTTCTATTTGCTTTAAAACAGTCTGAAGGAGTCTCAAGATTGGATTGTAGTCTTAGTATCAGAATTGGGATAGCTTACTTTCTGAAATCGTTTTGTAAAAGAATATATATTAATAACTTCCTGGAAACTGGAAAAAAATGGAAAATAACTGGAAAAAAAAAACCAAACAAAATGTTAGTGGGGTTGATATAGAAGCCTTCTCATTACTAAGAGACAAGCTTTGGTAAAATTTGATGGAAGTGTCTCATCCTTCCTGCTGACATTTGTTTTGAATACTCATAGTTTAATAAGCTGCTTTTTTAAAGTAAATTATCAAAGTGGTTGTTTTCTGCTCTTTCATTTGCATTTGGCTTTGTGCTGAGAAGTAGAAGAATCTCAGTGTTGATGTTGCTGTTTTGTTACAGTATAGCTAATCTTTGACATAATGGCAGTATCTAAAACACATTGCCTGTCTCTAATGAGTACAAAAAGAAACAATTTTAATATGAAGACTATTATACTAGCTGTGTTTCTGTTTAGATTGACAAGTTATTTATTCTGATTTTTATAGATGGCTTGCTTATTCAGACCTTAATTACAAGGGAGAGATGAAAATTTTGGAAGAAGGCAGCTCTTCATCTGAAATTCCTTCAGCAGATGTGAAATCCCTACGTCCCTTGAAAATGGTGAGGAATTTGTGATTCCCTAAAAAGCCGTATGTATTCCTATTCCTATTGTTGCTTCCTCAGTCATTTTGATTTAAATCCAACTTAATTTCAAACATCCTTTCAGGGTTAATCCTTACATACATAACATTCCTCTCATGCCACAACATGGTAGCAGCGCTGTAGTGACGTGATGTTGCTTTGTCCTGAAGGTTGCTCTTTTGTCTTCTAGGGTGGCCTAAAGGTACAAATGCCTATGAATGTCAAGGTAAGCACTGAGCGCATTGAGGACACTAGAAATACGAAACCATTTTGAAGTCTATTTTGTTTTCTCTGGGCATATGCTGTTTAATTATGTGCTCTATATTTGCCTGCTGCTGCAGGGAAATTCAGTAACGCTGTCAAATCTACTTCTTACTAGTACTTCATGTGATTTAAAAGAAGTGATGGTTTATTTTACCAAACTAAGATAACATGAATTTGTTGTAGAAGAATTGTGAAGTTTTTGCCTTTAGATTGAGTTTTTCCAATTGACATATCCATTGTTTAAAAGGAAAGGTGTTGGGAGAGATTTTTCCATTTAACCTGCCACTTTTTTTCTTTCTTTGTTTTTTTTTCTTTTTTAAGGGTGGGGGAGGAGGTGAAAGGACTAAGACCCTTCCTGTACTTGAGCCTGACACAAGAGTCAGGAGTGAGACCATGAGCCTTCTGTGATATGAGGAGCAGAAAGTTAACCCAGAATTATTGCTCCTTTATCTTCCCTTTTCTAGTTCTCCACCAAAAAGCTACTGTTTCATTTAAATTTGAGTCTTGCATGTRTTTGCAAAATAAAGAGTTTTTCTAATAACAACTGTTGTTAATAAAAATACGTTGGTAGGAGATGTGTAGTGCAGCAGGTGAGGAATACAGAAGRTGTGTTAACTGAATGCAGTCACTCAAATGACTTTAGCAGAGTGCAGAGAAAGGCCTCTTGACTAGTTTTAAATAGCTCACCCAGCATGTCCAACTGTGACATGAGAGGATTCAGTGCAATTGCCCAGACCGAGTATTACAGTCTAAATCACAGACACATAATTACAGAATGCTATTATGAACATAGAATGATGTGATTTAAGTATCCTTATGTGGAAATGCCTATAAATAATCTGACAAGCCTACCTAAGCCACAATATGGTAGACAATCTGACAAGCCTACCTAAGTCACAATTCAGTTCCTAGAGCAGACAAAAAATCAGATGAACTCAGGAACGCAACACTGAATTTTGTTCATAGTGAGAGTTCGTTGGAGATATTGGGTGAAAAAAAATTTCTTCCACATATTGCAGCAGTATGCTTACTCAAACTTCAGTTTACTAATAAGAAAATATTCAAGATATTGTTTGAAATAATGTTTCCTAGATAATAATATATGAGAAAACCCACTTTGGAGGATGGTCCAAAGAGTTTTCTGAAAATATTGATTCTGTCCCCGCTGTGTTGGGTAATGAAGAGGAGTTTCAGGAAATCGGATCMATACGTGTCATTGGTGGAGTGTAAGTGTATTTTGATTTTGTTGTGTTTTTGTACCTCCTAAACAAAAAATATTAACTAAATACTAAAAAGTGCTTAATAAGCGGTGGTTAGAATTAAACTCTAACATGCAGTTAGTTTTGCAGGTGTTGGGAAGCTTTGTGACAAAGGTCAACATTACTTTGATACACATGACTTGATTYAGTCAAATTGCTTTATTCTGAGATCCAGTAACATGTATGAGGAAGAAAGGACTGTACATTTCTCATGTCAGCTACCAGCCTTGCATAARACTTACTCTCCATGTGGCTCACCTACCTGAGGAAACATAGGAAGGCAAAACAAGGTGTGAGAGAAGTGTGAAGTCTGTTTATCACTCAAATGCCACTTCGTTGGCCACGTTGTTCCTTAATTTTAGTATTCACACAGAGCTTTAATTTGTGTTCATTTATATTTCTCATAGTCTCTGCTTAATTTGCTGGAATGACCTTGGATGTGGTCAGTCTTTGATTTTACATGTTAATGCCTCTGGAATCTGTAACCTGTTTTGTTATCAGAACGATTTTTTAGTTTGACAGCTGTTACCTGTTAGCTAAAATGAAGGATCCACTCTTATTTTCCTTTCCTGAGATGTGGGATTGATTCTCTTTTGCCCTGTCTCATTTTCTCTTGCAGAAAAAAAAGGCCGTTTAACATAAAGGCAGATACTTTGGTGAACCACTCGAGAGGCAGTTGTAGGTGCAGCTGTTTTGGCCGCTAGCTACATACAGTACTTTCACCCTTTCTCCAAGCCCAACAGTTTAACTAAGTATTTGCAAGCATACAAAACAGTTAATTGTGCCAAGGAGCTTAGGAATGAATAGTTTTTGGTAACATTAATTTGTTCTTAGAGGAGTTCAGTATTAATACTTCAATAAAAAGATTTGATAGTATACATCCTTTTAGAGACTTTTTTTAGGCTATTGTCAGAATCTCAGAAGCATGAAATTCACAATAACCTTAATTGTAAATATGCAGAGAAGCTCTTCAAATAAATACATTATGTATTAGCAATCTGGGAAGCCTCAAATTATTAAAAATCATGCTTTTGTCTCATGTGGCTTCTTTTTTTAATACTGTGGTAGTCTAAACAATTAAATTAATGTAAACCAAGTGTTATTTAAATTAAAACTATTCCTGCCTGCCAAGTTGCAGCACTGGCAGAATTTATACAGCAGTTTTAAACACTTTTAAGGGAGTTTTAATGCAATACTTTAAAATAGTGTTATTCTCTGTAGTACTGATATATATTAACTATGCAGCATATCCTACATGATCAATTTAACTGGCTGTATATGTAACATATATACACACATGTGTTTGTACATAGACGTGCACATACATGTTTTTACATGAAAGCAGAAAACAATTTAAGTGAGTGAAATTATTCTCTGCTGAAATCTATTAAAATTTTGCCCCCAATTCCAACACAGGTAGAATCTTCTTATTTTTCAAGTCCTTGAAAAGATCAGCTGCAGGTTCTGTCCGTGGAAACGGGTGACTAGTAATGTTTTGGCTGCTGAATATGTGACCCTCTGTAGTCGCAAATATCGGTATTAGGAATATGGCTGATGAGAGGAGATACATCAAGAAATGCTTCACAGATAAACTATTGGTGGAGAAACAATTGCATGATGGAATTTTCTTCCACAAAGAACCCTTCAAGCGGTTGCTTGTGACTTCAAGCAACAATCATTGCTTTGTTTGTTGGCTGAGCCTGTGATAATCATCTTAGTATTCTTAAGATGTTTTTTCCCAATTTACTTGCTATGGAGAATGATGTGTGATGTTTTTTGCTGAAGCTATTTCTTTTTCTTTCGCTGCGTGGTTGCTGTAGTTGGGTGGCCTATGACAAGGAACGCTACAAAGGTCGTCAGTACCTGCTCGAGGAGGGCGACTACACAAACAGGCACTCGTGGGGGGGCACGGACAGTGTCCTGTTGTCCTTCCGGTTCCTCCAGGCTGTAAGTACCAGATTCTCACACAAACTGAGCACAGTTGCATACGTAAAAAGAAAGCTGTCTCAAGTTGGGTCATTCCATTCATTTGCACAAGTTCGCTACCCTTTTCTTTCCTCTTTGCTGCAATTTCAACTGTAGTCTATACAGTGTAAAACACAAACATAATTCTTTCTCAAAGACTTTAATTCCTTGTTTCCTTGATAGATTTTCCAAGTATCTCACCTCTGCACTTTACACYGATCAAAACTCTAGAATGGAATACTCTTATAACTTTAAAATGCATAAGGGTATAGTGTAGTTCTCTGTTAAAATAAAAATAGCTCTTCAACAAAACAGCTGTTGCAAACTCTAAAAGAGCATTATCCTCTATCTCTGATTTTGTGCCAGAAAATTTTGGCAGCACAAGTTACCATGGTGAGAAAACCCCTGCTATTAAAGTGTTTATGGGAGCAATGATGAGATAATAATAAAATCTGTAACAGAGTCTAGTATTGGAAGCAATCTTAGTATTCTGAGTGATAGGGAGACAGGATTACAGGATTCTTTATTATTTCCTATGGTGGGATGATGGTGATGATGATGATTACTGAGCTTTAAATAAAGCTGCTAAGAGTGGTTTCTTTTGAGAATCAGATTGTTCACTGTGAGATCACAAAGACTTCCTGATTGTGATTGATCTTCCTAAGCTGGAAGTTTTCCGAAGTTTGAAGGTAGACATTTAAAGCAAGCTCACCGCTTTGACAATCCTTATAACAAAAATATTAATGAGAACAAGAATAAGCTATGCTTAATCTCAGAATTTCCAATTTTCATTTTAGGAAAGGTACCTAGCAATCACTATATGATAAGAATTTGYCATGTAACCTAAATGGAACTCTGAAAGTTCACTGAACTGAAGAAAAATCCCATGTCTCTTTCTAAATAATTTGTTTTCAGGTTTCTTAGCAAACAGCCAGAAATTTTCTTCTGACTCTTTGTTTTGAATGGGCAGAATACAATTCAGCTAGTGACCAATCTTAACCTTTCTTACCTATCAAGCCATACCTAGGATACTTGAATAACTTAAATTGATCATTTTAAGCCTCCATTCAGCAAATCCATAATTATGTGCTTAAAGTTATGCACATACCTTCCACTTACATRTATGTAATTAATTTGACTCAAACCTAGAACAGTCAGGATACTCAAGTCATTAGAAACTAGCATTTTAAAAGCATATATCATTCACGTAGGAACATATGTCATTCARAATATGTATATATGGATAATAAAAGTGTAAGTACTGCCTTTCCCCAGACTCTGTCTTCGATAAAGGAAAAGAGATGGTTGTAACTGGAATCAATAAAATCGCTAACAGCAGTAGTATTTTGGTTTGACTTGAGCAACAGACTCATTGCCATTCTCTGATGCACAACATGTAGGTCAGTGTCCAGGCCTACCACATGCCCTCTTTGCAACCTAATGTACACTGGTTGAGGCCATGATTTTAAAAACACTTTGGTACCAAAGTCTTTTGGGGGGATCTAGACAAAAATCCCAAACTAGTGCTTTGTGCCTCAGGTCCGTAGTTGCACAACAAACATACTGGCAGTTCTGCATCGTCTCAGGAGGTCTGTAATTGTAAGTGTGGTAAGGTGATGGTATGGTGGTGTGACGCTGATCAGCGGAGGGTGGGAGCTGTTCATGGACAGATCACCTTTATTTTTCTTGCTTGGAAAATCTGTTTTAGTTGGATTAATTCAGGAGTCTCCATAGAGGAATTTGTGAAAGGCAGCCAGCTTGCATTGCTTGTGGGCAGTTTCCCAAGGCCCTGGGGACTGCGCCTGCTATTTCTGGATGCTCACTAGGGTAATCCCATTTAATGGCAGTCAGATTCAGCTAGGCCTGCTTGCTCGGCCGTGACACCAGGTGGCCCTGGCTGCTGGCCTTAGAGCTAGCTCAAGTCTGGAAGCAGTTTAGCCTGGTTCATGTGGCGTGAAGCTCAAGCTAATAAGCCCCCAGGTACGTGAGTCAGCTCCAGGCAGAGTCAGCCCGCGTGTCTCTGCGCTGTGCTCCCAAAGGCAGGAGCGTGGTACAGAGGCACGTAGCGGTGCTGGGGAGAGCAGGGCGAGCATGGCCTGCTCTGTTAGCTGTGTCAGAACCAGCTCCCACGGGCCTGAGCTAGTGCTGTGCAAAGCTAGTGAGGCGCTCCAGTGCCACAGCACTCAGTATTGCAGGTTCCTGGAGAGCTTGTTAGGGCTTAGCAAARTACGAGCTGTGTCCCTGCACGCGTGCTAGAAGGAGCATTTGAGGCTGAGGCCTCAATTTAATTTCCTGACAAATCAGAAGAGCTTTTTCATCACATGTAAAAGAGGAGTTGCTGCAAGTTGTCCTCCCCATCCACTGGTAAAGATGCAGGTGCTATAGACATACTGCAAGAGCTGTTCAGTTTTTGCCTGCTCGAAATATTTCTTCTGATACATGCTGTGCACTGTCACAAGCACTAATGTGGGGATTCAGGGAGTGTTTTGACAGAAGAGATGAAAAGTTCTCCTGCAATTGAAGTTCCCAGTGTACTGCCAGCTCTGTTATTGGGATCTTTATTGGAGACACTGGAGTCAAACACAGAGCATGTTCCTGAGGGAGGACAGCAGTTTGTACTGTGTGCTGGTTTGGGAGTCAACTCCACTGTTTTCTCATACAGTGTGTTATGTGGGAGAAATTCACAGAATCACAGACTGGTTGAGGTTGGGAGGGACCTCTTAGAGACCATCCAGTCCAGCCCCCCTGCTCCAGCAGGGACACCCAGAGCACAGGGCACAGGGCGGCATCCAGGCRGGTTTGGAAGAYCTCCAGAGMAGGAGACTCCACAGCCTCCYTGGGCAGCCTGKGCCAGGGCTCTGGCACCYTCACAGKAAAGAAGTTCCTCYTCMCATGGAGATGGAACTGCCTGTGTTGCAGCTTGCACCCATTGCCCCTTGTCCTGTCACTGGCCACCACCAAGAGAAATTGTTGAGCAGGTGTTTGCCAATGACTGTTGTGGGCAAGGAACGAGCAAAGGTTTGTTTTCCAAACAAAAGCACCGGTCTGTTTTGGAGGAGCTGAAGAGGGTTTCCCACTAAAGTTTTCTCTTTCTTGAAAGAAAGTCTAGCTTTATCTTGAAAGTCCATTATTAAGTATTTCTCACACCGCTAATTGTACAAGAAGCTGCAGTAAAAATTAAGGGAGGAAGAAGAACAACTCAATTTGTAACATGCATTTTAAGTACAATTCCACTTGTGGGCATAATTCCATATTTTACATTTATTTAAAGAGTTGATGTACAGTTTTGATCTAAATAGCTTCTCAGACGCTCTTATTTTATGATTGTTAAGTCAGTTGCATTTCATTTACACTAAAACTGCATTTGTATTATTATTTTCTCAAATGTAGCCTGAAGCAGCAGCAGTTCTTAATGATTTAACCAGGCCTCGCACTTCCATTTCTAGTGTATTTTTGGAATAGGTGCAACTTCTAAAATGAATGAATGAAACAGATCATCAAGTTGGCATGGAAAGCAGTTGTACCACAGAATTTGTGTTTGTGTGACTTTTTAGTTTGCTGTAAACGATGTAGTGAGATTGAGCCGTTCTGGGTACATTCTTAAATTGCTGTTCAACATGCCTTAATCCTCCACAGTGGCATAATCTCTTTTACAGAGCCCGTGAAAGGGTTCACCCAACAGAAAGTGAATGTGCTGGTGTTCTGTTTTCCCAAACAGTGAATGAACTATATGCATAAAATTGGTTATGATGTTTAAGTGATTAAAAGGTTGGATACATGAACTTGAAATTAAGCTGTCTAACGCTATGCACTTAATGTAGTTAAGCAGCTATGCCAACTGAGAATGTAAAGCATTGTCGCTCAGTGTCAGAAGAGTGAATAAAACAAAATGATAGGAAATTTATTTTACTGCTAGAGCGATCAGTTCTATTCTACATGTATCCAAAAATTACAGACCTTTTGTGGTGCAAAAATGATCTATACCTGCCCAGGTGTTGCAAAGTTTTGTCGTCCCCATGATTATTGCTTTGTCACTGGAAAAATAAGAAGAACTTCCTGCACAAATTAGTCATGGAATATACTGGGAGTGATAATTTATGAAGCTGTTGGAAACTTGCAGACTGAGCTGTCACTGCTCGTTTGCCATTCACTTTGTCTGTCTGAACAGGCATCTTTGCCTTAGTCATCCCCTCGAAAGGGAAAGGATAGTTCTCAGTGGGGATAGCAGGCTTTTCCTTTCAGTGGAAACCACCAAAGGCAATATCAGGATGCATAAATTGACAGGCTTTCAGTTAGGCCGTCTAATGTCTGAATCTCTTATAAAGATGCAGGCAAGGGACTTCACTGTTTTTATAAAATGTTACCTCTCAAGCTACAATTCCTTTCCAAAATGCTTTACATTATGAAGTGTTACTGGACTGTGACAGCCTGTCTCTTAACACCTCTGCCGTCTCTTAGGATTTCATTGAGTCATCAGTGACACTTTTTCAGTCTGATGATGAGGATGAAAAAGCATTGGACATAGTCAATGAAGAAATTCCTGATTTGGAGCAGGCTGGATTTGGCCCAGAGACAAGGTCGATTCTTGTGAGAAGTGGAGTGTAAGTCTACCAAAATACCTGAACAGAAGTGTTAAGTGTTTCTTATTCTCGCTCTGTCTCTCTATTTCTCTCTCTTTTTTTTTAATACTTTTGACAAAAAACATAGTTTATTAAAGAAACTTGATTGCACAAAATTGAAAGAAAAGGTCTTTCATGGACTGAAAGTTGCCTAAGTGATAGCAAAATAGAGGGTTTAATGGGCACTTTCAAGGATGAAGAAGAGTCATCAGGGATGTTTCTTGGGGACAGGAGATGGGTCTGGATGCCTTCAATCATATATTCAAAGATATTTTTTTCTAGGAAACTTCAGTATATAGGAAAGGAAAGCAGACAGTGAAATCTCCAGCTGTGAGAGCAGACAGCATCAGGAGGTTCCAAAAAGGATTAGACAAGTCCATGGCAAGCAGATTCATATAAATGAGCACTGAAAGAACTAGGCAAGGAGATACCCACTAGCTTCTGTTAATGTGACAGTCCTAAATGCTGGGGAACTAAAACAGGAATGGATCCCATAGAGTACCCAGGTTAGCATCTTCTCTCTAACTAGCCTCAAAATATTTCTGCCACTGCCAGAGCCAGCAAGATGGAAAGAGCTCATGGACCACCAGGCTTGCTCAGTGGAGTGTTTCTCATGTTCTTAAATAGGGAAGTTGAGTGGGAGAAGCTGAATTGCCAACTTTTTCAAGCTTTTCTCTTTATCTCACCCTGACAAGGCTTTCTCATTTGTTTCCCTTTCTGCTTATACCATTTTTCTTAAAGAAATCCAACTGGAAAAGTTGGAAGAAAGTTCTGTCTGGGAGAATGCCGAACAGGTAAAGATTGAAGTGAGAGAGATTCAAGTACTGTTCAATCAAATATCTTTCTTTTGAGCTTCTAAGCAGTGCATTAACTCATGCTGAAAATATATTTGATGGAAAGCAGAGACTTGGGGTGTTTATTTCTTAAAGCAAGGTTTACAAAGTAAAAGCAGAAAATCATAGGTGTGAAAATTTCTGTGGAGTTTTTCATGCAGAGTCCATCTGACAGACAACATAACCTAAAAAAAATCAAATCTAAAGAAGACAAGTAATTTTCACACCTATGATTTTCTAACTTTTCTAACTCATTAATATTTCTATCAAACTACACAGAAAAATTTAATGTATCAATTTTTTTTTTCTATGTCGCTCTCTAGGTGGGTTGCCTATCAACAGAAATATTTTTGTGGAGAACAATATGTATTGGAGAAAGGAAAATACAAGTGCTTCTTTGACTGGGGCGGATCCAATAAAATGATCATGTCAATTCGCCCTGTTAAGCTGGTGAGCTATCAGAATTCGTTAAGGGGAAAACTTAAGAAAAATAAGACCTCTGGAGTCCTGAGAATACAATAATGTTTTAATAGAAGCTGGACTGTTTAATCTGTTTGCCTAGGCACTTGGAGACAAGTTAAACATCTTTGTAGGTTGACACACAATTAATCTGTACAGTATGGAGACACTTATGAAATGCAAATTCTGTCTCTATCTGTTAATGAGACAATTAAATAAACATGAGAACTTCCTTTTGGAAGGCTGCATGTCCAAAAAAGAATACCCTTGTCTGGAAAGAGTAATTTACCATAAAATATGGTAACATCTTATGTTTAATTGATAATGTATCTTGAATATGTATCTACCCTATGTTATTCTTATATAGCAGAGCTCTGGGTAGTTTTTTGTTGGTGCTGTGTGGGTTTTTGGGGTTTTTTTTTTTTTCTTTTACTGAAATAACTTTGATGCATAGTAAATGTAAAGCAGGAAATATTTTAAAACCATTTTTAATTTGAAGGTAGTGCCACTTGCCCATGTCAGCTATCTCTAGAACTGTAAAAACCTTAATGCCAAACAGGAAACCCCCAGTAATGAATATATAAAAAATGATACTACTGTACTGAAAAGAGAAAAGGAGCAAAATATTTAACCTTATTTTAAGGTGTCCTTGTCAGAAGAGGCACCCCAACCTCGTGCCTTCATGAACTGTCTCTTCTTTTAAGGAATGGACTTAAAATAAGTGCAGGGAAATTTACATGGACTCTATGTTACAGGAGCTAATTAACATTTACACTACTTTTGTGTATGGAAAAGGACTGAGGAACCAGGGAGATAGCCGGGAACCCATAAGGCTGCCTATAAGACAGAGAGAAAATTAATGTGCCAAGAGAATAGGAAATATGGGTCTTTCTGCTTTTGAATTCTTCATTTGAAAGTTTCAGGAACTTGATGTGGAGCTAACTTCTGGGCAGCTAATAATAATTAATCTTATTTATTTGTATTTATGTATGTGTTATTGCAGGAACCTCTTGGAATGAATGAGCCTCCACATTTGGTATGTTTAAATTACATTACTGTCTCTACTAAACAACATTAAATAATCAAACCTGGATAATGTTGAACTTCCTGAGTTGTTACTTTGGATGGATATCTCAGTATCATCAGCTCTGTACAGTATTGCTCAGGGAAGCTGGTAGATCTGTAAAGGCTAAGTTTGCCACTGTTTTATTCTTTATTTTAATCCAGATCACACCCTTCAGTGTTCTGTCCTCAAAAATGCAAGCAGTTCAGTAGGTTTTGAGTTACTTTGGATCTTTATAGCTATTTGTTTTCCTATGTTTGCCTTTCTGTTTCTGGAATCTTGCCTTTATCTCTCTGTGACAATGTATTCTTTCCATTCCTTGTGTTATACCTGATTTGTCACCGTCTTTTTCATTTATGAGGTGAAGATTAACAAAGTATCTTCAGAAAGTTTGACTGCATTCTTCAAACCTGCAGATCTATCATCAGGAAAGACTGKTTTTTTTTAATCTTTTATCTTGGTAGTGCCACTTTGAATAGTCTGCCAGAAATGCACAGCCCCTACAAGTATATCCCAACTTTCTCCATGCTTCTCTTTCCCTCACRCTAACCTATGGCCTTAACTGAACATGTTCTGGTTATAACAAATCTGTGATACATCTCTTTTWTGATACATTCTAATAATTTCCCTGGCAACTTATAGGAAAAAAAAAAAGATTTAGTTTTTAAAAATCGGTTAATTTAGAATCGGGTGCTTTTGGTCCTTATTTGATAAGGTAATGTTCCATTAACAGACCTTTCTGGTATCTCTGTAAATCAAAAACCTGCTCTAAACATTTGTACTTGTCATGGTGCATGGTCTGTGTCTCCAACCATACTTACTTCCAATAGGGCTCTCTTTGGTTCATGCATTTATATTTTATTTTCTGCCTTCTCTTTGTTGTGGTTTCATTATTCTTTGCATCTTGCCCTTAGCTAAGCAAATTTGAGTAAACATGACATTTTGCAAAACAAGGAGTCCTTAGAGTTCAGTGACTCTGTTTCAGAAAATTAAGTATTTTGTCATCTGGACATAGTTTTTATCCTTTCTTGCAYAGATAGGTATAAATGCCATAAGCACATGGGAAATCTATATATTGTGTTACTTAGGGAAGGTTGACCACACCTCTTCTTTTTCTCCAAGTATGTTTTAGTTCTAACATTTTATGATTAACCCAGGACTACAGGAAATGTTTCCTGCTTGAAGACATAATTGCTGTATTATTTTAGTCTTAAACACYGATTTCCTGCCAAACCTATTCATGCAGTAGGTTGTGGCCAAATCTGAAGCCTTTTAAGTACTCTCACAATGAGGCCTTGGTAAAGCACACCAGATAAAATAACTCACTCAGATTAAGCAGGTGGTCTCCTTATAGTCCTGAATATTTTTTTTCCCATCTCTCTTTGACTTTACAAATTTGTTTAGAATATTCAAAACCTATTCATGGAGTGCTTTAAGGAAATTTTGCATATCTTGGGTTTATTTGATAACCTTTAGGGTTTCARTTAATTGTGCTTTGCAGTCTTACTAGTTTCCAGTGATATGGCATGAAATCCATCTCTTCATATCTGTGTGCATATGTATTTATATTTACATATATGTGCACACACATACACACTTACCTATAAACACTGCTGTATAAGATTGTGTTTTACCRACCCTGTTCTCTTGCTAGAAGTCTTATGTCAGAAAGATACTTTTAAAAATTTGCCTTATCACAATATTGGTTTTCATAGGTTTGCCTTATCATAATATTGGTTTTTCATAAAGTTTGGGAAGGAAGAACATCATGCTGATACAGCTCTTCTTAGTAGCTGAAATCATTTATTGTAAGCTTTTGTGCAGAAACACATAACACTTAGTGATCACTAACGTTTAATGTTTTAGAGAAATACCAGTTTTCCTATGAAAAGTTAAATAAGGCATTTTTCATATATATGGCAGTCTTTTAGTCTGGACCTTCAGAACATTCCAATGCATAAAAGTTGGCAGATCCTTAAACTTCCTCTTTGAACCTCAAACAAGCTGCAGCCCAGGTATTTTGGAATRATTCTTCCACTGAAATTAAAGAAACTATGCTCACTATCTAGATAAGTGTCTTCTTTTTCTCTTCATTTACTGTCATTTCCAGCTATTCAGCTTAAAAAAATCAACTCTGAAAAAACCTAACTTTTCACTTCTGCCAGGCTCACTTATAATAAATGAAGTATATATAATGTAAGGCTGTCTGAAGYCTTAAAAAAACTAATTTATGTAATAGAAAGAAACAGTGTTTTGTTCAGAGAAAACAAAGCCTCTTCATTAGCATTAGCATTTGTAATGTAATTTGTAATTGTTAGGAAGCAGAGATGACTGCTGTGGTAATTTGTGTTTGCATTTGCTGTCCATTAACTTTTTAGGAAGTGATATGTCATTAGTAACGTCAACCCTAATAAGGTATAGATAGCTGCAGTTTAAAGCCAATAGCAGATATGCAAACCTTTCCTGAAGAATTAGTATTCTGTCCCAGCTTTTATCAAATAACCACCATTCATAATTTAATATATCCTGTGAAAAAGTAAATGATAGAAGCCTTTTAAGTGTTGCCAAACATCTAGCCTATGAAGAAAAGGTAGTGTATATATTCCTTTATAAAGGAATTATAAAGGAAGAGTGTAAAAGTGTATGTAATTAAAGCTCAAATGAGTGACTTATGCAATTACATTTACAGAAAAATTGTTTTATGCTCTATCCATCACATTTTAGCTGATGTGTTTTTTCCAATTTGCAGTTATATCATGCAAGGCCAGCTTAAGTCTTTGTTGCTCTTTCTAATGGGAAATTTACTAATTTTGTTTCAAAACATAGACTAAACTTTTCCATAAAATCATTTGCTAATATGTGTCTTTGGCCTTTTCAGCCTGTGTTGGCAAAAGCATTTGATTTCTTTTCCTTGGCAGGAAGCAAGGCCAATTTGGGGCAAGAAGAGGGAAGCAGCTTTTGCAACAGCCATAGTGTTTTTCTTCCAGTGCAGAACATGAGCTGTTTTTTATTATACTCTTTTTGCCCATTTCTCAAGTTTTATAGTGGAATTCACTTCAGTGGCACATATATATGTGTGTGTGTGTGTGTACATGTATGTATAAGTACACATATGCCACATACATATATAGTGTATATATATTGTATACATAAATATATATTCACATTCAGTCTTGACTTTCAGTGTGGGTTGAACACGTTATTGATAGGACATTGTTCTGTGTGGCTTCAAGTTCTTTACTAAGACAAACAGCTTAGTTAAATTTCGCAAGTCTGCAGTGTGTGTGCCATTCTGTGCCCAGTTGTTCCTTAAATTCTGCTAGTTTTGGAATGAGAAACTCTCTACAATCATTGTGGTCACAGGAGATTTCACAGTGCTTCGCCAGCTGTACTCCCATAATCTTTTGCCTGAAGCTTTCCCCCACTTTTTTTTGGAGAAGTGGTTTGCTGAGCTGAGGGCTTGCTACAGTTCAGGGGTACCTTCCAGGGAGGGCAACATCCTCAGTCCTTGTGTCGATCCTGACACAGTTGGACTTAGGTTGGCTACTCCACATCTTCAGGGAGCATCCAGAATCTGGCCCAGAGACTATGCAACACAAGAGCTCCTAAGAGGAAAGCAGCCATAGAAGGTTAAAAGTCACCAAGTTTCTTTGCTGAGAACTCCTTCTACCCACTGTGTCTTTGTGAATTGACAGGGTATTTCTCTAAGAGTGCAGCTATCTCTGTTTACATGAATGATAATGAGTTTGCTTCCCTTCTAGTCATTGCTTTTGTTTTGTTTTGTTCTTGTAGCTGAAAGCTTTCAGTAATACACATTTCCAAGGAGCATGTATAGATTTCACAGCAGAAGTTTCTGATTTTACATCATTCATACCATGTTCTTTTAAGGTTCTTCGAGGATGGTAAGTCTGTTTTACATGCCACCATTTTCAGGATTATTTGTTTGTTTTACTAAATTTCAGGCAGTGAAATGTGCATAACATGCTCTCATCCTATTTGCTTGTGTCTCGGACCCTTGTCTTGCAGTGTATCTCAGTAGCTGTTGTCTTGTTGGTTTAGATATTCTGATTTTGCTTTTCCTTTGAGAATTCTACACAGTTACTGTGATGTTTAGCTTCAGTTAGAACCTACTCCAGATTTCAAGAACTCAGTAAAAGCACCTGCATTCCATTACTGCCACTCGATACCGAAACTGAGATTTCCATACCATATGATTTTAATTTTTCTGCTTTGTCACATAGTCTTTCAATCCACCTTAACCTCAGCAGAAAATACAGGTTTTATTCCTTGTTCTCTTATGAAATATTAAATCTTGGAAAAGCTTGCCGTTCCTAAGCAGCTAGAACAGTTAATCTGTCTTTGTTACCTTATTCTTACAGTTGGCTTCTGTGTTACCAAGGGGAAATCTCTGACCATCACTGCGTGCTGGAAGAAGGCCTCTACTCTGACCTCACTTGTTGTGGCTGTCCCACCGCTGCAATCAAATCCCTCAAGCCCATTGAATATGTAAGCACTTGGTGGGAAAAAAAAATACCGTTTTGGATCTCTTTTCTAGTCAGGCATCTGAAGCAAAGGATTACAATAAGTGAGCTCCCGCTTGGGAAAAGGAGTGTGGTTTGTTTGTTTGGCCTGTGGGTCTTGGGGTTTGGAGCAGGTTGGGCTGCATGCACTCTGTGTGCAGGTCTGTGTGCTCTGTTCTGGGTAAGCTGCTTTGGTGCTTTTCTGACTGGGTTTTATAAAGCAGCTCAGTGAGCTTAGTGTGCAGTGCATATTGCTTCTTTTCACGCTCTCTTAGCATTTTATTGGACCTTCTGTAGGCCAGGTTCATTTTTAAAGCAAAGAAGGCACACTGAAGAGATATCAAATTGAAACTACAAGGTAGCATATATCATACTGTTTAATTTATTATTTTGCAGAAATACAAAAAAAAAAAGGTTTGCCCCTCCTAATGAAGCTCAGACAAGTCAATAAATAGCTATATAGAATATAATACATTTGTGATTTGTGAGCTTTATGTGAAACATCAGATAGGTGTTCCAAGCTCATTTCTGACCATGATCTTTCCTTGGTGACTTCTAAGTTGTAGGACAAGCCCTTGTTACACCAGCACACTGTCTCCATGTGACTTTAAGGTCACGTTGAATGTAATACTAGAGCACACACCTGCGCCTACAATCAAGGGACCTATTGTAGCAGAAAAGGTGAGATGAGAGGTCGTTCATGACCAGGAAATTGGATWCAAGGGCATTGTGCCATCCAGCACAAGATAGGTTCAGCTTGTTTGAGATCTTGCTGTAGTTTTTTTTTCCCGCATGCATGATGGATATATAAATAGATATAGGTATAGGTGTAGATATAGATAGATATGGAGGTCTTGTTGTCCTGTCTATGCTGTTGTCCCATTAGTGTGCTCCTGTGCAAGGGACATAGAATACAAGCTGGTCATACTTTCAGTAAAACAGAAGCAAACAGCTGCCGTGCCCACTCTTCTGGAGCACGGGCTGCCTTCTCAAAAACTCTTCCTCCTTCCCTGTTCACACAAATCAAACTCTGTCCATGTGATGTTTGCCCTTTATTGTAACTCTTGCAAAACCAGACTTTAAAAGTTACCCAGTTCATAATTTCCTTCAAGTATAAAATGGTTTTACTGTTTGTGAACAGGTTTTAGAAAAGCACCAAAAGGCACCTCCCTGCACTCCTTGAGGCTCAGAGCTGGTCCCTCTGCTAGGACAAACCAGTCTTTGATCTCAGTGGAGCTGTGTCTGCTCACCTCCTGAGAGCTTGGCTTTCCAGACAAAAATCTGCCTTCTGCCTTAGGTCACTGGACTCTGCTCTGCTATATCAGAATGAAGTTTTGATATGAAATGCTAGGGACTCCTCCAAATGCGCCAGTCTCTAATCTCCTAGGGAGGTAAATTGTGCAGGGAGAGGGGGATCCTGTTGCTCACTGAGTGCAAAGCCCTGGGAGAGGTGTGTTCCCAGGCTGCGTGGGAAGCCTATGCACATCTTGCTGCCGTTTACTCGTGGCTCGCACCTCTAGTTCAGCTGCCCTCTCRCAAGTAGCAGCCCTTGTGTGTCACAAAAAGCAGACATTAAAATGCACTTGAACCCCACCTGTTTTACAAATAGAAATGAGCTCAGTGGCCCCTAAGGTATTGTGTGCAGCAAGTGCTCAGGAGGGTTTAGGGAAGCTTTGTTCAGCACAGACGTGCTGCTGAGCACACAGCAGGGTGTTTGGTCAGCGGGCAGAAACAGCCCTAGCTAATCCCGTGCATTGTCCGCAGTGCCGCTGCTCTTGGAACAGAGCCCTTTTCCTCACAAGATATTTCTGTTAGCTCATTCAAGAGAGCAGCGAGTGCATTCACAAGTGAAATTGTTTTATAGCTCTACTGAGTTCTGTTGTGCCATTGGGAACCCCTTCCATTGTTCAGCTTTGAATACCAGAGCGATTTCAGGCCTAAGGTGTGTGTATCCACAGCTGCCGCCTATGAGGAAGAAGGGTTAACCCTGCCCTCAAGCCCTGAACTTGCTCCTTCCCCTGCTCTCCTGTAGCTGCTGCAAGAGCAGCYATTGGAAGGTCTCCGAGACCAGGGAACGGGCATTGCTGCAATGTGTGGTGTTTCCACATCTCAGGTGTTGTCTAAAAGTGGAGGCCAGGGTGTAGGGTGTTGGCACTTGCAGAGGAAAAAATGACATCTTTAGCAAAACAAGGGGCCTTAGTCATTGCTAGAAAGGTAATGGGAACTCATTGCCAATCTTTAAAACCAGTCTAAATCCACTGACTGATGGAGATGTGGTCCGGCTGTGATTTTTGGCACTAGATCATTGCAAGCAGTCCTTTGAAACAGGAGAACAGATCTGCTGAATGAAATGGGGACACATAAGATCCACGTGTCCCCTTTGCAGTTTGCAAGGTTGGAAGGAGTTGAGAATTGTCTGCTGTTACATTTCCGTTGTGCAACTAAGTGAAATTCAAGCTTTGGGCTGTCATCTGCAGTATGTGTGTAAGGATATAGATGCTTTGTGTGGTGCTGACTCCAGAGCAACTGTGCAACGTAGCACCAGCACAGATCAGCGACACGGGCAGGGTACCCAGCACAATCTGGCACAATATTGCTTTCTATACCCGAATTGAAGTGTCCTTTCTATTTCACTCTGTTTTGGTATCTAGAAGGATCATCTTCAACGTAGCAGTAACTTGAGTATATTTTTTATTGTAATTTTCACTTAAGTGAAGCARTTTGAGGGGCATATTGAAGTGTTGTTGGCTGCCATGAGATTTCTAGACTCTCAGTYTCAAGAGAAGAACTTGAAGAAAAAAATTACATTTTCATAGGGTTCCCTTGTAATATGGCCATGTTTAGCTCTTGAATGGCTGTACTTCACAAGCTAAAAAGAAAAGTCTTCTTCATTTAAGTATGACATACTATCCCACCTTCTCCCCACACTTATCACAAAAATCAAGTGAACTTTGGTTTYTCCCCATTTACGTCCTGCCAAGGTAGAGGAATTAAGCACATCTTTAGAAAGAAAGTTTCCTCTGCTGTTTTTTTGGGGGGAGATAAGTAGCAAAGCAAAAATTAATTTGGGTTTGGAAAGAGAAGAGTATTCCTTTTATCCCAGGGCAGTGTTGTTTCAGTCCGCAGGTTTGGCTGGATTGAACTGTGTTAATGGCTACGTTAATGTAAAACATGTTTTTGAAAAGCCCTAGATTAAATTAAAAGACTGAAATTTATCTCCCTGTATCTGCCCCTCTTTCGACTATCATCAGAAAGAGGGGTGAGAAATGGTTAAAGGAACCCCTTTCCCCTCTTGCATTATGTCCCTGAGCCACATAATGCTCAAAGTAAATGTTTATGAGGTCCTACCTGTATTTTTCCCCCTTGCTTTTCCGTTTCCCTCAAACTCAGAGTGGACTGTGGTGTCCTGGGAATTTTTAGGAAAAGCCAAGGGTTAATGAGAGGTTAGCCAGAAAGTACTAAGCGTATCTGTAGCTTGAAAACAAGAAAAAAAATCCTTTGTTTTCAGTAGTTTGGGAAGAAAAACAGTATTGCAATACTCACATATGAAGCTGCATTGTAAATTGAATAACAATGCATTGTATGGCCTCTGCTGTTGTGGATAGGGTTGCTTGGTGGTAGCCCAGAGGTCTTTTTAATGTCCTGTTTTGTAAGTGATAAAAAATGCTGGAAGGTGTATATCGCAGTAACACTTCTTTAAGTGAGCRGGCAGCAGTGCACTTTGAAATACCAACTTGCATTAAAAGGGTACATACCTGCATAGTGACAGTAGGAATATTCAAATACATATAGCTTGCCTATGATCATCTCCCTTCATCTGAAGAATCCCAGAGCACTCAAGAAGACTGTGCTGATGAAGTTTCCTGGGATTTATGTTAATACCTGCTTTGCAGGCAAGGAGGATCAGTGCATGGGCTGAGGCATCAGCCTGCACTTGCTGCAGAAGCGCAGGTTGCTCTGCGCTGGAGTCAGCCAGGACCTGCCTCCGACCAGGSCGAGAAGTGACGAGGAGCGGAGCGTGTGCCACCCCAGCCAGCATTTGGCAAGGGTGCCCAAAAACACAGCCGGGCCCTCCTGGTGCCACARCCACTTGTCACGATGCCTCTGCAGCATTTGTCGCTGGGAGAGTATTTTCCATGCATCTTYTGGAATGGAGAACCCTTTTGAGATGTTCTTGCGAAGTAGAGTTCAGCTTTAGCCSTGCGTTTTGTCAGACGGGTTATTTTGTAAAGCTCCCTATACTATTTGGTGTAAGTTATATAGATAAGAATATCCAGGGTTGTTGCAACGAGCAATTAATTTTCCTTGTAATATGTTAACTTTGGAGTTAAAGTTAAACTAGTCTCATAACTTCTAGATGAGATCTGGGTTGTAGGTTGTGCAATATCTCTTTCTCTACAAGGCATTCCTTATTCTTGCTCTGCTCTGTTGTGACAATTCCTGTATTTCTATGCAGCTTATCTTTCCTAAGTTACTTAACTAATCTTCATAGCATTCCTGAGAGGTAAATAATAAAATCAGATACAAAAATTAATTAGCATTTCCCAGGGCCAGGCAATGAGTCATTTGGCATAGGCTGGACTGGACCTTGGGTGTTGCTGTCTCCCAGCCCAGGCTCTGTTCCCTTCAGACAGGCATCCTTCCCACACTGAAAGGAGTAGCCAGCCAAGGTCAACTTCAGTGAGGACGGCTGTAAGTAAGTTACAAACTCCARGATTGAAGAGAAAGGATTTTTCAAGGGAGATGTAGTACAGCTGTTGAAGCTCCRCTTAAGCTCTGGTGAGTGCCATCTGCAGAGCAGGACAGGCAGGAGGTGGGCTGGGCGCCAGCCCTGGTGAGAAGTGAGTTGCAGTTGTGCTTTCATCTGGCCACATATACGTTACTTGGATTTCTTGCTTTGGTTTCCTTAGGTTTTCTGATSAAAGTCTGCAAAACCTAAGATTGCCCCCCCCCCCCAAAAAAAAAAAAAGAGAGAAAAAATATGTTTAAGGGTAGTCCTCCAGTCTRATTTTTTTAGATTAGAAATAACTTTCATAAAATTTATAATGAAAAAAATAACTATATGTTAAATTGTTCTTGTGTATATTATGAACAAATGTCTGTGTAAATTCACTTTTTTTTAGTTGTAGCATGGCTTCATGCTCYATGTTGTATTTCTCAGTGGCTCAAATATCTAAGCCTTGAAAGGACACTTATCTTGTGTTAATATTTGTTTAATTTGAAATTCTTCTGTTTTGCTTGCATTTTTTTCGTGAAGTGACAAAATTTAGAACTCTGTTCTGAACTGTGGAAAATGCCTTAGTGCACAGCTTCTCTCTGTCAAATGTASGTAGAAGTCACTGAGAGGTATATTTGAGCTAAACTGTGCAAGAGGTTTTAGTTTGGTTTCCACAGCTTCCATCTTCTGAAAGAACACTGGAGAGGGCAAGAAGGCTTTATCCTTATCATTGCATCACGCAGAATACTGAATGTAGGCTACCGCGCCTATTAAATAAAGTGTATCGTATTTAACAATTGTATTTACAATGAACAACACACGGGTATACATATCTTGAAGCTCTATTTAAATATAGCCTCTCTTTAACTGCTGGCTTTTTAAATATATTAAATCTCTTCAAATTTATCCCTAAACAATTGCATTCAAAAAGAAAAAGAAACACAAAGACCTTTAAAAAATTCACTTAGTTTTGATTTAAGCAGGGCGCTGAGTTTAGTGCTATATCGTTCTTGTAATTGGCGGGTTTTTCCCAAAGGCTGACATTTGATATATTTTCCTTGGAGTAACTGTGGAAGGAGAAGCTAAGGCAGTCCTGAGCTGCGCACAGAGGATGGCGCGTTGGCCTGAAACCGSCTTTGAAGGCGCTGGTTTTGCAAGGGAGAGTGGTGCGTGATGTGCCTGTAGCAAGTGCCGTGGCTTGGCCTTGCAGCCTCGCTGTTCGCTGTGGGTAGTTTCCATGGAGCTATGAAAACAAAACCAGAGGAGAAAAGCCAGGCCAAGTCACTGCTGCCAGCTGTTGGTACAAAGTGGTATAAAGCGAGTAATTGGCTTGCTCCTCTATTTATGGTTATGGAAACACAAGCACTTCAGGGCCCGAGGCAGCAACGCGCTTCCTTTGTGTGTGCAGCGCTTCTGTGCTGGGACGAGCAGAGCCCTTCGGAGGCAGCAGGCGCCATGTGCGGCCTGCTGTGCACGGACGGGCCGTGGTGCCATGTGTGGCCTCGCTGCTCACGGACGGGCCGTGGCGCTGTGTGCGGCCTGCTGTGCACGGACGGGCCGTGGCGCCATGTGTGGCCTGGTGCTCACGGACAGGCCGCGGCGCCATGTGCGGCCTGCTGTGCATGGACGGGCCGCGGTGCCATGTGTGGCCTCGCTGCTCATGGACGGGCCGTGGCGCTGTGTGCGGCCTGCTGTGCAYGGACGGGCCGTGGCGCCATGTGTGGCCTGGTGCTCAYGGACRGGCCRCGGCGCCATGTGCGGCCTGCTSTGCATGGACGGGCCGTGGCGCCATGTGTGGCCTGGTGCTCATGGACGGGCCACGGCGCCGTGTGCGGCCTGCTGTGCACGGACGGGCCGCGGCGCCATATGTGGCCTGCTGTGCACGGACAGGCCACGGCGCCATGTGTGRCCTGCTGCGAGCAGAGGGGCCCTGGGGCCTCGTGAGCCCTCGCCCGCCCGCTTCCAACCCGGACAGCCTCAGCCGCAGGCTTTGCTTCCTTGGCTCCACAGAGCTGATATCCTGGCTCCTGGTTTATAAGTAGATACACCAGGGCAGGGGGCTTGTSTGAGCCGTACGGCATCACTCTCTGTAGTGGATTTTACTAGATTTTGCAATAGCAGGCTAAATTTCAGCTTTTGGTAACAGACTCTGTCCACAGAGATGCCAAAGGATGTGTCTGATTCAGCTGTGAAAATTTCTCCTCTTGGACATGTCCTGGTCTCCCCTGCGGAGAAGGCCGGTACCGGAGGAGCCGGGTCTTGCAGACCAGGGTGCGACGAGACTGCTGCGCTGAGCATGGCAAGCTGAGAAGTAGCTGCCTGCACTAGGTCCTCTGGTCTAGATTTCAGAGTAACCCTTTAAACCTAACATGAATTTGACTCTTGTTACCAGCAGAAAGCATGTAGAAGACCAGGTGTTCAAAAATACAAATTTTAATCTATTTATGTTTTGTATGATTGCGTTTTCCTAGGAGCCTAGCAGTCTTTTCAAAGCCTTCTTCTTTAAAATAACTCGGCAAACAACCTGTTTGTGGAGCACAGCATGACTGCCTCTGTCCCTGCCCCAGTTAGCAAAGGAAAGCAATTTCTCTGAAGCAGTGTTTGAACAACCTGCATTTGAGCAACATACCAAGTGCCCTGAGTCAGTGCCAGTAAATTCAGAAGTCCTGAATCATAAAAGAGCTTTCCAGAGGCGACGCTTTACTACAAAAACATGTGCCTCTTGAAATGAAATGTCTTTCCTTAATTACTCAGTGCTTGTTTCAACCTTAATGCAAGATTTTGTTTCATTTGTGCTTCCTTTTTTTCACCTGATACTGTATCTTTGCTGCAAAAACAAGCACTGGGCTAGGTGTGTCAGGTAAGGTGTCAGAAGAAAAATACAGAGGTGACTTCCCCTGAGAGGCTGCTAATTGAAGCAGTTAGACCTGTTACCTCTTCCTTTACCAGCTCTATCAGGATACAAAATACCAGTGATCATGATTTTGATTATGATACTTCCTGTACTTGCATTTTTTTTTGCATTAAAAATGCCAAAACACTCTACAGATTTTCATTGTACTAAGGCACAGCCTTTCTGTATTTATATATATTCCCCTGTGCTTTTTGGTCTGTCTTACAGCTCTTCTAGGCTTCCATGTAAACTGATATTACTTGGTTTCACAGGAAATGGCTCAGCGGTAGAGAAGGATGTTAAGTAAAAAATGTTGCAGTTCCACATTATATTGAAGTGATTACTAATGGTGCTATTTTTTTCAGGATTGTCAGAAGAAAAGTATGAATGTTTGTTACAAGCATTCAGAATTTTATAATTATGTGTTGTGAGTTTTCTAACCTTTTCCAGTTCACAGCTGCTTGAGTTCTTTCCACTGGACCACTATAGACTTGCATTTTGCCTCATGAATTTAGAAACAGTCTTCAGATCATACTGAAAACTACTGCTGTAACCTGTCCTGCAAGTCAGTAGATAGAACAGATTTTTTAAAAGTAAGCAAGGCCCTAATGATACAATCAAGATCATAGAAAGACTTTCCAAATGCAAGCAGACACCTCTTTGCACCTCTAGGAGACTCAGTGGCAGGGTAGTGTCAGCAGACACTATATGCAGGTGGCAGAGTCACTGATAAATCCAGGGCATTTCAGCTGTGTGTGCTTTGTTGGTATGCAGATATATTTTTTTTTCTTGGTGCTATATTTGTGGAAGGAGAATGATTTAATCTAAAAGCATGAAGCAGTGAAACTGAAATGGGCAAATATTTGCAAGTATGGGAGTATTAGACCAAAAAACTGCAAATAGACTATTCTGAGGGCTTTAAAAAAAAAAACAACTTMTTTTTTCCTCTCTCTGTTCCAGGTTTTTGCTGAGCCCTCCATCAGTCTGTTTGCTCTGGAAAGCTGCAAGGGCAGAGAGCTGCACTTCAGCGAGCCCATCAATTCTGTTTTGAAYGAGGACCTTCATTTTTACACTCAGTCTGTGTGGGTGAGAAGTGGATTGTAAGTTCAGAATGAGTATTTCTGTCAGATTTTCACTGTAGGAGCAAATATGGAGCATGTTTTTTCTCTCAGTGCTTTTTTATTTTTATAGGATGTGTTTTACATTTTATTTTTAGACAATTTGGAGTCTTAAAATGTTGATGGAAATTAATACTAGACCCATTTTTGTACCAGGACCTGTGATGAACATGGGAATACTGCAGGCAGCGTGTGTATTTTTCCCCATGTGAGAATCCTTTTATCCCTGTGCATTAATGAACTTTAGGGCCTGTTGTTCAAGCTGGGAACCAAGAGTAAAACAGTTTTAATTGCTGAATCACCGAGAGGGATAGATAAAACTTGGACTAGTTTTATTAACTGTCAGTAAAATACCAGCTATGAACTGCAGTGGTTTAACATGAACCAGCAAAGTTTCACGCTGTTTGGCTGCTGCAGAGGCAGCAATTGCTACGAGCAGCTCGGGGCAGGTCAGGCAGCCGGCTGCCCAAAGCACCCAGGCTCTTCTGCACAAACCTTCCTACAGCTGTGGAAGTGCCCTCGTCACCTCTTCCCGTCTTCCCCYCTCACCTTTTGGAAGGAGTCCCGCGTGCGCTGTGCTGGCCAAGTTTTCAAGTCTCAGCTTAGAGAGCAGCAACAGGAAACTGGAGTGTCTCATCTTGCAGCCGAGACTGACTGCAAGCTGCTGATCTTCAGAAATGACATTTCCTGTTTAACTTTTTCATGCTTTTTGCCCAGCATTCACATACATTGGGCTATAATTTTGAAAGGTCTTTAGGGATGACCCAAAACCATGCAGTTTGAATTAGTTGGGCAAGGGATGAGTATAGACAATTCACTACTGGCATATCTCCTCTTTTTTTTTTTCATGACCAATTTTTCAAATGCCTCTAACCCAGTTACCACTGAAAAGCCGACACCTCCCTGAGGGGACCTGTGATAACGCTGCTGAGTACTCCTCCAATTAGCTGAAGTTAGTACAAAGCCTAAGCCTAAGGTAGGGAATGTCATTTCCCTGGAATCCAGCCTGGACCGCCTGCCTGCTGTCAGTACATTTTGCCTGACCTGGGATCCAGTTCAAGAAGGCAATTTTAAAGTTTTTTTTTTTTTTTTTTTTTTTTTTTTCTCCTTTTGACTGTGTATCCCAAAGCTGTTTTATCAGTTTGAGATAAATGCCAAAATAAGCTTTCTGTACCTACATGCAGTGGCATCGTGCTGCCACATGCAGGTACGGGCATGTGAAGCTGGACTGGGGCTGGGCAAAGGTGGCCTGTGCACCAGGGTGCTCCAGGCCCCCAGGAAGCCAGAGCTCAGACAGCTCCTGGGCCTTCCCGAGCTGAGCTCTGGTCATGACTGCCCTCTTGAATGCCAGCAGCTCACACCACCTTCAGGTGATTATTTTTGCTGTAACAGCCCCTATGCTCATTCCTGGCTGTCCTATGAAGTTCTGCTTTGGCACAGAGACTGCGTTTCAAACATGACTGAAATTAACAGAATTAACTGAACTTTCAATGACTTTGCAGAAGGCATGGCAAAGAAATGTTCCTTATAAGGAACATATTGTAGTGGCTGTGAGGCTGATCAGAGTTATCTGTTATCTGGGAGATATGGGGCATCATTTGAAGAATCAGTGATAGGACCTCATGAAGAGGCACTTTACTTTTTAATTCTGTGAGGTCCTGAGCAAGGCTGCCTGGCTGCTTCTCCAAGTCACACGCAATGGGGAAAGTGAATTAGGGGTCCTGTGAGCGCTGCCTGTGGATGTTTTCTCATCGACTTAGCCAAGCAGTGCAGCCCTCCCTCTTGTTCTTGTCAGCTGCCCTGTGAAACAGGTATTCCGGGGGAAACAGCGTGTGCCTTGTGCAAGATGAGGTCATGAGTCAAACACGTGAGGAGTCACAGCCTGCCCAACAATGACCTATTGATAGAGACAAAACCTGTCAGTGATTCTGAGGCCCCCTTTGTAAGCAGGAGCACATGATCTGTGGAGCAGATGCCTAATAACAAACAATCTGCATGTGCTGGTGCTTTAACTCTCTATTAATGGGTTTTGACTGGGTTTATGGTTCAGATGCGCTCACTACAGGAAATTCTGTTACAGTGATTTATAATTTCAAGGGGAGGTTGCATATTCTGACAAGAATACCTTTTAACAGTTTACTTAGCTGTAACAAAATCAAGCATCGAAGAAGATCTATTTTTGTCATCTGATAATTAAAGTACCATTACAAAGAGACTGCAAGTGCTGCTATCTGGTGTGCGGCCTTTGCTGATTCCCAGTGAAATCTGCATTATTCCCATCTGGGCTCWTGCAGACAGTGGTTTTCATCTTTGTGGGAAAAGATCTGAGGAAACTAAAAGGTTAGCACGTTTCAGGTACACAAACAGAGAATGGGTCTTATGCTAAAAGGAAACACTTGAATCACTACAGTGAATGGTATCTGGGACACTGCAGGATGGGTGTAATTCGTCACGACCATGGAGAGTTTGAGGGCATCTAAAGAGTGGTACTGCAAACTTGGGGCTTATGTTTGCTACAGCTAACATGTAGTCTTGCATGTTTTTTTGTTTTTCCATCTCCAGGTGGATTGCATATGAAGGATGCAATTTTTTAGGAAAGCAGATTCTGCTGCAGCCCAGTGAGATTTCAAACTGGAGTGATTACAGTGGCTGGAAAGTAATTGGTTCCCTCCGTCCTATAAAACAGGTACTGTAAGGAAGTGTATGGGCTGCATTTTTATGTTTTTTAAGTTAGTGCACAGATACCAGCTCTTCTGCTAAGCATAAGGAAGCAGCAGTGTTCCCCTTAACTCAGTCCAATTGGTGACAGCCAGAGGGATCTACCTTAAAGCATTCCTGGCACAGAGAACTCCACTGGCAGCCACGGAGATCTGTACTGGGCTCTTACAAGGAAATAATTCCCGGTTACCTGGAGACAAGTTTGTTTTTCTGAGTAGTTCAACAGCAAACAGTTCTGTTTATGCTTTCTTTCACATTTTTGCCATAAATCAATACTAATGAGGAAAACAATTCTCTTTTGGCTTGTTTTGTAATGAGCATAAATGGAAGCAAGAACAAGTATTACTGTGCTGCAGCCAGATCTCCAAGAGGAGCAAGGCTGATGCAGTCACGCCAGGTTTTTCCTCTGTTTCACCTCAGTTATTAACAAATTTCCACCAATTTCAAAGATTTTCGTCTCAACACCACAAGGTACTTAGGAGTTTTGTGGAAAGTGCTCACTAGAGTGAGGTGAAATTGAACCTAATGCCCTTTCCTTAAGGAAAATCCTCCTTATGAGGCTGCCTCCCTGCTTATCCGAGATGCACAAACAAGCGCCGAAGTAACTAATTCCGCACATGTCGCTGCGTGCCCAGGAGGGAGGATGGGGAGCGCGCTTGGGGAATGTGAGCATTGCTGCTTTAGGTGTGCTCTAACATCCCTGCCTGTAACTTAGAAGGCGCAAGCCTTGGAAAACTAACACCCTGTTAGTTGTGGGGAGGAGGAGGCCGTTACCAACTTGCTGACGTTGTGTGTGCTGTAACGGTTGTCTCTCAGCCAGCCGTGTACCTCCGAGTTAAGAACCGCGCGCAAGGCAAATACCTGACGGTTGCTGGCAGCCTGGCAGACATCCGAGCCACCTCCGTGTGCGTGTCGCCCTACAGCGGCCAGAGCACTCAGATCTGGCACTACTGGCGCGGGCTCTTCAAATCCAAGGCAAGTTCCCACATGCTGCARGGGGGTTGGGTTGCCTGCTGCCCTTGCACCTTCCCTTTTTGCCCTTTCCCGGCGGCCAGCCTCAACACCTGGGGAGCTTCTGGCCTCCTTGGTTTGGAACCAAAATCTCTGATCCTTTAGAGACACATTCGATCTGCTTTGGCAAGCCTGTTGTCTTTTCCACAGCCGTCTGCTGAGACTGATGTTCCTGAAAGCAGGCAGCTGTTTTGTCTTTATAATAAAGATAAAWATCTTTATAAATCCTTCATTTAGGAAAGTTTGTTATCTCTATACGGTTTGCAGTTTCTCTAAAAGGTATTATGTGAAGAAAGGCTGTATGTGACTTTGCATAATGCTGTATAATTGTTATTAATAATTGTTATTAGTATAAGTARTACTTCATATGAGCAATATCTGAAGTAAAGAATACCATTTTCTATGACTGATCAGCTAATCTGTCACTGAATAATCTGTTTTTGCTCACCAATTTTATTACCAGCCACAGCCCAATCACTGTGATGTGCTTGGTGCCCGAAATGCAGAGTGGTCCGGCACCAAACAGGCTCCGTGGCCCTCATGTCCTTGTTTCCTTGCTGTTCCTTAGGCTAACGGTGCCTGCCTGGATGTCATCGGCGGCAGAGACGTGCCTGGGGCCAAAGTCGCGCTCTGGACGGAGCACAGGAAGGACAGGCAGAAGTGGAGACTCAACGAGGATGGGACCATCAGTTCATACCTCAGTGATGACCTGGTGCTTGATATTAAAGGTACTAAAAAGGGAAAGACCCKCACATGCTCTGTGTGCATTTTTGATGGTGGTTAATTGCAGTCTTCAGGGTTTTTTGTCTGCCTTGTTAGGTTTCTGTTCAGTTACTTGGCAGTGAGATGAGAGAAGCGAGGACAGGAGAGAACCTTGCTCTTTATAACTGCKCCCCGAGGTGTATTTTGACAAGCAGGTCTGCTTTGGTAATGCTGCTGACAAGAAACAGAAGCTCCAGAAGRCAAAATGGTGAAGGAAAAACAAGCAAGCAAGAGGTGTGGGTCAGAAAGCGCCACGCGCGCTCCGTGATGGGCCAGGCTGGTTGCAGTTGTGTGCGCTCAAGGCCCAGTCCTGCTGCCTGCCCTGGGAGAGCCACCTCAGTGACAAAGGCCTCCCCCTAGACACAGTTTGTTTCAAGCCCCACTGGTGTGTGTTTGTTTGTTGTTATCCCTAAGGGAAGGCAGCAGAACAGTAATCCTGTGAGTGGCTGGCTGTGGGACTTGGAGCKCTGTGGTGGTATCTTCTCAGAAGCAAGATCTAAGTGAATTAAGTGACAGCCTAAACCCCTTATGTACAGGGTGTATGGCACATCCCACAGCTGAAGGCATCAACATTTACACTGAATGCCCTACTGGCCATTACATCTATGATCTTTGCACCTGCAGTTTAGTGGTAACGAATTCTCAGGCCAGTAATGTTAAACTCTCARACCATTTCTGGCATTTGGAGCTGAGGACTTAAACCATCATTACGACCTCATAAATATTTATTTATGCCATTAAAAGCAAAGTGAAATCCCCATGGGTAGTACTGATGGCAAGTCTTAAAATATCAGAAAACTGCTGCTAGCCTACTGCACAGTCTGATGCTGAAAGCTGGTATGGGGAGATACAACTTGATGATAAAGCTGTAGGAGCTCTCRTTGCTTCTGGTTGGTTGTTTTTTGTCATTTGTTGTATAACAGTAAAAACATCCTGGCCTTTCTATGCAACATCTATCCGAAAGAGAATTTATTTTAAGGCTTTTACAAGTTTGGGGGTGAAACTTCACAAGGGGTGAAACATACCTCGTAYGCTCTACCAAATAATCCCAAGAATCTGTGTACTGCTCCCTCAGCAGAATCCATGCACACAGGAGGAGGTCAGGGCTGCCAAGAGCAAGATCTCTTCAGCAGTGCTGCTTCYGTGCACCCAAGTGCATGTGAAGACTCTGCTCTGTGCTGTCCCCTGCTGCCTCACTAATGGAGGAATCTTGTATCTCTCTGSCTGTACATCACAGTCACCGGGGGCCAGGTTGACAAGGGACGGTTTGAAGGAGAAAAACACACGCCGTGAAGGAGCAGATCCTGGCTCCTCCTTGATAGAATTTCTAGGTTTCAGCTGATTTTCCTACTTGGTCACATTTTAAGAATATTTATAGACTTTTCTGAGTATTTCTTTGTCTRTTTTTGCCTTCACATGTTTGTTTTGCTTTAAGGAGGAAACTATTATGACAAGAATCACATAATTATGAATCAGCCCATAGAGGATGAACCATCACAAAAATGGGACATTGAAATACTGTGAGCAGAACCCACCACAGAGATTTGGGAAGATGACCTGAAGTGGATTATTAACACAGAGAAAGAACTACTGAAGTCACATACCACTGGAACCTTAAACAGCAAATCTTCTCTGCTCTCTATGCCAAGCACTCTTTCCTAAAACAACTGAATTTTGCACAAATCTGAAGGAGGTGAAGTCGAGTCTTCCACAGAGACTGCACTCTGGTTCTCTAAGGCCACTCCCATGAAATTCACTATTTCTGCTCCTCAGAARTATTAAAGTGCTAACACAGGAGACTGGACAGAAGCTTTGCAAGACAGGAACCGCAAGATAACATGGAGAAGGCACTTGAGAAACGTTGCCTTTACCTTTCTCCCAAAAGCTGACAGAAATTCCCTGAGGAATTACTGCACTGAGGAGCTCGAATGAGGTTGAGTTGGACTGCTTTGTATCCCAGGTGAAGCTGCTTAGCCTTCAGGAGATCCTGAATCTCACATCATCTCTCTTGCTGAAGCACTGTTTGTTTTGTTCATAAAGACAACTTTGAACTGGACCTGCCAGCTCCGTGAGTGACACAGAACAGTATCAAAGCTATTACTTTTACCTCCCTACTAGTACAAGCAAAATTACCTTCCTTTGTTTTGTTTTAACAGTTTAAAATTTCTGGATTCAGGAACTTATTTTGCTGACACATAGGCTATTTCCAACCCATTAGAATTGTGAGTTGTCTCTAAAGATGAGCTTTGACACACAGCCGTATGTGTACGTATCAAAAGAGAACTATCCTGGATCAGGCTAGATTTCTTTAAGGGCTAGCTGAATATAGAGCAGTAATGATCTACTCTAGGTGTATTTTATTTGGTGTATATAAATTAATTTAATGCGATCATTCACCATAATCCACCCTAGTACATATTTYCAAAGGTGCTAACAGCCGACATTCCAGCACTTGCTGACTCTCGGAGGAGCCACGTACTGTACGCTAGCTGCGCTCTCATCACCAACAAACACCTACAKCTTAATCTTTGGATGAGGAATTACACTAAGGAGGAAAAGCCCTTTGTATGCTGGCMGTTTCCTCGACTTCAATACTATGCAACCATCTCACCAGCTAACCTCTGAGAGAGCAAATCACCTTACTGGACTCTAAATGCTGTAGATTGGAGAGGCCTGATCCTCTCACAGTGCTGGGAAACAGAGAAGGCAATAGAGGCATTTGAAAGGCTGTGCTCACCTGAAGTCCCTGGAAGAGAGAGCCCTTAGATCACTGGTATCTTCATTTCAGGGTCACCAACTTAGTCTGCTTCATTGACATTGATGTAATATTGTTCTTCCTTATTTGTATATTCAGGATATGCATCTCCATAATTATTTAAAGAGTTTAGATTAGCTAAAGACACAGATACTATTTKAGTTTCCAGAAATTGTAACTATTCCACTTGTGCATTCAAGCAGGTTCACCCTTTAAAAAAAGAAAAAGTTTGCCACAAAAGTAAAACACATGGATGTCTATTTTTGTATGAAATGGAGTTCTATATAGTACTATTTAAAAAGAAAATACTACCTACTTGCACTTCCTACTTTGCATTCTAAAATTACAGATCTTGTTTAAGTAACATATATTCATATGTATATATTTTTGCAACAAAAGCACTTGTTTAGCTCTTTCTATGTAAGTCAGCATACCAAGTGTTCTACAGATGATCTTTGCTTTCCATATGCAATTTTAAAAGCATGTGTAAAAGCTCCAGCTGCTTAAACCAAGATTGACTACATGATAGTTGGTGTGTCGCTGTTACATAATGAAGTAAAGCAGGCTTTTTTGTACTAAGAGATCTTGAACATAAAATGCTAAGCACGTATATTTTAATTGTATAAAACTTTTTAGGACAAAAAGCTTGTTCTTTTTTCCTTTTTTTTTTTTTTAATGAACTACCTATAATAATATTGCTTCAGGCAGCTGCCAGGCAGGCTTCAGAACAAAACCAGTTTCTTTCAAACAGACCAAAAAGTGCAAGTATCAAGTGACTTGAGATACTCAGGTACTCGCAGACTGAACTAACTGCACTGCTTCCAACAGAAACTGCTCAAACGAGCGCTSAAGATGAAGACTTCCAGTACCGGTTTCAATTGCTTTCACATTAAAAATTAAGATGGGGTGGGAGGCAGGGGGTTAAAACTATTGAGAGTTTATTTTTGTTTCAATTCTTCTAAGTCGAAGTGGCAGCACCGAGGAAGAATGGGATTTTCCCTAGGAAAAGTCTCAGTGCTTCAGGTAAGAACACAAGCAGCCATTCCAGAGAGACTGGGATTCTCCTGGGCAGAAACAACACAGCCCGTTTGAGGACTCCTTCCTTCTGTTTAACTCRCCAGCTGCAAGAAGAACACACTTCTTTGCTGAGGTCCAGCAGCCTGTACATCTATAGCTGACCCCCCAAACTAGGTACATGTCCAGGGGAAAGGGAATCCTGCACCATTCAGGGTGATATGGGACATATTATCCATAACTGTGGCTCAGTGGACAACAAGAAAAGGCAGTTAGCATTTAAATATATACAAGTGATTAGTTCCTCTGTTGYCCTGGTGAGCTGGCTGACTAAAGCCAAAGCTGGGAGTTTTAAGCTAATGTTAAAAGGACATGTTGATGGTCACYGTTCCCATTTCAAGACTGCATGAACAGATACTGCTGGAAAGCAGTAGGAAGGTCAAGCAGAGATTTCAAGTGATTTCAGGCAGCAGCTGAATTTCTAATAAGAACAGGGGAGAAGAGGAGTAGGGCAACAAGATTTAATATCTAAAAGCAAGTGTTTGGGGACAGTGAGGAGAGTATCCTCATAAAAATCCTAAAGGAATTCTTACTTTTAAATTAGGCCTCCTTAACTGTGACAAGTAAGAGGACCCAAAGCTTGCAGAGAGATGGAACTTTCCTAAGGGCAGTAATAGCCTAGGAATTAACGTTGCATGAGTTGTGTTGCTGCTAACGTGTCTAAGTAGCCTACGTATTTTCCAGATTCCAGTCTTCCCAAAAAGCTAAGAGAACAAAAATACCAGTTGACACTGAAGCCGTAGCAAAGWATGTATTGCAGTGCTTTGTTAGACACCAATACAAACCAAAGGGTGCATGGGTGGGGGTGGCAGGGAAGTCCTTCTTGCAGGAGGCTCTTGAGGCCTGGGAAGGTTACCTCCAGGAGGAGCGAACTGGCAAGAGCATCAAATAACTTCAATGAGACATTCAGTCCACAGTGCCAAGGCAAGGTTTTCTTTCTCGTCATCCGAGGCAAGGTTCAGTTCTCTAACACAAACAACGGCGTTACTCCAAATTTGCTTCAGTGCATCCATGTATGACAAAGGAAAACGCAGCCCATGAGTCTGCAGGAAAAAAGAAAATAAAAAAAACCTCATCAACTAAATGTATTTTTTTTTTCCTATTACATAATGGGATTAGGAAGCAGGTATGATAAGCAGGTATGTATGTTCTCCTCCACTTCCTGCTGGGATTTCTAGAAACAAACATCCTGCAAGAGACAGCACAGCCTCTTGCTAGCCTTTTCAAACAGAAATACAGCTGACATCTCTGACATATGCCGGATCATCACACGTTATGAAGCAGGAAGCCGAGGCTGCACTTCTTCCTTTTCAGATTTCCGCACTGAAGAAGGCAGTACCTTTCTAATTCACAGRCTTGCCCTCCACTCCCTCCCCACCACTCCTTTTTTCTTTCCTTTTTCCTTTTGGATGGGTACATGAGTTTGTGTACCTGGCACAATCCCTGCAGAGCCTCAGAGCAGGGCTGTCATCACAGCTGGAGCCTAAGGGCACTAAAGTAGATTTGGGGATTTGSACACACTCTCACAGATGCCAGTGTAAGACCTCATCTCTGCTGTGGAGGAGCTACAAAATCTTATGAAACAAGTAAGAGAGCCAGGCAAAGTCTAAAGCCTTGGCTGTAATTATTGAGGTGAGAACAGGCAAAATCTGTTCTGTTTTGCCTCTAACATGTATTTTCAAAAACCTATATTCAAGTGTTTAGGGTCACATTCCTAAACTACAGCATTTTTCGGTCACAAGTGGAACGAGCAGTTCCGAAAGGACATGACCAATCTTCAGGAAAACTTACTTTTACTCCAAGCMAAAATATATTACACACACCCTGAGTAAGAATGGAAAAGACCCAGCTTTACTCTCATTAACACTATCTTCACATTTCAATACAAGAATGATACTCTCATACAGCAACGTGGTTCAGTGGCTGCCGACTGACATGCATTAGGCTGAAGCAGCACGTTGAGYAGATTGCAGTGAGTTTTAGCATGTGCTAATAAAGCTAGCAGCTAAGGGGCTAAGGGACACAGAGCTAGGAAAAAGTACTTTCTGCATTCCAGCTTAGTTACCTGGACACACAAGAGAAATCTTGTTAACACCTCACGTGCTTAATTAAATAAGAGATGACACAGTCCTAGCGTTAACGGCCTCTGTGTTGCAATTTCAGCTCACCCAGATGCTTAGGGATGGGCAGAAATGCTTGGGGCC
Organism: Nothoprocta perdicaria; assembly: GCF_003342845.1. Lineage (NCBI taxonomy): Eukaryota > Metazoa > Chordata > Aves > Tinamiformes > Tinamidae > Nothoprocta > Nothoprocta perdicaria. The sequence goes on from NW_020455339.1 coordinate 761,669, forward strand.
TGAGAGACAGAGCAGAACTAGGGCTCACGGTACCTTTTCATCTAGGGCAAACTCACCTAATGCAGCAAAACACAAGATTGTGATGGGACTTCTTGGTTGCTGGTTTTGTGTGCTCGACTGAATTGACAAACATACCTGGGATGTGCCTTCCTCACTGGCAGCATCATCTTCAGCCCCCATCATGTGCGTTTCTCTTCTGTTCTTCAAAGAGTGATACACATAAACCATCTCTTTGCGAATCTCGTCCTGTGAGACRAGAAGAAGAAATATGAAATAAGTGACAATATTACAATCATCTGCCATAGGGACCAAATAAAGCAAATGACCTTCCTATCGGAGTGACACAACAGCCATTACTGCATACACTTGCATCTCTGCAAAACATCGGAAAAAGTTACAGCCTTTTCTCTTCTGCCTTAATGTTGCCTCCAGGAGGYTCACACGACTGAGCCTGCACAGTGTCATTTTTCCAACTAACTAAATAAATCATGCAATTTAGGTTGCACATCATGGATGGCTTAATGAAGGAGCATGCATCACTACATTTCATTTTGCAGCTGCTCTGTGTCTTGAAAATCCRTAATTGTTCCTTGGTCAAAGGGGTGCACGTTCCCGGGGCTGGTCTCACCCCAGCTGCAGCCCCAAGTCCTGCCTCACAGGCTGCAAAGCAGTCACAGAACAACTGCAAAAASTTTCCCAAACCCCACACAGCGGAACAGCAGTGTACACACAAACAAAACAGGGACAGGAAAAAAAAAAGGAATAATCTGAAAGTTAAGCTACAGTCKTCTTCTTTACATTTTATGTAAAAAAAAAAGAAAAAAGCATTTCTACAAGCAAAATACTAAATCCTAAAATCCTGAAGCTGTCTCTCAGGAAGCCATTCTCCAATAACAGGCTCAAGTGCACAGAAAGCTACATAGCTAAGACAGAGTCTGCACACTGTAATCCAAAACTCCAGCTATTTGTGGAACAATCCAGTRGCCGTTGCCACCACCTTAGACAACGGTAACTGGCTGCATTTGCACTCAGTCTTCAACACGCCCAGCAACAGAGGAGAATTCCCCCTCTTGAGGGAGCCTGTTTTTAGAATTTGTTTATGCGCTTCAAAACAGGGAATAAAATAAACTGTTGTCAAGAGCTACGGAGTCCATTTAGCAGTTGTAATGAACGAACCCAACTAATCCCAAATAAAAGCCAGGCACCTACTGTGCAGAATCACAGAGTAAATTCAATTTGGTACATCTCCAAAAGGCAAGAACATGCCGTATTCCAACCCCAGGATCATAACAAATCCTAGTGAGATGTGGGATCCAACTAAGTACATTGCAAGGCTGTTTTCAAGGCCAGCACAACAGAGAATCAACCCTCACACCATGCCACCCAWCCCTTTCCCCCCTCAAGCCTATGGGGATGTCTGTGTTTTACTTACAGCATTCTCTTGATCTGGCTCCACAGTAATTATAGCATGATCTCTGAACTGCAGTCTGATTTTGCTATCTAGTTTTGGCAATTTCCCACCTAAGGAAAAAAAATATATTATTATTATGTATTTATTATAAATATCATAATATTTTATATTATGTACTTATAAGTTATTTTATATATTTTTTATTTTAGTATATATTATTTTTATATTATATTTCATATATTATATATATTTCATATATATATGAATATATATATATTTATTTATAATATATATATATTTCATAATATTAAAAAACATAAAAATTAATATATTTATATATATAAATATGTTTTTATATATATAAATATTATTATATATATATATATAAAAAAAGACAGGAAGGAAACTGGTGAAATCTGACCTTAAACTTGGGATAGTTAAGTAGAGCTTAAACAACAAGCTGGAGCATAAAGGCAATTTCTACCAGTTTAACACCCTCAGTAAACAGCAGTTCGTTAAAATCTCCTTTTCCGTTATTGCATTATAGGATACCATTTATTTTAACCTGAGAGGCCTGTCATCTCTTCCACCAGACACACAGCTACCTGTTGAGGTTTTCACTTACACACGCTGTGCCCGGCACAACAGGAGGCTCATCAGAGAGAGGTGAGCTAGACTAAGAGCTCTACTTAACACAGAGCACAAAACTCAGAAACGGCAGGGTTAGTAGCAGCTCCACCCCCACATCAGCCAAGCGAACCATCCACCTGGTGTCAGGGAACCAGCGTCACTTCCCAAGCACGGCGGCAGCCGGTTCGCAATGAAGTCCTTCTTCATGTCAGAGGAGCTCAGGTCCCTGGTGCTCTCCAGCCGCTCCGCAAGCCTTCTCAAAAGGCTGCTCAGTTGTTTGGTGGAGTCAGCGACATCCACCTGCTAAATATTCACACAGAGTGGCTCTCACATGAACCCAAGCTCCACGGAATGCAGCATGGATCTTCCCTTGGTCCCTCCTATTTACCATAAGCAGTTGCCTTGGTATGCCCTTCCGCAGCAGCACGTCTTCCTTTGCCGTATCGAACACAAGGCCAGGAATTGCATCCAACAAGAAATCTCCCCAAGAGCTGAAGATCAGCAGGAAAGAAATGATTTAGACTGAAAGAGCTGTACTGATATAAAACAGGAATACAACTGTATCTGTGTATGTAACTGCCACCAGTGCCTGTGGAAGTGTGAAGGATTGGCGTGATGCTTTAACCAAGGCCAAGGGCTCTGGTGCCAGATCTCCTCTGAGGCTTTGACCTGTCCTTGCTGCCCTGCAGGCTCAGGTGGCAGCCCGCTCTCAAACTGCATCCTCACGAGCTGCAGGTCAGCGGCACCGCTATCCAGGGAAGGGACTGGCTGGAGAACGGGCCGCTTTGTTCCAGTGTTCCACCTCACATGCCGTCTACTGGTGGATCCGGATTAAAGCTGACCTCAGGGAATGATGGAGCGCTGCTGGAGCCGCAACTACCCCGTCGTGGGCATTTGTGGCCTCACTGCACACAGCAAGTTTGTTGGGGGATGTCATTTAAGGCGCTTTAGAGATAGGTCTATTTTGAAAAAGGAGGTGTATCCAGGGTTATCCCACCCAACATGAAGCCTCATTTTCAGCCTGGGTAGTTACCACAAAAGCTGCCTCTTGCTCTCTAGGCTTCTGTTCCCAAGCTGCCAGCCAGAACTTCGTGGGGAGGGCGATTACTGCCTGTGCTTTCCWGTGTCAGCTTCTGCAGGCCTGTGCCCCTGCACTGGGCGCTGTACAGTGCAGGGATGGTCCATCTCCCTACCCCTCTCTCACAGGCTCATTTTATGGGCAATGACCCAGACACGTGTCTAGAATCCAAGGCTCTGGCAGACTCGTGAATGTATGACTTACTTATTATAGCCTCATTCATATTTTTCCCCTCATCACCTCAGGTGTTCCACTACAGGCCATGAAGTGGGAAGGCAGGATCCTGTCCAATAGGTGTGATTCGGTGTCTTACATTTGCTTACAGCTTCCCTTTTCTTGCCCTCACTGCCCATCCATCAGCCACTATTTCCAGCTGCTCACAGCTTTGCTGGATTGCTCTGGTGAAAGACTCCTCCTCATTTCCCTGCCTGTCTCAGGCTGGGATCTCCCAGCACAGAGGAGCCTCCTAAGCTTCAATGCCTAAAATCTCACCAAGTGCCATTCCTACCATCAGCATCTCCTGCCCGCTCAGCTTTCCCAGCATGTCTTTCCAGGGTGCTCCATAACATGGTCTGTTTCCAGAGAGGTCTTTTCKGAGAAATACTTGCAGACCTCAAAACCCCAAATCAAAGTGCCAGCCTATGTTGGGACTTCTGCAGAGGCAGCTTCTGACACCTTGCTACCACAAGCCTCACCAGAAGTGGCTCCCAMTTCTATGAAGAGGAGATTTCTTGGAGCTTTTCTGTTTTCCTTTACACACACATGTAGGGAACAGGCTCTTTAACCGTACTGTTTCTCATGTATCTCAGTGGGCTGATCTTTGGCTTAGGCTGTCACAGGGAAACACTTTTATTCCACAGCAGCCTGTCAGACCTCCAGCAAGCCCGTTACAAAGACCACAGTTCCCATTTCTTCAGCACCACCTGCCATACAACAGCTCTGCGAGGACTGTCCCAGCTGGGACTCTTTGCTCAAGCTGGACAAACCCTTTTCTGCACACTCAGAAAGATTCCTGTGAACTGATCTGTAAAGCAGCAAATCAGCTCAAACTCCATCAACAAGCAAAACTGCTTTAAAAAGCAGCTTAAAAGCCAACCTTTTCTAAGTGTCACTGCTCTGATTAGGTCACTAGATAAGAGATGAGAGAATTGCAGTTCAATATGAAGAAAGTGAAAAAAGGGCAGAGGAAGAGAGGAGGAATGGGACCGTCTGTGTGGAGGTCRCTCACTGCTTGTCCGCTTGGATCTGCTGTCAAACCTGGCCAAAGTGGGTCAGCACTGATGCGGCCTCCTGCACCTGGGCAGGAATAACCCCAGGCAGCAGCACACATTAGGGGTTGTCCTGCTGGAGCGCAGCTCCACGGAGAAGGACCTGGGAGTCCTGGTTGACACCAAGTTAACCATGAGTGAGCAGTGTGCCCTCGTGGCCAAGAAGGCCAATGGGATCCTGGCCTGCATCAGGAGGATGCTGTCAGCAGGTCAAGGGAGATGATCCTGCCCCTCTACTCAGCTCTGGTGAGGCCGCACCTGGAGTGTTGGGGGCAGCTCTGGGCTCCCCAGTATAAGAGGGATGTGGAGCTCCTAGAGAGGGTGCAGCGGAGAGCAACCAAAATGATTAAGGTACTGGAACATCTCTTGTGTGAGGAGAGACYGAGTGAGCTGGGCCTGTTTAGCCTGGAGAAGAGTAGGTTGAGAGGGGATCTGATCAATATGTATAAGAACCCGAGGGGAGAATGTAGGGAGTTTGGGGCTAAATCAGGCTGATCAGTTAGCTGGTAGCAGCTTTATTTCCCTGTGTTATGAAAAGGTTTCAATGGACACTAGCAGCAGATGTTTATCTAAGAAAACCTGACTTGCATAAATGGGTTAGGCAATGAAAAACACAGGTCAGCAGGAAATACTTGCAAAGGAAGAATTTGCAATAAATCAGTTGGAAAAGGTGTGGGCAACTATCAAAGGCAAGAGAGAACAAGATAAAAGGAATAACTCATGACTCATTCTCTGAGTTATGAATGAACTTCATATTCAATGAACTGGGTTATGAATGAACTTCAGCCACCGATGAGATCCTCAAATGTAACAAAGACCTTATAGCCGGTTACAAACTGATCCAGTGATTCCCTTCCCTCCTTCCCCAGTTCCCCAAACTTCCACTAGTTCTACCTGAAAAACACCAAAATACTTAAAAAAAAAAAAAAAAAAAAAAACTAATAGTGGTGTACTTGTGTGGTAGTCCATATCAGATGAAAGGATAAAAAAGAATCCCTAAGTAATTTCACCATGTTTCTGAGAGTTGTAGCGCTGCATCCCAGTCTAGTACAACCCACAGAAAATGAACAAGGAGAAAAAGGCTAAATACATTGAACCYAGAAAAAAAGCTAAGCAGAGCTCGATACAAGGTTTTAACAACAGGACATGCCCTCCCCTTTGAAATACCAGTTTGGGTCTCAATTCACACACATTTTACATGTGACAGTAATTTTCAAGAAAACAATATTAAAAAATAATTAAAAAAAAAAAGCAAAGAATAATTACTTGTTTTGGTAGGTGCTGATGGTCACATGTGTCGAGTGGGATACCCCAAGCGGAGTGTCAGCTTGGTGGATAGTCCCTCGTGGAAAATACAGTAAGTCACCTGGCTACAAGAAAACAAAGAAGAATTCCTTATTTATTGAGGGTTCCAGGTCAAAATGTATCACACTGTTGTCAAAATACAAAATAAAAAAAAAAACCACTATGCAGAAAAGCTAACATTTTTTAAAACACAAAATAGATCTTCCCTGTATATTTTTGAAACATAAAATGAAGTGCTTTGTACAAAAAAGACTGATACATCTGTCTGGAGGAAAAGGAAACTTTTAGAACTGTAACACAGGAATATTCATCCCGCCACGTTCCACCACAGCTGCACGSACAGGACACGGCAGCTGAAATGAGTCACAGAATCACAGACTGGTTGAGGTTGGAAGGGTCCCCTAGAGATCATCCAGTCCAGCCCCCTGCTCCAGCAGGGACACCCAGAGCACGGGGCACAGGGCGGCATCCAGGCGGGTTTGGAAGATCTCCAGAGAAGGAGACTCCACAGCCTAAACGAACCCACCGACAACGCAGCTGGCGAGCAGAGGAGACGTGTAGGGTGAACTCAGCCAGATTTCCTCCAGGGAAGAGCTCAGTATTCCATATCAAAAGCCAAATACACCATAAAGATGATAATCTATTTTAATACTGTTGTCTGAAATTTTCTGTTTTCATACCTAAAAACCAGGCAAGTATCACCTTCCCCCTTTTTCACCTCACCCCTCTAAATGAAATCCCCACACTAATAAAAGCTTGAATTATGTAAATAGGTATGTATATAGAATAAAAAACAAATAAATAAAYGAACAACCACAGCAGACAAAACTGCCTCTAAGGAAGTAAGGCAGCCCTTGAACTCCATTACAGAAAAATATCTCAAGCGCAGTTCACAGCTGTGAGATGATGCCACCCCCAGAGAGTGAGCTGCAATCTGGACCATCAAAGTTGGCCAAAAGTTAGGTTAACATTATCAAGAGACATAAACAGAGTATGTAAAAGAGAATATAAGAGATGAGTGGAATTGTAACTATCAGCTTACTTCCARCTTCTCATATAAACACTTACAAAGCTAGCTAGCACAGACAAAGAGAAAAATCACAAAACAAAGGTGAAATCTGATTCCATTTTATTTTTCCTGTTCCTTAAGTCTGTATTGTTGCATCATCTACTTCCAAGAAACTACTCAAGTGTCTAACATGGGCATATTTCAAGTGAGAGCTACTTGAGCTTTCACTGAGTCCAAAGTCCTCTTTGGGTTATGACGTTTCACAGGACTTGCCAAGATCCCATCTCTTCATCTGTCTGAAAGATGCTGCAGAGAGTCACAGACCAGCTGTATGGATTTACTTCTGTCTAAGCAAGCTTCTCTTTGCTTTACTTATTCTGCTTYATTTATCTATCTATCTGCTTTATCCATGTACTGGCAAACTCAACTTCTTTAACTGCCCASTCAAAAGAAAGCACCATTGAGGAGGTGCTTACCAAGTTGAGTAAGCTGAAGTTCACTGCTGAAGTACAAACAGGTAGAACAGCCCAGGACAAGCACTAGATGACCTCTCGTCAAATGGCCTMATCTTCATGACAATTGTTTTAATCCAAAGAACAAAAAAACTGCCCAGTGTTCTTTACTGGGAGGAGGGAAATCAATGTAACAAGTAAAATAAAATCTAGAGAATGTTTTTGCCCAGCATGTCATGTATACTATTCAATTCTAATTGACCAAACAGTGACCACCTCCAGTAAATGAGTATATCTTACTGCAGAGATGGATTAGCCTAATGGATCAGACAGCCTGCACCAATATGATGTGTTTCCTAACACTGCCTGGAACTTCTGTTCTTKCTATACAGAGCTCCACAAAAGTGGCCAATGATTCCTGCTGCCCAGATTGAAGAATACTGAAGAACTAATATAAAGTACCGATATACTGATTCCTAAGTCCATTATTTAAATACTAAAGCAAACAATACCTTTTAAAACTGATAGATTAGACAATTATCACTCAAATTTCTAGTTCCCAGTGAACTAGAACATGAACATGAACCCATCCTCCCCCTATCATTTTCACAACTACAAGAATTTAGAATATCGCTCTCAAGAAACGGTCCAGTTTAAATACAACTACTTTTCCAGCAGCAATAGCCCAAAACAGGTAAAACAATTACTGTACCTTTAAAACAAACTCRTGTGTTGAATTCCCAATCCTATCTTCTGACTCAACATTATACTCCCGCGCTAAATGCACCGTTGGTTTATACAGACGCCAGTGTTTCTCACCTTCCAGCTGAAGGATAAACACCTGCAGGAGAGCACAGATCAAAAAGTGTAAGACCACCCCTCACATATTCAGCTATTCAGAAATTTTGAGCTGTGTCCTTACTTGGCAAGTCTGTGAAACCATGCCAGAAACCAGAGATCAAATGCAAACAGAAGTGATGTGGGTTATTTTGCTGATAACTTAAGGAATAGATTTCATCTGCCCTGTTCTCAGCTAGTCTACAACTTTGGCAACGTTCACTGTGCAGCTRGAAAACAGACTAGTACAAAAATAGAGTGTCTGTTCCATTGCCACTTACAGTTTTTCTGTAACGCCTGAAAATGTCATTAGAAAACATATTTGAGAGATATTTTTTTTGAAGATAGATGGCCCAACTTTGGGTTCACATTTTTAATTGGTTGTCTATTTTAATGTTTCTTTTAGAAGGTAATTTAAACTGCATTTGGATTGCAGGGCTCCCTTATTCCATAACTTGCTAGAGCAACAGGACCAGCAAACTGGGAAGCAGCACAATCAGTTTGTTTCCCGTGTCCAGCAGAAGAAAGTTCAAGCACTTGGGGAAGGGAAAAGGACTTTTGGACTCTTGGGCAACCTGAATGAGATAAAAATGGAAAAGGCCTGCTAGGAAAAGGTCTTCTGCAAAAGCTGAGAGAACAAATTCTCTTTTAACCTAATGAAAGCATCAGGCCTGGAAAGCAAACTTTAATGTCATATTATGATTTTATACCTCAGTACCTTTTTGTTAAAATTATATAAATGGGAAAAAATACCATAAAGAAACACTGGCAAGCAGTTAAAAGTTTTCAGTGCATAAGCACTTCTATACAGGGAGGTAATCCAAAAAATAGGGGTGGGAGGAAAGCACACACAYGGGCACCCACCCTGCAGCCACTAGCAAAGCTCCGTGCACCCCCTCACAGGCAGGCTTGAGCTGACCTACCTCAACATCATCGTAGTGAGGGGGGAGGCCCTGTGACCCCTGAGGAGTAATGTAAACATTCGAGCCCACCAGAGACCCAAAGTAGCACTCCAGCTTCTCCTGAATCTTCCAGAGCTCCTCCTTTAAAAAGAAATGATCAGGTTACCACGGAGAAGCTCAGCCAGGCCAAGCTGCCTCCCAGGTTACAGACTCCCAGTTGCTCAGGAGGCTTTTCCAGGGAGGCTTTTCCATCCTCACAGGAAGACACACAGGCCAGGGAAGCAGATGCCCTGGACCAGTGTGAGCTGCCGAAGGAGACCGATGCTCTTGCTGCAGTTCAACACCACAGAAGCAAACACGGTTGTCCATGAGGTAACTGGTAAGTCAAGAAGTCTGGAAACTGGTGCTACAAGGTTGACACTGCAATCCAAAAATGGCACAGAGAAGAGCACAACAACAACAGCGAGGCTGGGCAAACAAGAAAGTCAGTCAGCCAGCCACCATCCCACGAGCAGCAATACACTTTAGGGCATTAAACACCAAAACACTCACATTTTATGGGCCAACATCAAGGATGACATGTAAGAGCCAGAAACCTTTTTTAAATGGTACCAGTTACAACAGAAATCAAGCGGCATTCTGCAAGCACATAAACAGGGAGATTATGATAGACTCTCTGATTTTTCTTTTTATAAGCTCCTGATAATTTGCAKCAGCTGTATCAGGATTCTGGGTTAAATAAGCCACAGAGATAGAGACATTCAAAGCAAGAATTTCTAGTATCTGCTATTCGATCTACTAAAATTACTTTGCTCCCCATAAATGAGTATATATTTTAATAATTAATGCCAAAGAATGCCAAAAGAATGTTTTTAGAACATATGTCCAAAGCATAAACCAACTTATGAAGAAGTTCTTCATAAGAGATGCTGAAGAATGCCAATAAGACTTCAGTCACCTTTCCTCCCTCGACTATCACTCATCTCTGTAASCACAGTCCGCAGAAAGGGAAAACAAACCATTGCAAGAGCTAACCCACAAAGCTTCTAAGTAGCTTCTAAGCTACTTTTATCTAAGCTGAGTCGAAGTTCTCAAACACTGCACTTTTCAAGAAAAATAAAGGCACTAATGCTTTATGGAGAGTTACTTTAAACTAGTTTTTTTTTTCATAGTTAGAAAGTAGGTCA
>NW_020455339.1:772447-844191 GCF_003342845.1 Nothoprocta perdicaria
CCCCAAGTGCAGGACCCTGCACTTGCCCYTGTTGAACCTCATGAGGTTTCTCACCGCCCAGTCCTCCAGTCTGTCCAGGTCCCTCTGGATGGCAGCACAGCCCTCAGGGCTATCAGCTACTCCTCCCAGTTTGGTATCGTCGGCAAACTTGCTGACGGAGCACTCCAGCCCTTCATCCAGGTCGTTAATGAATAAGTTGAACAGGACCAGTCCGAGAACTGACCCCTGGGGGACACCACTAAGTACAGGCCTCCAACTGGACTCCGCACCATTGACAACCACTCTCTGCACCCTGCCATCGAGCCAATTCCTAATCCACCTCCCCGTCCACTCATCTATCCCACACCTTCGGAGCTTGCCCAGGAGGATGCTGTGAGGGACAGTGTCAAAAGCCTTGCTCAAATCCAGATAGACGACATCCACCGCTCTGCCCTCATCTATCCAGCTAGATATTCCTTCGTAGAAGGTGATCAGGTTAGTCAAGCAGGATTTCCCCTTGGTGAATCCATGCTGGCTACTCCTGAGCACCTTCTTCTCCTCCATGTGTCTGGAGAGAGCAGCCAGGTCAAGATAGTACAAAGTACCAGAGGAAGAAAAGGGAAGGAAACAAATCATCTCCTTGTTTTCCAAATGCATCTTACTACGGCAAAACATGTTAAGCCATTATTCAGTTCAATAGGGAATGTAAACCAATACTATAATTCCCTGCACATTTCTAAAGAACCTATCTTAAGCCTTGTGCATTGAGCTGTGAAATAGTCACCTCTTTACTATGGCAAGCCCAGCTCCAATAATCTTAACAGACCCGGTGCAGAAGGCAAAAGGCATGAAGCTAAACCCCAACCCTCTCTTGAGCTTGAYTTAGAAAAAGACTAGCTCACACACAGCGCAGCTGATGACGACGGCTGAGCTTGGCACTGCTCCCTGGCCAGACATCCATTTCCTTGTTTTTCATTTTCCTYTCAGAACAGATTTTTCTCATTACATCTCTGAATTTCACTTCCAAAACATGTTTGTTTATTAAYGGTTGGGCATGTTCAAGAACAACCTTCGCTCATCCACATCTAACACGTGACAGATGCACTGAAGGCCTGGCTCTCATAGCAGCAGATGCAAAACCACCAGGGCTGCGTCAAGTGCAACTTCAGCACAACTCACACACACTCTGCCCCAGCTCTCTATTTCAGCATAAACCCTGCACTATTTCCACTTCAAAGCTGAAGCCCCTGCCACTGGACACTGYAGCTACCCTTGAACAGAGCTACACTTGCCCACGATACTCTTCTTGGGATGCAGATGTACGTCTGGGATGTGAGGGACCACCACATTGTGGCTGAATTGTGTTCCCACCACAGTGGACAATTTGCAAATCCAGTCCAATTTGCAAATGAGCCCTTTCCACAACTGTACAGACAGCACTGCCTCATTCTCATTACACAAGGACTACTGAAGCACTTCACAGCCAATGCTCCTACAAGCCCAGGGAATATCTTGGAAATACTTTGTGCAGTATCACACCTGGCTTTGCACTCAGGGAAAGTGGTATAAAAGCTTGTATTTGCATGAGGGAACAAAACAAAATGGGCTAGTAGGGTTAATTTGAGCAGACACTGGGGGCTACTTATCAACTTAATCTATTTTCCTAGTTATATGTGACAAAGCATTTTTTAATACTTAATTTTATAGCACTAGTCATATTTTGCACCTGTGGCAGAGCACTGAAAAATGGAGCGTAGATGTATGAACCCTGTTTTGATCTACACAGTTCAAACCCAGGTTTCAGCAGGTCACTGATGTCCACTCTCTCTCCTGAGCTTACTGGAGGCAGAGATGAAGCCAAGTCTGCCAWGACTCAAGCCAAACAATGTTACACACATGCACTCTCTATATTCTAAAATGATGAAATGAGCCAACCTTAAATCTTTGAGGCTGATGAAACTGTATTGTTGCCTTTTTCTGGTCAAAGTCCTTCTTCAGCTGCATGTAATTCACTTTGCCTTCTTTATTTAAAACTTTCTTTTTTCCATTCACACATCTGCAGATATTAATATCTTGGCCATAGCACAGCCCCTGGCAGCACAGTTCCTTCAGGTCAGACAGCTGGAACAGAGACTGGTAGTAAGCAGCCAGCAGCGGGTCATTTCTCTGAACAAGCAGTGGCTTTTGCTCCCAGTACTCCCTGAAAAACACCTCTTCTTTGATGGGAGCGATCAAGCTTCTGAAGAGGCTCTCTGGGCTCTCATAATTCATAAGCGATGGAGAAGCAGCTCCTTCCACCTTGGCTCGTTTACACTGTTCCTGCATCTCCTTTCCCATTTCAGTACGCTTCCCTCCTTTCTTAGGCATGTTCCTGTTTGAGAGGAGAGAAAAACACAACCATCAGCTTGCAACACAACCTCAGGAGCTCGCAGGCCCAGGGCAGCCCCTGCTGCCTTGGCTAGATGGGGACAAGGACCACGCAAGGACCAGGAGCAGYTCTGCTGTAAAATGCTCACGCGTGTCTTGCACTACTCACTCCATGCAGTAAGAAAGGCCCCAATGGGCCCCCATTTCTCATGACAAGATGACCATGAGGCAGCAGTGTGCCCTGGTCGCCAAGAAGGGCAACGGGATCCTGGGGTGCATTAAGAAGAGCGTCTCCAGCAGGTCGAGGGAGGTGATTGTCCCCCTATACACAGCCCTGGTGAGGCCACATCTGGAGCACTGTGTCCAGTTCTGGGCTCCCCAGCACAAGAGGGATGTGGAGCTGCTGGAGAGAGTCCAGCGCAGGGCTACCAGGATGATCAGGGGCCTGGAACATCTGCCCTATGAGCAAAGGCTGAGGGAGCTGGGYCTGTTCAGCCTGGAGAAGAGGAGGCTGAGGGGGGACCTGATCAGCGTGTAYAAATACCTCAAGGGAGGCAGTGAGGAGGAGGGGSCGGCCTCTTTTCAGTGGTGGSCAGSGAYAGGACTAGAGGAAACGGCCACAAGCTGAGGCACCAAAAGTTCCACAGGAACTTAAGGAARMATTTCAGTGAGGGTGACAGAGCCCTGGMACAGRCTGCCCAGGGAGGTTGTGGAGTCTCCTTCTTTGGAGATCTTCCAAACCCACTTGGATGCAGCCCTGTGCCCCGTGCTCTGGGTGTCCCTGTGTGTGCAGGGGGGTTGGACTAGATGACCTCTGAGGCCCCTTCCAACCTTAACCATTCTGTGATTCTGTGATTCTCCAAAGATCTTTGCTGGAAGCTCTTGCTCACAGAAGTCCCAATCTCGCAGCTGGGTTTATGCTAAAGAACACATGATGAAACAAAAAATACACTACAAAGCCTTATAAAGGCAGGAATCCACACACAGACACAGACCAGGGGTGGCAAAAGGCCTTAGGGAATCCTTCTTCTGCAGGAATAGCTGCAGATCCCTAAAGATTAAGATTTTAATTACAAGATTTAATGTTAACATGACGGGAAAGGGTAAGGCCACAAGCAGAAACTGGCACTCTATTCTGCTTCCTAGAAATGTACTGAAAGCAGAGAAAAGCACAAGTCTTCCAGATGATATTCCAGCAGCAGCCAGCTGGGGGAGGACGTGCAGTATTTCAGGTGCAGGACCCCAGCAGTTAAAAAGGTGGAGGGCTGCAAAGGGGGTGGGGAGGTTAAGGAAAGCACACCTTTCCATCTGTCTTACATATTGTAAACTGTCTTTTTCAGGCCTTTTAAATAAATACATGTTTAGAATTTATGCATTCATCAAACAAATGCTTCAGAGACTTATTTATTGTTATATAAAATCACTCCGCTTCATTAAGGGCACTAAYATCCAGCAGGAGCTGTATCTCAGACCGCAACCAACACATGTCCTTGGCGTTAGCACGGCACACTCTGGGAGCACCAACRTTCACCTCAAACAGGGCAGCTGTTAGTGCACGAGCCACGCCAGGGCAAAGCAACTGACAGGGTAACTTGTACCCTGCAACCGTGCAGTAATTCCGGACCTACCAACCTACCAAATGTTTGTAGGTAGGTAGGTTTGGTACCCACCTGCCAAACGAGCAATAACGAAGATACCGTGATGAGGAAGCCCTCACACTAGTGCAACAGSGTACAGTAAAGGCTACACAAGGTGGCAACGGGTAAAGAAACACAGGGAAAGGGCATGAAAACTGGGATGACAAGTGAAAGAGCAGGTCACTGTGAGGGAATGGGCAGGAGTGGTAACAGCAGCTTTTCCAAGGCACAGAAAGGCCCAGAGCAGACCCTCCTGCAGTGGGGCATTGTCAGGAATATTAGACAAGGGCACCTGCTTAAGGTCTCAGATCCTGGGAACAGTTTTAGGCTGCATCATTTGGCACTGCTGCACATCCAATGATCCTCATCGTAGAGGGACACACAAGCTCGGCCTCTGTTGGGATCTCCACAGCGTATTCTGGATGGCCAGAACTGGTAAAACCAAAGTTATGGAAGACAGGTCTTCACTCTTCCATAATTTTTAATCCCTTCTGTTGATTTATATAACTATACCAAAACCTACAAAATCATAAGGTGGTGTTTCCACCTCTGCAAATCACTCAGACTTTGGGGCTTCTGTAGAATCATTCTTTCATCAGAGTGCAGACATTTTATTTTACGGACATCCCCAAGTGCCAAGAGCACGTATGCAACTAAACCTGAATTGCCAGTTCYGAATCATACACCCACATCCACCGTATCAGCCTCTCAGCTCACTTGTGCAGTATCTAACAAAGTTAAAAGCACGGATGTACAATTCGGGCACTGGTGTTTCATTTAAAAACATGCAATTCTACAGTGCTTYGTTACTTTATCAGAGCAAGCGAGCAAAAAATGTGAACGCACTGGGCCAGCCTGCAGGTGCTTCTGCTTCAGCCAGAAAGGCCTGCATCACGTCAGTATTGCTGCATGCCACAAGTTTAGGCCTCTGTGCCCAAGGCAGGGAACCGCCGAGACTCTGCCCCCTCCAGAGCAGCAGGGAACAGGAATGGCCACAGCTGCTCCTCACACCACGTGTGCGCTGCCGCTTCCCCGCCACTGCAGCACCGAACACGGTATTATTTACATTTGGTCCAGAAGGWGAAAAAACAGGGAAAAAAACAAGCTCAAGCGCCAGCAGCAAGGAATACGCAGGGGCGTCTTTGCTGCGCCGCACGGCGGGACCAGCCCGGGCACGAGGGGCATGGCGCGCAGCAGCACCAGCAGCAGCAGCCAGCGTGTCCCGCACACGCAGCGCCGGCGGCGCCCCGGGACGCGGCTCCGAGTCCCGCGGGGACCCTGTGCCCGGCTGGGAGCCGCCAGGCCCCRCGCCCGCCTCCCTGGCCCTGCCGGTGCGGGCGCCGCCGCCTTCCCCGCGCGCCTGCGGTGGCACCCGTGACTCCCGGGGCGCCTTCCCCCGCGTCCCGCACTGCCGTTGGCCGCCTCCAACCGCCGCCAACGGCCGCGCCGGGCTCCCCACGCGCTCCTCTTCCCGCGGCACTCACCCAGCAGCCCTGCGCAGCCAGGGGCGGAGCGGGGAGAGCGGCCGACGGGAAATGGCGGCGGCGCAGRCCCGGCCGCGGATCACGGCGGGAGCCGAGGGAAGAGGCCTCAGGGAAGCGCTGCCCTCGGTCCCTGGTGCTGAGCGAGCGCTCGGGCCGCAGGAATAAACGGGAATAGAGTGTCAAGAGGGAATGGTGTTGGCTGATGCGGTGTCAGCCACTGCCCAGCCCTTGTCCTGTGCAATTCAATACCGTTTAACCTAGCGCAGTAAAGCGACAGGGTTTTTACCCCAAACATACAGAAGTTCTCTGCAACTGTCATCTCAAAACGTAATCCGCTCCCAAGTTGTTTCTTTGTCCTAGTTCCAAGTTATTGTGTGTATACRAGAGAGAAAAAATATACTCGTTCTGCGAAACCATAAGGAAATAAAATGATAGTATTTCCCCTCTAGAGTTATTACATGAATTTAATTATCACATAAAACATCCTCTTGTTATTTGTTTAAAGTTTTTCTGTGCATAATAAGCAATAAAATATCTAGTTTTTAGCTTTATTTTATTTTATTTTATTTTATTTTATTTTATTTTATTTTATTTTATTTTATTTTTCCTGGACCAAAGCCTTGTTCCAGAACCCCTCCATCAGACTTACTTACCTAGAAATCTTCAGCAGCCTCATCGCAGACATGAAAACTGCCAGAAATATTTTTATATCCCTTTGTGCAGAAAATCTCCCTGGAAGGAAGAATATCCACAAAGGTGACAGAGGAGCCTTTACATTTAAGGGAGCTAYCCCACGTTTTTCAGCTAATGAGTGGGACAAAGGAGCGTATGCAGCGGGGTGGACTGAGCAGGGCCAAGAGTGAGTGAGTAGTGAGACCAAGGAACATGTGCAACAAGTTGGGGGSCTTTGCAAAGGARGGAATTGCTCCCCATTCTCTGGCAAGGGGGACAAAGGAGTCATCTGATCTCAGGTAGGAACAGATGGAAGGAGGCAGGGAGCCACAAGTGGGGGCTCCTCTGGGATCCTTCCACCATCCAGGGAGGGCAGACGGGATCAGGGTTGACCGCAATCAACTTTTGGTGATCAACTCCCTTCTATAGCAGCTGGCACCGATGACTGATTGGCTTCCTGAGACTGTCCAGAGACAGACGAGGAGCAGCTCAGGGGGATCCACAAGTAGGACCAAGGAGGTCTTCAAGTAGTCCAATGGACAGGACTACATCTGATGGAAAGGACAACTAGGTATCACTAAGTCCAATGGAAAGGACCAGGTCTGACAGAAAGGAGCACTGAAATCTCWCCAGTGACTATTATGGGGGAATGGAGAGCAAAATGACCATGACATCCGAGGGATGCCCAGGGAGGGCAGTAAAGAGAAGGTGAAGGAGGATATTGGCAGAAGGAGTGGTGACTCCCACTTAACCCCATGGGGAGAATGTTGAGGTTTTGGGGTAGCCTGCACATTCCTCCAGAAATACAATCAGTGAATCAGGGGGATCTGCAGGTAGGACCAGGGGGGTCCTCAAGTAGTCCGATGGAAAAGACTACTGGGTCTGATGGAAAGCACTAGGTCCGATGGAAAGAAGCACTAGGCCAAAATACACATTACCAGGGGGATTTAGGTGGCCCCCTCTAGGGTTGGATAACAGTCATAGTCTTTSTGAATTTTTATGAATGTGTCTCAGTAATACTGAGAAGGGTCCCATCGAGAAAGAATGTGGGTCAGTATGGCTAAGTGCAACACCTAGGGGAATCTAGGTAACAAAAGGGAGAGGAGAAAAAGGGAAAAAGGTGGAGAAAAATGGACCTTCCCCCATCTAATCATCAAAACCCATCAGGAGCTGCTGCTCCTGCTCCCTCCYCTGCACCTCCTGCTTCTAGTAATTGTGAAAAAGAGGAAGAATGGGGCATTTTGTTCCGTTCAAAAACAARAAAATGAATCCAACACAAGGCACCAAAAGCAAATGCCTCTGTGACTGGTTCGGCTGGGAGGTCAGGACAAGGGATTTGATTTTGTGATTGTGCCCCCGACTACCCTATATAAGGGGATTAAAGAAAGAACTGCCCCCTTGTATAGAAGTTAGGAAAAAGATATATGAATATCTAGGACATGCACATTACACTTGGAAGGACTGGGATTTTCTTTTGCGAAAAGAGGATGATATTGCAAAAAGCTTGTCTATTATGGGAGGGCAGGCAGCTGTAGGTGGCTCAAAATGCAATCGATGGTGGATGGTATGATTCCAACAGGAGATCCCCATTGGTATCCAGATGTTTGAGTCAGTTTAGCCAGCCTTTGGGATTAGCGAGCATACATAATCAGACCATTAAATTGGCAGTCCCCAGAATTTATAATCTGTCCAAGGCTATATCCCTGGAGCAGGAAAAGGATGAGAGCCCCTCTCATTGGTTGGAAAGAACCAGAATGCTTTGAGGAAACGGGGAATTGGACCCTGAGGGACCAGCCTTTGACACATTACCCAAAAGGAGAGCAACTGTCAAAAGGCTGCTTGGTTATCCAAGTGGGAAGTGGAAGTGAGGAGCAGGTGCTTCTTATCCTGCTGTTATTAGTRGATGGGGGTAATAAATTTGAGATCTTCTTTTTGTCTCAAATTGTAATTGCAATCTCCTGCTGGGAAAGGATTTGAAGGCTAAATTGGGAATGCAAATCCATATTGAAAGGGATGATAAGGAAACAATCACCAGAAGGTGGAAGGATCCCAGACAAGTTCCCAGTTATGTGGAAAAATCTCACTGTCCAGAACTAGAACCGAATGTCCACAAAGGAGACAGACAGAGAAGTCCTACAACTTTATTCGAATGAAGGCAGAGCCCACCAGCATAGCCCTGTGGGGTCTCTCAAGTTGCTGGCGCACACAGCCCCTTTCATCCAAATTTCCCGGATGAGGTAGCCCACTCATTTTCCCCATTGGCCAATTGTGTTGAATAAATGAAGTGGCAAAATATAATAGGCAGACATAGCGGGAGGAGGAAAGAAAGGAAACATTGTTCATCCTGTTCTGTTGTCCTTGTTTTACCACCTGAAGCACTTGGGTCATCATCTGACCAGACTGAAGAATCACAGCCACCTGAGTAAACAACATGTGGATTTGTTATTCAGGAGAGAAAGTTTTGCAATGAATGAAACTAAGGCTATTTGAATTGTACAAAAGTGCAGAAATTAATAAATTTTGCATTGCTCTATTAAGATTTCTTTCAGAAGAAAAAGTAAGATATGCTGTACTTCCTAATTCTGAGTCATTATTCATCATGACTTCACCCAGTGTTCAAGATACATTGCAGAATGTATTGGAATTATTAATATCTTAGTGTAAATTCTCACCCTTTCTTGGGAGTTGGGCTTTTTTTTTTTGTTTTTTTTTTTTTTTTTTTTTTTGTACCTCTGTGAAGAACAATTCACTGGCATGAAATTTTGCTTACTTCTTCCATTAAAATTGTAACTCTGTAAAGAATGAAGCAGTTCTCCAGACCTGAACACCTTATCACTTACAGGATGTTTTAATACAGCTAGGTGTAGCAGCAGATGCTAAAAATAAGGAGGCCACAGGCTGCACTTACCTGGTCATAGAAGTCATTACAAGCTGCTATTTCTGTTCCCAAAGTCCACCAAGTACTTTTGGCATGACTGTATGCATGGTCCTAGGATGAATACTCAAGCAACAAGCATGCATTTACACAATGGCTGTGATGTTGTAACTTTGAGTAAATGCTGCAATGGAGTAAAACTTGTACAGTCGAGTGGTTGCAGAAGTAGTTACAAATCACTGAATGGGAAATACTTGTGAATACTTTTCTTAAGACGTTTATGCTGGTCTGCCAAGGCAAATTGATTAAAAATACTTATTACTGTCCTCTTCTAGAAAATAACTCTTTTCAGAAGTTGGTATTATGTGATGGTTAGTCAGTTAATCCTTAGGAAGTGCTCCAAACAAGAATTACAGTATTAAAGTACTAATTGTTATTATTTACTATTTTTACAAACAATGCATTTGCGAAACATAACTATTCCCAATATCACCTCTTTCACTGCACTAAGAAGACTGAAATTACAGACTTCCTTGTAAAAGTATTTGACAAGTTTTGTCCTCAGAACGTGCAATCTCCTTCATTGACGTAATAAAWCCTTTCTATGGAGTATTTTTCCTGGGGAAAGCACTTTGCCAACAATTACACTTCCATTTTATGATGGATTGTGAAAAATTGTTTCCTCCGTCAAAGAAAATTGGACAGCTTTCGGGACAAACTAGTCTAACCCAGGCACCTCTATCGCACACGTGCAGAAAGCAAATGCAGGCATCACCCTCCTTTCCCCTACACTTCCACTGGTGGGCTTGCTTGCTTGGCAGCCTACACTGAGTTAGGGCACTCAGCGCTGTGGAGCTGCTGCCTCTAAACATCCTTTAAGACTTTTGGAAGAGAGAAAATATTTATATCAAGAAACCACCTGGGTATTCTTTCAGTTGGAGCCTGAGGATTCATTTTTGGCTTACTGAAAGTGAGATAAAAGTTGGTATGTTCAAGCAAGGGTGTTACATCAGTTCATGTGAAGTGTTCAGGGGACATGTTGCACATGGGATCTTCTCTGGCAAGCTGGAATATGTGTGCAGGATGTTTCCATAATGACGGTGCAGCCATAAGAATGCCCTGGTGGGGGGTTTGTCCGTAACACATCTGCTCGGCTTGATGTCTGCTGTGCCGTTGCCAAAGCTCTGTGTGTCCTTTGGCTTTATGTTCCCAGAATTGTCATTCCTGGTACAGTTCTGCTTTCCATGATAGGGTTCCCTGGAATAGTATCAAAGCCGTCTTAGCTCTGATCATTTGTTTGGCAGTGAATTGGCTGCCAAAGTGCCCACTCCATCAGATTTCAATCACCCAGCAATGTGTCGTCGTCAGCTTTTCCAGCTCTGTAATTGAGATTTCACAAATGCTGCTTTTCAAAAGAGTAACAGACATCACCATGCTATGAATAAACAATATTGGAATAGGAAAATCATGCAAGCCAGAGAGTGATTCAGGCTTCCAAATTTATTCTCATTTCCTCATTTTAACTGAGCAGTGCCCAAGCATTTACCTCTTGATATTTTCTGCCAACACAAATTATCATGTTGAACTCACTTGGTTAAATTTTAGCTCACTTCATTAAATGATAGATAAAACCAAGAAATTTCAGTCGAAAAAGGCTCCACATTTGGGCAAGTCACAAAACTAATCTTCATTCTTTCCTGGAGCTGTGAACATTTCTTGTACCCGTGAATGTCCTTAATTCAACCTCTTTAGSCTGACCCTAAGGATACACCCAGGCAAGGTTCCTCGGGGGCTGACAGGATTGCTATGAATGGCTCTGTTTCAGCACAGCTGCTTCCCTTCATTTCCTRTGTGCCTCTGGTCTCACTGTGGTATCTTTATCTGTGATGAGAATCTGTGCTGCAAGCAGGCATGCGGAGCTCGTTTTGTCTGTCTCCAAAAGGCAAAGGTGGGACAGAGCCCCAAGCTTGTGCATGCAATATAGGAGCCAGATTCTGCTAAAGGCATTGGTTGGTTTCCGTGACAAAGTTGTCTGAAATTTCTGCCTCAAAGCCTGTGTTTTTGAAATGAACACTTATGCAGAAAGCAGGTGATGCCAGTAGGTCTGTGCGTGACGTGAGGGGCCTGCCTTGTGCAGATGCTGTTCATCTCCCTGGAAGATTGCTAGTCCTAGCTCTAGGACACTAAGTGCCTTGTGTCTGGGATGTTATTCCTGTGGTACCTTCAGGGATCGGTGATCTAAGATGGAAGCTCTTCCTAGTGGTCCTGGGAAAGTCAGGGACAGCCAGCAGGGCCAGGGGTTCTTCTGCAGCTTTAATAATGCACYATGTACAGATCTCCATCACGTTTGCTTTGTGCTTTCTGCGGGTCCCTAATCCATTGCTTAGTTCAAACACTTCACCTGTAGTTAACATCCAAGCACAAAGGCTACTGAGATGTGTACAGGTTGCCTAGCAGAATTAAAATACACTATGYGAAATCCGGGTAAGAGCTATTCAGAGGCAATCCATGCTGACTGCATACTAAAACGAACCACAAGCTGAGAACAAACAGAGCGCCTGATTAAACAGAAATGGTTGGAGTGGAGATGGAGGCTGGATAACACGAGCTGGGAGCTGCTGCCTGTTTAGGTGTGTGATAGAGGGCCCCCGTAGTGTGCACACTGCCTCTACGCTCGTGCTGCAGTACATGTGCATTAGCTTACCCACAGTGAAGCACTGTGTGATCCCGCTGAAAAAGAAACCAGGCTCAGGAGCGATTTTTGTTAACAGCTTTCCTGCTAACCGAAACAATATTCCCTCTTTGACACTGCCATTTCAGAAACTCGTAACGTGTTTCTTTATTGCTGTTCCACTGTTTTTGAAATATAATGTTACCTTTGTATGCAAAATAATGTGCAGCCTTTAGTGATTTCTGTTCACATATACAAACCCCAATAAAAAAAGTTGAACACAATGTACACACTGGGAAATATAATCCTGGAGTATGTGTCGATGACATGATTGTTCTGTAAAATAATCCTGCCCACGTTTCCTTTCAGAGATCTCTTCCTCTTGATGCGCGTTGCACTCAGGTTGGGGATGCTGGCTGCCCGTGCCCGAGTCATGTTCTCCTCACAGCGGACTGGGAAAGCAGGCAGGTCCATGTCTGCATCTGTGTCATGATAGCAGCCGTCGAAAGCCATTGCTTGCACGGCGTCGATGCTGTACGTGCCTGAAGCCTGGCAACAAAGAAGAGTTATTCCCTATCTGGTAGAAGCCATATTAACTAAAATAAGAGAAAATCAGCGACGCTTTCTCTTCAAGGTTGCTCCTCATGTTGAGTACAGGGAGAACAGGGCACCCCACAATATGCATCTAGCTTTAGATGCTGTCATCTGGGGAGCCTGCCCCCTTGTGACATGAGCAAGGAAGGGGATATATGTCATAAACACACTTAGTTTGACTGATTATTGCCAGCTGACTTACATGTGTCCAAGCTTCTCAAACAGAAAAATCAAATTTTGCCTCTCCTGTAGGTCTGTGTTAGAGCTGTGGGAAGTGATTTTGAACATTTCCAAGCGTACTTTTTTGACAGGATTATGAAATCACATGAGCTACATGTGCATCCTTTGTGTGTCTTCCTCTTGTAATATTCAAAAAAAAAAAAAGTTTACATGTGGGGATATTCACTGATGCAAAGGTTTTAAGCACATGTTTTAGAAAAGTCAGGGGAAGTAAATGTTTAACTTGTAAATGTTTCTCCTTCAGGCACACTGTTTTAAAAATGACCGTGTCATTCACCTCATCTTCAGACAAAAAAAGATATCATTAAGCCAATCTGCCTAAATTAATTTGGGAAAGCAGGAAAAAAGAGAAATAGWCTTTTCTCCACAGGAAGCAGGAGGGGATATTTCACCAAGATATTTTAGGTTTCACTTCAGAGAGAGGAAAACACCAGACTATTGGGAATCTCTTGATAAGCAGGTGTTTGAGAAACATAGTGAAGGAGACCTTAGTCAGGGGAAAAATAGACATGTACTCCCTAATTTCTGTCTCAAGAAGAGGAGGAGAGAGAGACGTTCCCAAGATCCCAAGCAGAGTGACACCTTTCCTCCCTTCAGTCAAGAAAGGAAAAGAGAGATATSGGGAGAAGTGACAGAGGTAATTACTGAACAGTTACCACAGTGCTGTATTAGGATTACTGTGCAGCTTCTGTGATGTTTTCTGAAGGCCACAAAACACAGGATTGTACCTTGCCCCTTTTCTTGAGCTGCTTTCTCTCTTCRATTGTGGTGAGATAGTTCACTGCAGCATATTCGATGACAGACAGGAAGACAAAAAGGAAGCTGATCCACAGATATACATCCACRGCCTTTATGTAAGACACTTGAGGCATTGAGGCACTTACTCCGGTGATGATGGTTGACATTGTCAGCACCGTAGTTATACCTGCCAAGCACAAAGGGGACATTATCATAGCACCACCAAAGCGGGTCTGTTTAGCTCATTAYGAGTTGCTCGACCTGGTCATATGGCTGACACCACCTTCATCATCCTCATCCAGGCTCTGGAAAGCGGAGTGAACCAAGTCTGCTTGGGGAGAACCAAGCCTGCTACAGTGGGGAAAGGGGAAGGATTCTTCCCTCACTTCACAGGGCCTGAGGCTCTGCAAGGTACCTTTCTAGTTCCTGCACTTCCCTAAAGTTCTTCCCAATTTCTTCTCCAATGGTACTTCCTGGAAACAACATTGTTTTGTTCTCATATGTTTCTGTCATAGTTCCTTGGTTTTCTGAAAACATTCCAGCACAAAAGGCTGAATTAATCAAAAGTAAGATAGGTTATTTTCATTGGCATGCATGTGTCCAGAATTACACCCTCATCTTTCCAAATTCTCCTCTTATGTGTGCCTATTCCCCTCATTTTTGTTGTCTGTTTAAGATTTCTACTTTTGTCCTATCTTAAAAACAGANNNNACAAAATTGATTTTAAAGGCATAAAATAGTTTTGAAATCCCAAAAGGGAAAACATGCAAGCAACATCCCTATATCACAGCACTGTATGATGGCATAGCTTTTACATCACATCTCAGTATTGACTTTCGTCAGTCCTAGTTCAAGATCACTGAATAAATCAGAATTTTTGCTTTTCTTCTCTTTGCRCTGCAAGGTCCTAAGGTTAAGGTTATATGTTGGAGTTTGGAAGATACCATAGAAGAGGAAATGTATGCATTAAAAATCTGTATCTTACAGACTTTAATTTTTTTWAAAAAAACTTTCATGTTAACATTGCTGATAAATTATGTACGCGTATGCTGATGAAATGTGTTATTCATAATATGCCTGATATGTAACCTTCCATAGAAATCCATATATAAATTGAGGTGATCAGTAAAACCATTTAGACAGTATTACAAATGACCTACTGAGATTCAGAAGTTTATTTTTAAAAAAATTACAAAAAATTACATTTATTATAAATAAAAAGAATTGGTAGATGTATTTTCAACAGTAGGTAGGAGATATCGTAATTTATTTTTAGAATAACAAACTGATTTATATTCCATGTATTGTGCCAACACAAAGAGATTTGATGTAGCTGTAGACATATTTTTTCTAGATTAATATACCTATAGATTCTAGATTAACATAGCTATAAAGATTAAGAGCTTCCTCAGTACATGCAAGTTTGATTCTTATACAAGGATTCAGGATTCTCAAGGACTGTCTAAGAAATAGACAACTTCTGGGGCTGGTTATCAGCAAGAAGACAGAAAAGGAATTTCATTATTTATTCTTAAACTGGCAGCCTGAAAACTCCTATGCTTTATGGATACATTAGATATCCCAGTGCTTTTCCACCAAATCTTCTGAGAGATACTGAAAAAAAAAGAATAAAAAAATCATTCCAAGCCTATTACCATTAAATTCCCAACAGAAGACAGTCTTTAAATCTTATCAAGTGATTTGTCTCTGATAAAACCAATAATGTTATTAAAAACACACTGTAATTAATTCCTTTTTATCCTGAGCCTGTGGTGCTCAGAATTAAAGCTGTGAGAGCAGCAGGGTGCCCACTTTACTCTTTGTCTTCCACAGCATAAGACATTAGGCAACCAAATCAAACCCAGTATCTGACAAAGAACAGGACAGTTTGGGAAACTGAGTCCAAGGCGGTTGGAAGACAGCAAAAAATTCTGGAGAGAAAGTGAAACACAGAGAATTCTGCACAATATAAAATCAGATAGATAGGTTGTGCTGTGCCTTCTAAGCATCTCTTATGAGCCACAGATTTGGGAAATGCTAAGACTACACATTACTTCTCCGAGAAAGAGAGGTGGGTGGGGGGGACAATCTTTGCATCAAAATAAATAAAGTGCAATTCTACAGCACAAAATTGGAAGAATCACCGCTCCGTGCTGTGTGAGTTGCTTTCTAGCACAGCAAAGTCAATCTGAAGAAATATCTSATTTTCCAAACTTGGAGGTTGACTTCAAGAGTCAGTGGTATGAACAACCAAAGCAATAATAATGTTGTTCAGGCAGTTACCTGATACGTTTACACATGTGTAAATGAGTAGATAAAGTAACTTCAACACCTTTCCTCTCTCCATTCTGTATGTCTCAAAGGATATAAGGTAAAGGTTTACCTAGTGATACCCTGGCAGGAACGGCTCTCCTGTCGATCCAAAATGAAACCCAGGATAGCATCACCATCAGCATGGCTGGGAAATAGGACTGCAGCACAAAGAAGAAAATATGCCTCCGGAGGGCAAAATTTATAAAAAGTCGATTGTACCAACCTATTGAAGAAAGAGAAGAAGGGATGGAGGGAGAAGAGAAGAGGTCAGCATTATTTTTGAATTGTGTTTACCGGCCCTGTCCCCCAGTAGGTCTGGTGTGCCCACATGCCCACACCAATAATAATCAGCGCATACAAAATACTGCCACCACCCTGATTTTATGTAGTGCTTGGTACACTGACATTCATGCAGCATCAAAATACTGCTGCCTTGGGAGTGGAGCATCACAGCTGCCTCAATAAAATACTGTACTCAAAGACAGGAAGGGGGCTGCCTCTGGAGGCTGCTGCCTCTGGAGGCTGCGGATGAGCAGGTACCAAGCACCTTCCCTCCCCTCTGCTCAGCCCAGCACAGCCCAGCAGCAGAGCAAGAGCTGYCACCTGGTGCCACCAGCTCGGCCAGCTCTAGCCAGCAGCGCTGAGTGGAAATGGAAATGCAGCAGCGGAAGCTTTTCCGTGTGCAAGGAGGAGAACAGGAGCCAGAAGAGCTGCCTGTGTAGCACTTGTGTTTTACGCTGCAAATGCAGAC
Source organism: Nothoprocta perdicaria (assembly GCF_003342845.1). Taxonomy (NCBI): domain Eukaryota; kingdom Metazoa; phylum Chordata; class Aves; order Tinamiformes; family Tinamidae; genus Nothoprocta; species Nothoprocta perdicaria. The sequence goes on from NW_020455339.1 coordinate 788,769, forward strand.
ACAAATGAGCTCGTGCTGGAAGAGTTACACCATTACAGTTACAACGAGCTGCTTCAAAAAACGAGTGTCCTGATAATCATCCTGTCTGGTCTTAAAYGTATCCTGTGTGGTTTCAGCCATGGAGTGGGCTTTTGTTTTTAAAAATGATTATCTCAAAAGCAGTTTGAAGGTATGGGTCCTTTGGAAACCAAGGAACCCAGAAACCTGCAATGTTTCTTGGCAAAACTCTCTTTAGGAGGCAAAACCTAATGGATTATGTCTGAGTGGTGAATGAGACATTGTCTAGACGTATAGTTCACCAGGATTGACAGGAAAGGATACACAGAACCTGAACATGCAGAGGGCTGTTTTCGCTGCAGCACTTGGGTCTGTTCTGTTGTCCCAGATTCTTCTCCCTGCCATTGGGAGAGGCCTCCCATTAGAGTTGTGCTGCCTGTTCCCTATAACTACTACAGGGTGGCTGGGGGGCTCTTCCACATGTAATCACTTCCTTCCAACAAGAGAAATGAGAAGCAAAGTAAAAGAACAAAAGAAAATGGAACCTGGTGGCTAAAATAAAAACCAAACACCAAAGAAAAGAGCATTTCTGAGAAGTGACTACTCACAAATGGCCGTTTTCTAAACAACAGATGTGGTACCTGCATTTATTCAGGTACTTCCCCGTGGTCCCTGTAACTTAGAAGAGCCTTTGCCCTGCTGAGTCAGCTGATCATTGAAACATCTGCCTGTTAAATCTCAGGCAGTTACACTTTGCAAAATCAAAGGTGCTGTAAAGGTGCCACAGAAAAACTGGGTGTAAGAATGCRCTAAGGTTTCACCATTGTGCACAGGGTTGCATTTGCCTTGCAGAAATGTTCTTGATGAGAAATAGCAAGGTGGAAAGAAGCCATTATGTGAGTTTGCAGAAAACAAATTCAGCAAACAACGGAATTTGGCAGTAGCAAGTGGCATGGTAGCAAGTGTGCCATTTTACCTGGTTAAGAAAAGTATGGTTAGATTATTTATGCAGGGGAATGTTTCAGAATTTATAACTGCATGTACAATGCAAAGAAGATAGATAAATACTTCCTTGCATGGGGATAATAAATTCCTAAGGCTTTGAACAGTTTGCCAGAAAGTGTGGTTCCTCTTCTATAGGGAGGAATAAAAATCCGTCTGGTGCAGGTATCTGTATTTAAAAAATGTAGCACTGACATAAAGGAACTCCTTTTTATAACTTTAGATATAAACATGGCACATTAGGCAAACCATGAATTAGGCCTCAATAGGTTATAAATGCTGTCATGCAGAAATCTTATAGCCACTCATTTKTTAATAATGTTTAGAGATCCCAAAACTAGATTTTAGAAAATGAAACACACTGGGGTTCCTTTTGTTTGCTTTCCAGTAATTGATCCTTCAGGAGTTGCATTTTCAAGTTTTCTATAAACAAGGAGGACCAAAATACTCCTGCAAATCCAGAGGCTTTCAGAGAAATCCCAGGATTTTTCAAGAGCTAGCAACAGCATATATTTAGCTGTTCTGCATGCTCATTTTCTTCAGATTCTTTTTGCCAGATGTTAAACTATAGCTATGATTATGGCATCTTSTTGTAGTATCAAGAGTGTCACATCATAGATAACACAAAAATAATGTAGGAACAGAGAGCCAACAGATCATAGTGACTGTGAGACCTCATTTTAACCAGGAGATCCCTTAAAGGCAGCAAGTCATTTATTAACAACAGATTAAAATGTGAAGGACATTGTGTGTGATTGTGCTACAGTTTTCTCTCTTCTCACGCCAAGGGCTTACTATACCAGTACTGCTGTAAAAAGCTAGTCCACTAGAAGCACTGAATTCTTCAATGAAAAACTGGGACARGGAGATGTGTTCATCTGTGCTCAGAGACTCGTTTCCATGTTTCCAGTATAACATCAAATCATCTTCATTGTACGCATCTGTGAGAAAGCAAAAATTAAAYGATCATTTCCTCTGGAACAGAGCTTCTTCTCTTAGGGAGAGGAGATCACTTAAACAACTTGGGAAAATCACAAAAAGAAACATATTTTTTATCTCAACKTGTCCTTTAGTTGACAATGAAAATATTGCAGAGGCCATTTTCAATCTYGTACTAGTGGGACTCAGTCTTGTGCCCTGCCAGAAGTTTCCCTGACACAGCAGAAAGAGGGACACAGGCAGCTGTGAGTCCCAGTCCTCACAGCTGTCACGCTCAGTGACCCAGGGCACACAGCTCTGGAGCTGCCATGCTAAGCTGCCTGAACACTAGGAGCCTGTTCCCTTTGGCAGAAACCAAACAAAAATCCAGCATCTCAGTTCTGCTCATAATCAGGTTACAAATAAATTTGGAGATAACGAAAATGCTCTGCAAGATAGAATTACCTTTCTCTGTCCTGTTCTGCAACTTCCTATAAAAGGTAGAGTTGCAGTGGAAAAGCAGACATTTCACAGAATCACAGARTGGTTGAGGTYGGAAGGGACGCCTAGAGATCATCTAGTGCAACCCCCTGCTCCAGCAGGGACACCCAGAGCACRGGGCACAGGGTGGCATCCAGGTGGGTTTGGAAGATCTCCAGAGAAGGAGACTCCACARCCTCCCTGGGCAGCCTGTGCCAGGGCTCTGGCACCCTCACAGTGGAGCAGTTCCTCCTCACAGGGAGWTGGAGCTGCCTGTGTTGTAATTTACACCCATTTCCTCTTGTCCTGTCACTGGCCACCRCTGAGAAGAGCTTGGCCCCTTCCTCCCTACATTCCCCCTTCAAGAATTTATACATGTTAATCAGATCCCCTCTCAGCCTTCTCTTCCAGACTAAACAGGCCCAACTCACTCAGTCTCTCCTCATCAGAGAGATGCTCCAGTCCCTTAATCATCTTTGTAGCTCTCTGCTACAATAGTTATATAGTTATTCACTATAACACAACTCTCCCTTTCCATGTTTTCTTGAGATCAAATCCAGACATTGTATTTCAGGTTTAACTTGCATTTTGTCCTCAAGCAAAGCATGTTTTCTGATAGATTTTTTTTTTTTTTTTTAGATTTAGGCCTTGGAATATCAGCTAGTCAGAAAAAAAGGAGTTTCTGTCTTTGTTTTCCAACTTCCCCAAACTGTTCCAAGAACAATCAAAAGCTGGCCATTTTTTTACACACAGGTTAATGGCTGAGGTCACATATTGAAAGCTGTGAAAAACATAATATGAACAAAATGGTGTGCTGGTTAAGAAATGAAGAACAAGTATTAATTAAACTTACAGCTTTCCAGTTCTAAAGAACAGTTCTGAGTGTCCAGAGGAAACCTACTGAAATCCATGAAGCACATTGCAGAAACTGTTATTCTGCAGAAAGGAACAGAAAAACAAATTAAGTGAACATTTTTTTAAACTTCCTCAAGGCTATATAGACATCCTACTGAGAGCCCCAACCAATCTGTGGATTAGAATCTGAATTAGAATTCAATTTTTCTACATTTTTATTTTTTAGACAGTTCTAAAATTGCTTTAGGATAATGAGATAAAACAGCCAGTGAAATAATGTGTGCTTTAAAACATAAACAATCTTTTTTAGTGAGTACATTACCTTCATTTTTTAAGCCCTTCACTGGCCTGGTTCTCCATTAGCTTTTCACATGTTTTGCTTTGAAGGATTACACTTATGAAGATTAACAAGGGAAGCTGACATTTCTTGACTGGATTTCTCATAGACTGAAGAAGATACTAAAGATTAGAGCAAATATTATTCTAAATGCTTTTTTTTTTTCCCACAGCTAGAGTGGTTATAGTATTTAATTGCATAAAAAGGTAAACTGTGACTTTTGAAAGTCTGCTCTCCCCTTCAACACCATAGAAATGCTCACAAAACTAAAAATGAAAAGAAGCATTACTTAGCAGAGTCATATTAGATATCCAGAGCCTTGTACCCTAAAATGGTAGAAAATTCAAATTTTGCATTCTACCTGCTTTCCCAGAAACACGAGATAAATGCCTGTGATATTTTACCCAGTAATCAAAAATAAGTCTAAAGGCAGCAATTTAAAATTTAAAATAGTAAACATTGCTAAACTTCCTTTCCCTGTCACAGCTTGCATTTCATATAGTTGCATTGATTTTTCAGAGTTTTGCCTATACTGAATCCTTCACGAATATAAGTAACAAAGACAACACTGGTAATGCAAATGATCTTTGAAAACCCTTGTTTAGTAATCCCACTGTAGCTGACTTTTTCCATGCATGAGATTTTAGTGGGTTGAAATGAAGTTGTGACAATGATACATCTCTAAAATGATACAGAAGACTTCCACAAATGGATGCTGTTTCAATCTTTCAGCTATTGCCTATGAAATGAGAGGCTAGCAAGTCAAATAGTGATTGAAAAAACGAAGACCACTTTAGCAACAAATCTAGATTTTTGTTCTGCTTTGTTTCAGTAAAACCCTGGATGCAGGATGCTGAAGAAATCTGTAGAATATGCAGATTTCTTGCAAATAAGGATTTGGATTATAACCTACCCATTGCATGTAAATCTGGCAATATAAAAAGAGGGTTTTTGTGAGCATCTGATTGTTTAGGAACATAAGCATTAGCAGTCTAGAAACACATTGTTTGACCTTAATCATTTCAAAATGTCAATTTACAGTGTGTGTATTTGCCTCTCTGCCCTGCTTCCTCTGCATTCCGCTCTCCTTTCCCTCACCTCACCTTTTCCCTTCTCTCCACCTCTGTGAGATTCCTTCCCATTTCCTCCTCCCTTCTTTTCRTAATAAGAGCTTGTTATACACAATTTCTTATTATTAATCTTGAGGATACCTTATCCTTCCAGCAAGCTGACAGAATGTATTTGCTCACGTTATGTCTGTTCACCACTGTTCCTTCCTTCCTCCATAAATGTCATACTCCTTGTGTTTCTCTAAGCCTTGGTGTATTTCCTCTGATCGCTTTCTTCCATGACGCATGGAAATGATTATAATAATAAAATATAAAGTAGTTCATTTCATAGTTTCTGATTGTATTTTTTTTGTATATGATTCATAAGCATGATTTAATTTATGAATCTCTTGTTGGAAATTTATTGCCAAGCAAAAAAAAAAATCAAGTGCTTGCATAGACCTTTGAACTATTCAGGTTAGATGAAATGCCATTTCTGTGCACAAGTATAATTARTGACAAACTAGAGAACTGGGATTCCCACAATACATGAGCCTCAGGCTGACCTTGGGGGGAAAAATCCTCATTAAAACCTTTTTTTTTTTTCACAGTATCCAAATCTGCTCAATAAGGAAAGCAATAGCATATAGCTAAGAGGGAAGAACACGTTTAATGACCTTGCTGTGCCAGTTCTGGAACTGCTGCTTCACTTTCCGGTTCCTTGTAGTCACTCAATGTGCCTCTCTAAAACTGCTGGTATCAAGACCAATAATTGCTCTCTGTGCCTACTTGGAGCCTTGATTAATATACATAGTATGTTCACAAATATGTCAGGTTAAAAATAGCCAGGATAAGTTTAAAAGACACTGAAGGGGGGAAAAAAAGGAAAAAAAAAAGTTCTTTACTAATACTTTACTTTTAATTTTGTGTTTTGTTTTACTGTACTCAAAACGACTGCAATATTGCTAAAACCACTGGCAATGAATTTGCTAAACTTCAGTAGTATTTACAACAGGAAAGTTTGTCATCATCCTGCAACTGGAAACCACAAGTGAATGAAAGAATATAATATCTGGTGTCAGTCCTGGATTTATTTTCCTCTGGTAAACTGGGAGTGTGCAGTGGTCATCATTACCCAGTGCCTGACCCCAGGAGATTAATGCCAACCCAATATCAAAATCTTACTTGCTAGGGTTTCCAGTAATTTTTCACTCTACAGACCATGGCTCAACAGTTGCAGTTATGTTGTATTTTCTTATAAAAGGGTGTTGTTCTTACCGTAGACTGAAGAGTACATTGCCATCAGGATAGACTCGGAGCATGACATTTTCCACAGTTGTATCATGGATGAAAGATCTTTTGGAGTGTACAAAAAAAACATCAGGTACCCAGATCTTTTTTATCAGTCTTCCATCAAAAGTCATACTTTTGTTTTTGGTACTAGGAAATGAAAGTCTCTCATCCTTCCAGTAATGTCTGAGATATAAAGTCATTGTGAAGTCCTTTGTTTAATTAAAAATAAAAGAAGATAATGCATATTTTATTCACATACAATAGTAAGCAGTACAAAGCAATCATGTAACCGATCAATTTCTRTTCTGAATAACATTCGAAAAGTTCTCAAAGAGAAGAATCAAAAGCCACTCCATGGGATTAAATATAGGTTGGAGTAACCTTTGAAATTCCTGCTGTTTGACTTACCACTGCTGTTTGAATCTGGGGTTCCTAGCTCCTTTGTRCTGAGACAAAACTCTGAAAGTTTTCAGTGGTCTGATTAGTGAAGTGAAAAAGAAGCTTCAAAGCCAAACAAAGAAGAATGCAAGGGAGATTCGTTTGAAAGTTTTCAAGGGCTCTTTCCAGAATGGACTATGGTTCCTTACAAAGAATATAATTTCTTTTTCATGAGCATTGCATCAATTTGTACAGTCTGTTTATTTGTACATTTTGTAGAAATATTGTATTGCAGGATTTTTAAATWAGTACATTTTTATAAATGAGATAAATTATAAGAAAGAATGCTGTGAATTTCATAACAGTAAATTCAAAATGACAAGAATTATGAATTTTTAGTATCAAAAATTGTTTAAAATACCTTATGATCCTATTTAGAGAAATAACAGGACTGCAAATACACATACGGGAAGAGCTGGAGGTAAACTTCAAAACCAGTTTGAGTTTCTGCACAGACCAATTGCTCTGTGCTATGTAACTCTTGTGTTATTAAGCAGACATTACTTCAGTGCAATACTTGTGAGAAGAACAGTGGGAAGTGACTTGGGCTTTCTGCTGTAAGGTGATTTATGCCCATGCAAGTTCTGCTGGAGTCCAGAAGAACGCAGCAGTTATACTGACAGATCCTATAGTAAGCTGAACACTGGGGCTAGAACTATACTCAATATGATAAGATATTGTAAATGAGATCCCTATTATCAAGTTAATGTGCCCTGTAACTTGGCACTAATGCCTGGGCTACATTTCTTAGTGACGCTCTTGCCTGAGGAATGAACAGCCTGCATTSCACAGCTATTGCAGTGAAGGATCCTAAGATCATTTCAGGAGCTGATTTTTCTACTTCTGTCTGTTATGATCACAGACCTGTGYTAGAAATGATGGGAATATTTCAGCCTGCATAAGTAAAGGAAATCAAAGTACATGAAGCCTGATCTTCAAAAGCACAGAGCACTGAAAAGCCTATGGGACTTAGAATATTTGGTATTTTCAAATCAGAGCCCTATCCACTCTGTTCTGTTCCTTTAGTCCATGGAGGAATTCAGTATGGGCTCTTATGAAGCCCTCATTAATTTAAGAGAGAATTGCTTACATGCCTTAAGGTTTTGTTTTCATCTTCTCATGTTTTCCTCATCTGTACTTTTTCTATATCGTACAGGTAGATGTTATAAGACCCTGAGTTTTTGCTAATATTCTTAATTCCAGTTCTAACCAACTTACCATGTCAACTTCAGATATCCTGTCAATGCTTTCTACCTGCACGTCAATGCCCACAGGGATTGGTGACCCTTCAATGCAACAGAATGAAAGAGTGATGAGAAGCACAAACGCAGATTTTTGAAGGGAAGGCTACATATTAACAACATGACGAGCTCACTCCATTCTAGYATTTACTCTCTACCTAAGTACACAGAATGAGAAAGTTTATGGTAACTCAGCAAAATCTTAGGCTGAAAAGTTGTAGAAATAAGTACAAAATCCTAAGTTATCTCTTTGCAATCAAAGTGGTTGTTATTGGCAGTTTAGAAATGGTGCCAAAGCTAACAAAGTGCATCTATCTTTAATTAATTGAYACTTAAAGTTTGGCACAGATACTTGTTAAAAGGGATTTCTCGCTCACTACTTTGTAAGGAAAAAGCTGTGCACATATTAAGCATGTTCTATGACAGAATATTGTGTGTATAACGTATTGCTGAGTACCCAACTTATTAATAAGTACAATGCATTCCAAACTATACTAGGTCTCCTTATTTTTTATGCTATCTTATTATTTTGTGCCAAACAGATGAAAAGACTGGGTTATGTTACAATGTCAATTAAGATGTCTTAACTGACATCTTATAAATGCATGGTTTTGTTTTTACAGTAACTTAAAAACAATTAAAATTACAGAGAAATATAAAATTATTTCCAGCTTTTTCAGGGTACAATGACTAGAATTAGAGTTCCAGACAGGTTATGTATCTGTGTAATTTTTAGAAAGCAAGTGTTTCCACTAAAGTAACACACTAATCATTTCCTTAAGAGAGAGAGAGAGAGACAGGGATGGACACAAGGAGACTGTGCATGTATGTGTATACACACACTGAAGAATACTTGGCACTTCGAATGAAAATCAGAAGTAAACTTTGTGTATGAAATTCCAGTTGCATATTTTAAAATATGCCCTTAAAATATTTTTAAAATACACATTTAAAGTAACCTAACACAAAATATGAATTCAAGGAAGACTGAACAGCAGGAGACAGGAGCAACTTCTTCAACTGGTCTTTCTCTTTTTCTTGTCTTATACTTAAATCAGCATAAAGCTAAAATAGTCCATAAATATCACACTTCTAATAACCACCCACAACAGCCTCTTTTTGGAATTATCCTTAAAATAGCAGCCCTCGATGATTACATAGCTGCTTCCAGTTCTTACCAGTAAAGATCCTGAACTATTTTTGAGGTATTTTAAAATCTGGCTCTGTAATCTCTTGATTTGACTTGTATATTTTAATGGAGGGTTTGACCCTGCATAGTACAGATGAGGACACATTGTGCACAGGAAAATAAGGGAAAATGTGAACAGAGTTAAGGCACCTAGGAACATGTTACTGTACTGACAAGAGCTGTGCTGTCTGGCTTGGAAAGCATTCCTGCCTTTGAAAGGAATGTGTCATTCAAATCCGTTCACCAAGGGCTCAAAGCTCAAGAGGAAATTCAGGACTCCAAACAGCAAAGTTCAGTCAAGTTCCTTCATTATTGAGTTACTAGACAGTACTTGGGAAAACATTACTTGTTTTAAAGAGTAATGACAGCAGGAGAGTTCTGCCCTAGATGCTGACACACCAGCACACCAAAGTATATATCCAACCAGGCTTCATAAACASCAATAAACATTTTTATGTTTCAGTTAAAGTATATTTGACTACTACCTATCTTTGTTTTTCCCACTCAATCTCAACCACACCACATAAGTAATTCACAAAAAAATCCCTGTTTGTAATCTGAGTGGAGTCATCTTCTCTGTACCCCATTGAAATCTAAATTATGTTGTAAATTAAAAGCACATTTAGCCTAAGTAAAAGCCACTGAGGGATTTATACAGCATGTGAACAACATTCACAGATCAAGTTCACACATCTGAGCATACATTTCATCTTAGCTGGTATTATTAAAACTTTCAGGGATGATTTGCATCACTAGAATGTCAGTAGTTTTCATCCCATTTAAGGAGGATTATGAGGGTGGAAATGGAGAAGAGAGGAACATCTCTCTACATTAGGAAACGGCTTTACCAGTTCCTGAGTCAAGGAAAAATCTAAGGCAAATGAAGTTGTCTGCCATCACCATTCTTTSAACAGCTACTCACATATCGTAAAACAGGTTGGCTAGCTAGCTAAAAATCCATATATAATGTGTAGAGTGGAAACAAAAAAGCTTTTTTCTTTTCCTTTCTTTTTTATTTTCCTCTGAATGGCAGCTSTTCAAAGTGTGACAATGGCAGTCCTAGAAGTTTCTTGAAATTTGCGAAAAGTGCAGACAACAGTTTCCTAACCCAACAAACAGTACTCTGGTTTGGTTCCAGTTTCATTCTATAGTTTTCTTCATTTGGGCAAATATAAATGAAATAATCACAGAACCGAACCCAAACTTAGTGGTAGCATAAGTACATGACTGCATTTCTAGCATGCTCACACACACACACACACACACAGTTGGTTCTTTGAAAGGACTCCTTGCACTGTGTTGGGTACTGCTATAAAGCCACATCAGCAGGGCAAAAATTAGCCTAAAGGAAGAAGCTGTAGCCAGAACAGCCACAACCCTCTGAGCTTTCAACCAATTCTTAACCTAACTCTACTGTGTACTCATCTAGCCTGCACTTCCTGAGCTTATCTACGAGGATCCTATGGGAGACAATGTCAAAAGCCTTGMTGAAGTCAAGGTAGACAACCTGCACTTCTCTYCCCTCATCTACCCAGCCAGTCATTCCATCATAGAAGGCTATCAGGTTAGTTAAGCATGATTTCCCCTTGGTAAATCCATGATGACGACTCCTAATCATATTCTTGTCTTCCACATGCTTAGAGATAACGTCTAGGATGAAATGCTCCATCACCTTTCCAGGGATGGAGGTGAAGCAGATTGGCCTGTGGTCTCCTAGGTCCTCCTTCTTGACCTTTTTGAGGACTGAAGAGACTGAATTGTCTTTCTTCCAGTCCTAAAGCACCTCTCTTGATCTCCATGACCTTTCAAAGGTGATGAGGAATGGTCTAGCAATAATATCCATCATGTCCCTCAGCACTCTTAAGTGCATCTTATCAGGGCCCATGGATTTGTGGGTATCAAGTTTGCCTAAATACTTGATCCTCCTTGATCAAAGTGATGTCTGCCTTTCTCCAGATTTCCTCTCTTGTCCTCAGGGACTAGGATTTCTCAGAGCTGGCCTTAGTCGTAAAAACTGAAGCAAAGAAGGTAGTAACTCTGCCCTATCTGTATTCATTCACCATTGACTATATCAGGCCAAACTCCYTGACCTCAGGGATCCCCTGACCAGTCAGGCTTGATCTCATATTTACAGAAGATAGCAACTGCAAATATTTCCTTCTTATTCTGACTCTAATTTGGCAGTAATTGTAGGTAGATGATAAACATATTTAACACCACACAACCCCAGTCACTTCAGCATACTGTTGATTTTTCTAACCTGAAGACTTTTTGTATTTTTATTACYCCCTGGCATAAGATAAACGTTTTTCCAGCCCAGGTCTAGGATATCTGAGCTTCGTAGTTTTCTTGGAACATTTATTGGTGTGAATAAAAGCCAGTTCCCCTAAATACAGTAACCATTAACTCTTGTAATAGGTTGCTGAGAATCATATATTCTACATCACTTTGATTTGTTTTACCAAGATTGGGTGCTTTTGAAAAGAAAGCATTTCAATAAGCATTGCAAAGAATCCTATAAGAACCGGAATACTAAACAGATTTGTTTGTTCTTATGTCCGCACTACAGCTTTCTTCCTAATGTACTGAGAATTTCAATTTCTGGCTGTCAGGCAACAGCATCAAATTCACGTTGAAAAAAAGTAACCAGAGAAAAGCTACRGTTTTTATTCTCCCAGTTTGACAAAACTGGGGATGGTAGAGAGGATTTTGTTATTAAATTGAGCAGCTTCAGTTCCTGCTAGTGCATTGCTACAAATCATTATTTTAGGGGGATTAGCGACTTTCACAATGGAGATTCCACAGATTTTCAAGATAATTACTCCTCAGCAGAAAAAAAGCTGAATTGTTTTCAGATGGATTTATCTTCACACAAGCCATTTCTACTTTTTATTATTATTATTATTTATTTTAAAGGTTTAACCATACTGGAAGAATTCCCTTATGAGTATGGATTTTTTTTAATAGACAGTAAGCAGACAAGTTATATAATACTCTATATAATACTCTTTTTAAAAGGGATATGATTTTATTTTAGACTCATTTTCCATGGGTTCAAACTTTTGAACCCACAATGGATTGCACCTGCAAATCTATAGGATAAGTATTAAAGTTAGGAAAACCAGCCACTAAATACCAGCTGGCCTAACAGTGTGTAACAGGGCATTATGGAAAAATAAAAAGAAGACAAATCTACAAAAAGCTCCCAGTAAGAGAGAGAGCAGAAGAAGCATAAAGTCTACAGGAGTGATTTCTTCTAAAAAAGTGTGTGAACCTGGAGGGGAGGAAAGTCAGTGACTCTCAAGGAAGTTAAGTTACATGGGCATTGGTTTGCTTTTCTTTCAATGGATTAAACTGGGGATTTGTTTGCAATGGAGTCTTCTCGTTCCTGTTTTATTTCTTACTTCGGAAACAAAGATGGACTGCTATTACTAGTAGCCAATGCTTGGAACGGAAGCGTTACCGATGTAAGAGAAAAAATGCAGAAAAAAGGGCCCGTTAGAGGTCTTGAAAATCACCAAATCACCTTCCATTTCAGACCCCAGCTAGTCTTTCCAGTAAGTAACACACTGGAGAAAGTCATTTCCCTTTCATAGAATCATTGAATCAAAGTTAACCTTTCTCTCCACAGTCAGAAGATGTTTCTGACACTCCAGGGAGAACCATGGTGCAGAAATGAAAATAACTTTGTGGCAAACAGCTACTGGAGTTGCTGAATTTTTGGACATATTTGGGCCCACTTTTTTTTTCCTTAAGATGAATTTACATGCAACTAATTGGTCAGGAGGAGGAGGGGAATGGCAAGGGGGAAGGAACTAATGATACCCAACAGCTAGATGGAGATCTGTGCTCCTCAGAAAGATTGAAATAAAGACCGTGTTTTACTGCAATTTGGAAGGTGAATTGCCCAGGAAGACTGAAACCTTTTGACCAGCTAAATACTACTAATTCTTTTCTGTCATTTCTAGTAAGTACTAATTTTATTATTCTCTGCACTGGTTGACAAAGCAGAGAGAAAGTCTTAAAACTCCTTGAACTGATTCRCCCTTAGCAAAGACACTAAGAGATCCCTAGGATATAGCATAAACAGAAACATGTGGTTCTTTACTCTTGCAAAACAGTTCAGAGAGCTCTGAGAGGGCTGAAGGTCTGCAGGTCAGAAAACCAAGGCACAGAAGAATAAAAGAACCATCTCCTTAGTGGCTACTCCCATGCTTTTTAAAATTATGACGTTAATTTTTAGCAAGTGCAGAGAGAAATTGGGAAACTGAGAGCATACAACAATGATTTCTACCAATATGTTGAAATAGGATAGCAGGGAATATAGGCTATATAGAAATGGTTGCATATAGTAGTAGAAAAGCAAGTAATTTACAAAGTGTTTCTAAGCATAATGAGCTCTAATGTCTCCATTAAAGGATACAGTTTTGGCTACCAAGGCAGCCTGTTTGGTGACACCCAGAGCCAAGCTGCTGGAAACCTCAGTTGTCACCAGACACTGGTCTGATGCTGGCCTGTGCTGACACTTTGTCACTGTTTGAAACATGGGGGTGACCATTCTAAAAAGTGCAGGCAACATGATTTCTTTCTTTCTTTTCCCACAGAATCACAGTTTATCGAGCTACTAAAACAAAAGTTGAAGTACTTGATCCCACACTAGTACAAAGATAAAGAAGTCACACAAAGATCTGGCTCTAGGCCTGCTGTCATTTTTTTTCTTTCCAAGAACTCCATGAGCAGTGACCCTTGGCAGGACTGGCAATCATTTCTATACCATTGCAGGGCCCCAGACATGCCCCTCTCCTGGCCTTCATCAGTGCTTCTAGCTGCAAGGTCTAAATGTAATTCCTGAAGTGTTCACTGATGCAGAGAAGAGCTATTTAAGCAAGAGAAGCACCCACGGGAACCTTCCATAGCTGCCTTGCAGTGGAATTACAGAATTACTCTGTTCCATGCTGACCCACAGAAAAGCTTTGCACTTTTTTGTTCTCTTTGCTCCCTAGCAGGCCGCTCTGAGTCAGACAAGATCCATATACCTTCCAAATCAAAAGAGGAAAGTGGAACTGCTCAGGGAGCAAAAGGCAAGAACTCCATTAAAGGGAAAAAAAGAAAAAGAAAAAGAAAAAAGCCCAAGAGCCCGGTTTAGGGCATAAACCCTGTGTAACAGTCATGGAGCTTTTTTTTTCTTAACAGAATTTGAGCATTGTGACTTATGGGTTTGCTTCTCTCAATCTCATTATATAATGAACTACAGACAAAATGGYATTTCTATAGCAAAAATGTAGAAACACTTTCTTCCTGGTTTTGCTTCATCCTGATAAAGTATCTTTCTGAGGTTTAGATATCTAATCCGGTATGTTCATTTGGTCAAAAAAAAACCAAAAAAAAACCCTCCTTTCAACAGAGCAATGATATATTTTCATATGAAAGCAAGCAGTCATGTGAAAAAGGTCACCATTAATTCCAGTAACTCCACAGTCAATGGCATCAGTATCCAACAGTTCTACATTAATTTTCCCCAACTCTTTTCCTATGCAGATGTTTGCTCAGTTTACATATCAAATTCAGCATGTGTTCTCTCTGTCTTTCCTTTTTGTATTTAATTATGAATATTAAAAACTCTGGATGCTGTAATCTGCCTCACTCACTTTGCATTTGTGGGACTAAATGGAATTAAACTCATCAGATTTGGATTTAAGAGTTCCCTGCACTGAAGGATCTCCAGCAGGTTCAGAGCAGCATGAAATTTCCAGATGTTTCTTCCCCAAAACTGGTATAAAAGATGATCGACCTTCTGAGGGAAAGGGCTACAGTRGAGCTAAATCAAGAAAATCTCTCATTCTACTTCAGTAACATACCATGAAAAAACCACTAGGAGTTTTATAGGAGAAGGTGAAAAGTTAACCCTCTTACTTTTACAGGTAAAGGATTACTTTAAAATACTAGTTTTGACCTTTTTATTTTTTCTCTCATCAAAACTGTGAACTGATATATCTTGCTGAGCTGAATAAATCATGCGCTGTGGCATGTGACAGATACAAGCCCTTCAGGGTTCAGGGAGATACTTTATTAGATTTGATGACAACAAACCCCAAATTTCATCTGCTTTAAATCCATAAAGTCGCAGTGCTGCGAGCCTTCATGTAGCTCAGGAATGGCTCTCTGCAGATGCATGTGGGGAGCAGAGAGAGCAAAGCTCTTGTCCCCTGGCCACAGCAATGGGCAGTGGCAGTGTAAAGGTGGATATGCAAAGGTGGCAGTGAGAAGGTGTGTATGATTCCTATTTATTGCTTGCTTAACAATGACATCTCTAGTTTCATCTTCTCTTCTAGTTAAGTTTCCTTCTGTTGCTCGTTTAGTGTTTGTGACCATTCTTCACAGAATCCACGTTCCATATCTGCTTTCACACAATATTTCTAGGTATGGTAATCAGATTTATGATTCAGTGGGTGAGTGTTGTCCTCTAATGAGACCAAACTTGTGTAGTGTCTTTATGCTGATATCTGTTTAACCTGACTCCTCCAAGAAAAAAACCAACCTTCTCTTGCTACTGCAACACCACTGAGGTCAATGCTAAAACAGAAGTAACAGAGCATACGTTTAGAAGCCATTTTCATTTTGCTGGGACTTACATGTGCTATAGAAATGTTAAGGGATCCMTGTTCTGGCTTTAGAGAGAGAGACACATGAATATTCCACATATTATGAGAGTTCTGAAATTCTGGAAGTGCATGAAATCAGAGATGTGACTGAAAAAAACGTGCCAGCTGTGCTGCTGTTCCTTGTGGATGATAGTCAGAAGAGAGACAAAGCTGACACATTGTTTTACTGAAAGCTATTTCTGAAAGACAGGCGTACAGCTGAACTCATAACCATGGCATTGTGATAATTAAGGAGCCTGTACAATGAAGTCAGTGGAAAAACTACAGCTGGTTTCAATAGGAATTGAATGGACTCTGTGAGTTGTCATCTGAGAATAAAAGGACAAGATAAAAAAACAAACTGATACAGATTTGCTGTGTGCAAAAAAAGTCCTCACTGCCTGTGGAAAATTAAAACTGCCAGATCACAGTGTCTATTCTGAAAGCTGCTTTTACGTACATCAAAGTATTGTTTTCTGGGACAATACAAGCTAAAGTGCCTCCCAAACCATTCATTGCTTTCATGGAAATGCTACTTCCTTTCTGAAAYGATGCTCTCTAATATTTAAATTCTTTGAGTGGCAAAGCAGGTGCTAACACAGAGCTGCCCTGAGTGACAGACATTGGAYGGTAAGAGGCAATCATAACTTTTTGTGTCCAGATATAAAGGTACCCCAGCTACCCTCACCACACTGTGGTGTGGATTATGGCCTGGGGTGCCATGGTATGCCCGCCAGGCTTTAGGGGCTGGGGTAAACAAGAAGAGCTCCACACACTTCACAGCCTCCAGACCAATGCTTATTTACACAGCGGAGTATTGGTCCTTGTCTATTTTATTTTGGCTTCATCACCTAGAGCAGTTCAGTATTTTTCTCTAACTCATTAACACACACAACTGGTGACGCAAAGGATCAGAAAGAGCTTATTAGTAAGACAGCTTTCTCATTTTACCTTTCATGAAGTAGAAGCAAAATGCTCAGTTTATAAATGCATCATAGCCCACATGCAAAGAGAAATGGCAGTGAGGATCCAGTTGAAAGACTGACTCTCAGSGAAACCAAACTACTAACATCCCATCGAATACTTTCTTTACCACATATAGTTAAATAAATAATCACTATACTTTTCAACTGTCTAGCAACTGCACAATAYACTGAAGATTTGCAAGTAATTCTATGATCTTATACAGTTCAGACAACTTTAGGAATTAGTTCTTTTAAACCTCTAAAAAAAACATATATCATGACTCTCAAGTGATTTCATATATGATGAACCTTAAGTGATTTGTTAATTTACACTAGACTATGCAGTTTACAGTATATATCTTAATCATTGTTTGCAAAGAATAGAATTCTAACAATATTATTTGATTAGTTTCCCAATTCTCCTATCAGTACACTAAACACAAAAATGTGCCTTGCCTTCAAATATTTATTAGTTTCTTCTTTATTTTCTGAAGTGCAATGAAAGAGGAGAGTTGTAATTAAAGCTGTCATTCAATGTTAAGTGACATTGTTTTGCACAGTTTTGGTAAGTTCCAGATAGAGAATAAAATACTAATCAGCCCAGTGCAGGCATCTGCTGCTCACCTCCAAATCCAGGTCTCAGTGCAAAGTCATGGTCCTCTATGCGGAGAAGCTGTTCAGACTTAAGTGGCCGTACTTTGGTGCTGTCAAGTTTCCTCATTTTAATTTCTCGTTTGCTATATTTAAGGAAAAATAAAATTAAAAAAAACACAGAAGGAAAAAAGACATGTAAGGAACTTCAATTTTTTCTACTTGACATTCAGAGTACTGCTTAAATGAAACAGGCATGCAAMAATCCTGGACTGTTGAAATGTGAATCTGGTGTGGTAAGGGAAACAACTGTATTAATAAAATTGGGAAGATACATATTGGAAAAGGCAAGGAAATCACTTATGAATTGCCAAGGTCGCTGAGGAACACAAAATACATAAAAAAAAAATAAGAGGAACCTCTATGTCTACTTCTCTTCCCCTCAGAGACTGTATTTATCGTTCTATGAGAAATTATAGCCAATTGAAAAGAATTTATTGTTGACATAACCACTTTAAAATCAGACATGGAAAAAGTATTATGTGCCAATACTTTTAAACTACCTCACATATTATCCATATTATAGAAATTTATTTTCTATTAGAAATCTTCTTATGCTCAGATGTCAAATGAATCGGTAATTTTCTGAAGGACTCTGAAACTGATTGCCCTGGAATGAGAGATTCGCTTTTTGAGATCCTTTTGAAAGATAGTTCATATTTGGCTAAGTTAAATGTTACCAGGTATAAATTTCTCATTTGTTTGTTGCTTGTTATCTCATCCTTAATTTCCCGCTCAGACACGCAGTAAAAGACATTTCTTTTCACCAAAGACGTGCTATTTTTGTATTTTTTTTTCTCACAACAAGCAGAAGTGATCCACTGGCTAGCACAGGGCCTTCAAAATACCCAAATACAGAGTTCCTTATTTCATGTCTGCTCCCAGGTACGATAAGAAATGTCAACAAGGGAGATTTAGCATATACATTAGGAAAACCTTTCTCATGGCAAGAATAGTGAAACATTAGAAAAGATTGCTTGGGGAGGCTTTAAGACTCCTTTCACTTGGGCTATTTAAGCATAGGTTAGACAGTTATCTCTCGGAATAACATAAATGCAACTGCCTTGCCTCAGGCAAGGGAATCTCTCTGCAGATTGCTCTTTTCATACTTTTTACCATTCTCTGCAACTTTGCTGCCAGCAATTCTATTTATTACTTTAGCCTGCATGACAGAAATTTGCCCTGCTCTGTAGCTTTGCCCCGGAGCCAAACACTGCTTCGTATGAGGTATAGAGTAGTTTTAGGATGAAGCATATGTCTCACAGAGGCATACAGTATTTACTTGTTTGGTTTTTGTTTGTCCCCTCCCTGCTTTTTCCTTTGTCTGATAATGAAGCCCAGGAAATTACTTTAAAAAATGCTATGTAACAGGAATGCTGAGGAGAGATGAACTCCTGGCTTGTTTAGAAGCACAAGGCTTGGTCAGACTAGTTTACCTTGAGGATCCTCACATGTCTCTGGTAATGTTGTTTAAAGCAAATTATTGTCGGAATCAGAACTTCCATTTGAAGTTTCAAAGAATGATTTTATTTTTTCTGAGTATGAAAATGATATGGTGTCTAAAATTAAAAGAATAAAACCCACTAAAACCATAGACTAAAAGTCCTCCATCACAGTAGAACTGGCAGTAGAACCGAACACCTGCAACACTTTAAAAGAGGTATATTGGAAAATTCTCCTGCTTGGGAACGAGTATAGGAGACAGTGAATAAAAATCAGAATCCCGTGACACAGCTAATAGATCCTGAAAGCATTAGGTTGTCACGGGATGTGCCAAAAGAGATACCTATTTGATATACAGATGATTTCTCTGGAAGAAACAGGATCCAGCTCTTGTATTATCCTTTCCAACTTCATATTGGAAACAAAAAAAAATATGTGACTAAGGAAAATTTTTCCTAGGCATCTCCTTCTGAAGAGGCAAAACACAAGCTATCAGTGCAAGAAATTTTATTCTTAATCACTGAGCCACTGAAAGTAGACCTGTTGCAGGCTTCTGATATTCTCATTTTCCTGTATAAGGACAAAATAAATACAAAAGCTTCCTATGTGGAAAGTATCTTTTGTGCCTACTTACTACAATAGCATCTTCAATCTGATCTTCTTTATACATATGGTAAARTAACTAACATTTGCACTAAAGCAATCCATTATTTCTAGCCACTATCAGAAGTAGTGGATTAAGCTAGGGAAGGTCTTGTGCAAGGCAGAGTGGTACTTTCATTGCAAATATCTTGCATCTTTACTTCATTACCCTTCTTTGGCAGAATATATTTGTTTATTGTAAAATAAGATAGGCTCATGTGCAGAGATATGTGCTTAGAGTACTTATTTGGAATGAATTTTATGGACACTGGTAACATTGCACATGTAAAGGTATCACAGCTGAGAAAAGAAAAGATCCTAAATAAATTTTAAAAATCATTTCTGCTTCCAAATTTTCACCCGCCACCAGCATCCTCCACCCAAGACTAAGACGTATTCGCTGACAGATATTTCTTTAACATCAACATCTGGACTCCAGATGTTGTGCCTTGGCTAAGAGTTACAGTATTAAATTGTCCTCACTGCAGCATTACAGTTATTTAACTGATGACTCAAAGGGAATTGCATGTATATATTCGCTTATCTAGAAATCCTAGACCCATATCTAACTATTGATCAGTCACATAGAACTATGAAATCCTCGGCAAATGTTTTGAGTGATCCTTCCCATGGGACCAATTCTATTAAAAAGTAGAAGGGACAGATTTAAGTACCCTGGATCTCAGAAAACCCTCCCTAGGCCACTGAACACCTTAGTGATGTTGCAGTTGCCAGGGATATGACACTTTTCACTCTCATTGAAGTTCTAGCAAGGACATAAGATTATATTTTGGTGGCCTGGCACTCTAGTCTCCTTTTCACATAGCTTTAGTCAGAACATCATTAACCTGGGAGCCTAAATGCAGTCATTGATTCAGCATGCTCACTGTATAGTAAATGAGAAGCTCTAGTGTTAGAGAGAGACAACCCATGTGCACTTAAAGAAAACAAATCTCTATTTACCTTTCCTTTAGTAGCATTAAGGGGAATCTTGACATAAGACTTGGTATCAGCATAGATCTGGCCAATGCTAAATGTGAGCTTGTCAGCCTTAGTRAAACACATGCTCAGGAAAATACTGCTTCCAGTGACAGTAGCTCTGTTTCCAACAGCCTTGTTACAGGTGACACTTTACATTACACAAATGGAAAGGTAACCTACAGCTAAATTCCCAAAAGAGGTCATAAAAAGCCTAGGAAGTGTTTCAGATCACATGGGAATGACACTCCTGCTGAATTTATTACTGGAACCACTTGGGATGGAAGAAAACTATGAGAAACTCTCTGGACACCTCACTACCCAATAGTGTTATATGGGCTCAGAGCTCAGTGTCTTGTGCCCTGTTCTTATTCTTCCAAATTTCTGCTCACAACCATTGTTGGAAGCAGGTCGCTAGAGTATGTAAACTTTTAATATGATCCTCTTCCTTGGTTTTAATGCCCTGAATAACTAATGACGGGAGAAATTCCTTGGCAGGGCACTGAARGAAGGCTGGAGCAAGATATGCAGCAAGATATAACCAACTTTCCAGCACCATACTCATCTGAGCTTTATTGATAGACTTTTATTGATAGCTTCTGAGTCTGAAACTCACGTTTCAGAAAAGATAGGAGGGGKTTTGCTTTCAGTTACACGAATTCAGTATCCAAAATACCACACTGCCTTTATTGTTGCGGTATGGAAATACAAAATTCTCATCAGAGTCAAAGTTAAAATGCTTACATTTACAAAAAGAAAACCATGACAGATCCTAGATCTCATGGCCATAAGGTTCTTTCTAGTACAGTGCTCCTGAGATACTCCCCACCATTCCACAAAATCAAAGGAAGAAGTTGCAGAAATATTATTCCCAGGAATATCTGTGGAGTTACGCAACAGTGTGATCTCTTAAACTTTTAACATACTTATCAAATTTTGAAACTCAGATTCTGTACATTCTCAGAACTTTACAACTCTCTCTCATTGAAGTGCATTTCCAAGTGTTTAGTAACATTAGCAACTTGTATTKTCAGAAAGCATAATATTTTGATAATCAAATGTTTTGTTCTTTATTGTAGGAAATGGACCATGAGAATAATCTCTTTCTCATGTACTTCTGGTTAATGCTTTAAAATCTTCTTTACAAGAGAATGCAGACAAATAGCTTTGGCGGGAGAATTGGGTTACTCTATTAAACCAGTAGAACTTGTAGGTTAAGTAACATTTTCACATGGGATTCTTTCTAAAAGGCCACCCATTTAACCAAGGCCATCTGTCAGCTGTGTCCCTAATAACCCTGGTGCTGGCTGAAAGGTTTTTCCCCAGAAAGAAAAAGAGGCTGCTTGAAAGTCAGATCCTGTTGAAATGTACTGGAGGATAATGCTGCCTTTAGAAGCAAAACCAGAGAGAGATTCAAACAAAGAGAAACTAAATGTATTTGGACCCTTTCCACCGAAAAGCTGATTTGCAGCTGTTAAGCCTTGGGATCTTCTATGGCTCAGATTCTGCAGTCTTCTTCCCAGTTGCAAATTYTAAATTGTTAGGGCCTGTGGACATGGAAGCCCAAACCATTTCCTTTTATATATCAGAAAACCACGACATCAGTTTGTGAGATGAAGATGTGGTCCTGGCATTCACTCCCCCTTCACTTCTGTTCTTCCTCTGTGCTTTTCACTTATTTTGCCTGTCTCACGGGAGTGTCCTTTGGGACATTCACTGTTATTGGTAAGGGTCCATGAAGATGGAAGGGATACTAACAGTAACTGTTACTGCTATCATGTGACAAGAGGTCAGTGAAGGACGTCCAGGACGATGCTGTGACATATGCTGCCTCCTACGAGTAGGCTTCTATTTCCCCTCTGGGATTTTTTATGTCAATGATGAAGCAACTCTTTATTGCTGTTGCAAAACAGGACAAATACAAACAGCAATAACATATGTTTCCCTTTCACTGCTGGCAAAAATGTGTCAGCTAATGTTAATACATATGTTTCTTCCCTTTCCAGGGATAAGAAGATATTTCATTTTGCTTCCATTTAATTCTTAACAATTCTTAACAGTCTGACGCTGCAAAGCACCTGACTAGATCCTACTAGAACTTTTTTTTTTCTTCCTGTTTATTTTATTATTACAAATGTGCACAAACAATTATTCCAAAACTGTCATTGAGTTTGAGATAGTCTGCTTACTAGCCAGTTCTTTCCATAGGCTTTTGACTTGGACTTCATTTGAGCCTATAAGGAAGAGCTGAAATTGAGAGGTATTGAGCTATCTGGCATTTTCAATCACCTCCAGACACTACTGTTTTACTGAGGTATGCTCCGTTGCCTTGCATTACTTACACRTAATTTTAACACAACATTTAATGAGTCAGAAGCTAGGTTATCACACAGGACATGTTACAGAAGTTAAGCAGCTGCTACCCACTGTTACAACCTACTACTGTTACCTACTACAAAGTCTATAACTTTAAAAACAGTTCAAACACATTGGACTAGTTCAGTTATGTTACAATACACGATATAATAAGAGCAAACTATGAGCTCCCCTGCCCATTTTAATCAAAATTTCTGTCGAGTACCCAGAAAAAATGCCTCCCTTCTACTTCCTTGAATTGAGCTATGTATTGCAATTTTTCCTTCCTCCAAATAAAGACAGATTTGACTGCTTGGATTATCACTGGTGGTCTTCAGAAAACATTATCATCCATTTTTGTAGTATAAAGTCAATTTGGAAACACATTCACAGGCCTCACAAGTAAAACATGAAAATGTGCTTATGGAAAAAAATCTTAACACTTTGCAGAGAAATTTAAGTGCAACAAGCTGTAGACAATTTTTCCTTTTAAAAYAGGAAAACCAAGATGAAACATTCTCCTTTTGTGATGTGTGGAAGCAAGCMTAGCTATATTACAGAAATGGAATACATTAGGACATCACTAAAATACAGTCCAAATCACCTCATCTAGTGCCATTAAAATATTTTCTGTCTCTTATAGTTACTGTGCTCTTTAAGGAATGGAAGTATACAACTTGGGAAGATATTTCTGCTTCTTGTAAYGGGTGTGAGAAGGCAAAATGCTCAGCACGCCTGTGTTTGGACAATGACATGCTTATCACAGTAGTAATATGGCATCATAYAGGTAAAAAGAGACAGGTGTGGGTGTGAGTGTGTACATACCTGCATATACATGAAGCACTCATGAAATCATGGTATGAAATGGCGAGTTATGGAAAAACTGCTAACTCATAGACTACCATTTGTATTTTGGGAATACCCTAACAAGGTGTTACATACAGAACACATTCAGAAGGCAATAAAACAGGACAGTCAACAAAAAGGGTGCATTGACAGGTGGCTGACAAACAGCATTAAAATTATCAAGTGAACACAAACAGAGAGAGTATCTTACTTACCTGTTATGCCTTCTCAAAAATGAGATTTGTTGCTGCTGATGAAGATGGTGATGCTGACTTGGAGAGCTGTGTATCACAGCTGTCGGCCACAGGCAAGTGAGGAACAGAAGTTTCATGACCAGGACCATCTCTTCCTAAAGAGAAATGCACTTAAACAACCAATCTACCTTGATGACTTTTTATTTTTCGTGTTTTACTCTTCAGAAACAGCATAGCATACAAAGGATGCACGTGAAACAAGGCATCATTGAAAACAGATGGCAGAGGTATCCCAGTTCTGACATCCTCTCCGAGCTCCCCACATATTTTGGCAAATCACACAAGTTCCTTAAGCTCTACATTCCTATGGCATCTGCCGTCAAACGAGTAGCRCCTTGCTTTTAGAAATGTAGTAGGTATAGCAAGTTGTTTTGCCAGGCTACAATCCGATCCATTGCTTCCATTCTTTCAGTGTGGGCGCATACTTGAATTTTCCATCACCCGCTCCGTAACCTCTTCAATATAGTCTGTGCAGGCAAAGTGATGTCAAACACTTAATCCCCCTTAAATCCCACACAAAACCATACAAAAATCTGCTTTAATGACAAAGGTCTCTAAATTAATCTTGGTTACTATATATGTGTGTGTCTGCCCAAAATAATTCTGCACAGCTCAAGCTCTTTCATTAACTGAATATATTGCACTGCCTTTCCAGTCATTAACATTATTCCTATTTCTGTGACCTATGGTAGAAAACATTTTGTCTGGAGATGCAGAAATACTACTGGAGAGTGTAACGTCATGAAGTCAGACCAAACTAAAGATGAAATCTTGTGCCAATAACATTTGCAAATACCAACAAACCTTTTGTTTATCTTTTTCTAGGATCTACAGCTATCTTGTAAAATTATGCTAAATTTACAAGATGTGTGTGTATAAGATCTAGAATCCTTCTGTAACTCATAACTCTGTCTTTGTTTCATTTAGCCTGCCCTACTTGTTCAATAGCAGATTTTATCTGCTGAATCACAAAACATTTCGTTAGCAAAAACTTGAGCATGTGTCCTTCTCCTGTGAAAGATGATGGGATCTTGYGGGTTTAAAATGGGGCAATACTGGACACACCTTTTAATCAATTTATCCTTTTCGAGCCATCAGCAACTTTTGTAATTATCAGAATCAACAAAATGTGTTCATATTTTCTTTATTTGCAATATGAGAAATATGAGATTGAAGCTTAGGAAAATGGAAATTCTCAAACACCATCCACAGATGTAGAAGTAATTCTCATCTCCCAGAAAAAGGCAACAGCCTTCTTCCTGCATTCCTATAAACAATTGAAATAAAAATAATAACCTAATACATAAACACTGTATATGCTGAGACTATTAATACCTAAGCAAATTGGGGTAATAGTATTGTGATGTGGACATCTACCTCCTCAAAAATCCCCTGGGAACACCAACTAACTTCATTTGGGCTAAGAAATAATTGGCAGATTATTTCTCCTCTTGCTGGAGGAGATTACCAAAGGGCAGATAAATTTTTTTTCTCCTTTTGATTTGAACAGTTATCTGCCTGTAACTTCAATAACAAAAACAAAGAAAAAACCTTCTCACTCATTATAAAATTGTAACTGTGTGTTAGAATAGACCAAATGTCTTTCAACCCTATTTCCTCTTTCATTATACCTTGTTCAYGAGCTAACCCTTTCCTACTCAAAATAGTTGTGCATGATCATTTGCAGTCTGAGCCAGGGATGGTCAAGCAGTATTTCCCAGAAGGTCTAATGAATCCCCAAGGTGGGATTCCCATAGAAGATAAACATAAACTATACTGCAGACTTCTCCATTTTTTCAGATAAATTAGGAGATTGTCATGTCACTTTTAAGGTGTTATTTTCATTCAGGTATCAGTCCCACAGTGATTTTCCCATTCCTGACTGTAGCCGTAACTTTGCCACTAAGCTACGGTGTTAAGAACTACATTCAGCATGCTGAATGTCCTTTTGACTATCCCTTCTAAAATCAGCTTTGCTCAAAACTAAGGGCTGGATTCACACACATATTCCAACATCTTCACCCCATTGATATCAGCAACATGTTTGAGGGATCTTTCCTAAATACACTGAAAATCAGAGCACTATTTCCTCCTTGACTATGGAGAAATTGATGTAGTCCAGCCCACACTCACATGAATTCCTTGGGAGGGACTTCCACAGGGTGAGTCTGTAAACACCCACATAAATGGGYGTGTAATGGAAGTGAGGGCAACCAGGTGTCACCCACAGCAGTCGGGTTTCTTCATGCTAGAATTGTTTTTATTTCCTCTGGGTAAGACAGCATTACACAGGGCGGATTACAACATCATTATAAATTACCATTAGGGAAACAGGTTAATCTCCTATGCATTTGTCAGTAATAAATTCTAAAAGGAATTTTCTTGCAGAGGAATGAAGGCAAAATAATAGACTTTGCTTGTATTAAGCAAGTCATTGATAGTTTTTTGTATTTAAAAATGACTAAAACATGGTGTCTTTGCTACCGCTAAACTAGTTCTTTATCTGTTTTCTATGGCTCATAAAAACTTGTAATGCTTTTATTTCAAGGACAAAGGTAACAATGCATGATTGGATGAAGAGAAAGAAAAGAAAAGGAGAGGAAAAGGAGGGATAGGGAGAGAGAAAGGGAGAGGGGGTGGGAGTGACTGAGGAAGGGGAGGGGCAAGGCCATTTAATATCAAAGCATGAAATGATTTTTTTAGTGTGCAAAATAATTCATGGGTTTTGGGTAAGTAGATTCTGAAACTACAGACTCCTCTCCAAYGCAGATCCCAAAGCACAGCAGTTTTTGATTGCTCTGCTTGAAAACACTGCTAACAGTTTTATAAAATCAAGACGAGGAAAAGGGACAGAGATTAAGAAAGTTTYGGAAGACTTTATTTTTTGAAAAATCTGAGCACATCCAAACCCACTGACATTCATTTTAATTGTAGCAAACCGAAACACTGTTAGCACTAAACCCCTGCAAATTAGCTGGGCAAGGCTGAAAAGAAACRCATTGATGAAAGAGGATGGTAGATTTACCTGGACCGTGTATTTTTGAAACTCCTAATCGGAGAATGAAAAAACATTGCAAGTTAAGAGCCTTCAAAGAAGCCTTAGATTTTGAAATATGCCTTGTCTTTAKAAAGTATAAATAGTATACTTGTCTTTATAAGTATAAAAAAAATMTATTCAGGATTAAGGACACTGTCCCATTGTCTATATAAACACAAGTCATGAATCAAGTTTCCAAATAAAGTATTCATTCACATTTCCAAACACGCTCAAGTAAGATGGAAGCAGATACAGAGGATTATTATTCCAGATCTGGAATTCTGTATTATTAGATCCCAGAATGGATGAAGCGTTTAAGTAAAACATCTGCATTAGGACCAAATTCTTATGGTTCTGTCCTTACAAAGTCTCTTTATGTAGCTGGCAAATGAGCATTTACGAGCTTTTCAAGTAGTTTTAAAGAAACAAATCAGGCAAGTAATCACACTCCAGTATTGGAACAGAATCCAAAAGCCAGCAAAAATCCAGAGCTCAGATCCAAAAATTGTGTGAGATTTTTTTGTAGAGTAATCAGCGAGATGAATTCTCACCCTGCTGCCTAACAACCAGCTTAAGCAGAGCTATCAGGCTAGGAGGAGATACTGCACTCCCCTCTGTTCCTACAGTATGCTTACTATCATTGCATCCCTGCTGAATATCAGTGTCTGTTCAGCCGGTTTCTAAAGGAATTTGCTTACAATTGGACTGACTTAAGCCTGCTGTGAAAGAGTACCCTTTTTTTTTGCTAAGTAATAGTAAAAATAGTAATACCATTGAAGTAAGAACATAATATGTTTTGATGGATGTTTAGTTTCACTGTAAAATTAAAATCCCAATTGTTTTTAATGGATGTTAGGAACGTAAATTTTTAGTGACTTGAGTACTGATTGTAAAATAATGGTTCTGAACTTGTTGTGTCTTATGTTATCTTAGTATCTTACTGTCTGTGGAATTCTTATATTTCTCAGGGAATATAATGTCAGCAGGGTGCGTTCCTGATATCAAGTAAAACCTACTYCAAAATAAAGCAAAAAATAAATGTACAGAGTACAGATGTAATCAGCTTCAGTCACAAAAACTGAGGAGTTTGGTCTTGCTTCTGCCATTCTGTGAAGTTTGGCTCCGTCTGGAACTGTCAGTCTTGAGTTTTCATAAGGCCTTCTCTGTTCTGACAACTCACCTAGTCATGAATTTGAAGCAATTTCCCTATTCTTCTATTTCAGTCTCCTTAAACATTTTCATTATTAGTATGAAGCTAAATCTCACATCACTCCTAAAACTGCAGTCAGAGACAACATTAAMTCAGAAGCCAGTATCAAAAACATAGAATACTCCAGTTATTTTCATTGGCATCAGAGTTGTCATCACAACTGAAAATCAGTATTCTGAGAACTGTAGACAAGACAGCAAGAAACGATGATGAAAGATCAAAGCCCTAGGAATCAAACGTTAATTTCAACACACTTCATTTTCTTCTAGTGAACTAGTGAACATTCAGTTGTTATGTCTCATTAAATGCTTCAGTTCATTAAAAAATAACAAAGGATTGTTTAAYAGATGCCTAAATGTAGCTCTTGTGTTTTGTGAGGCCTATTTGGAGAAGTGCTGCTGGAGAGAGTCCAGCGCAGGGCTACCAGGATGATCAGGGGCCTGGAACATCTGCCCTGTGAGCAAAGGCTGAGGGAGCTGGGCCTGTTCAGCCTGGAAAAGAGAAGGCTGAGGGGGGACCTGATCAGTGTGTATAAATACCTCAAGGGAGGCAGTGAGGAGGAGGGGGCGGCCTCTTTTCAGTGGTGGCCAGCGATAGGACTAGAGGAAAYGGCCACAAGCTGAGGCACCAAAAGTTCCACAGGAACTTAAGGAAAAAATTCTTGACAGTGAGGGTGACAGAGCCCTGGCACAGGCTGCCCAGAGAGGTTGTGAAGTCTCCTTCTCTGGAGATCTTTAAAACCCGCTTGGACGCAGCCCTGTGCCCCGTGCTCTGGGTGACCCTGCGTGAGCARGGGGGTTGGACTGGATGACCTCTGAGGTCCCTTCCAACCTTAAGCATTCTGTGATACTATGAAAAGATGACCCTGTATGGCCTATGGGCCTTTTTCTGCTTTTCCTTCAATATACACTCAGAGTTCTGCTTGCTCTAGAAATAAAGGTGTTGCCTACCTTTGTATAATCAGATATTTGAAATATAATAATAACAAAGAACCTACCCATTTATGCTTCTACTTTGTGTTCCCTATATCCACAGTCTCTAAATCACAGATTCTTTCCCCTTCATCATTCTGCCCTGGGCACAGCAATCACTGAATTAATTTCATCCCTAAATCCCTTTACTTAGCTTCCACATGAGCATTTCTGAAAGTAAAATAATCAGTTTTACTGCCTCCAGTTAAGGAACAATCTGTGCCTTGAGGGTGATTTCTGGAAAAACAAGCAGCCACACTCTGATTTACATTTCTTACAAACTAGAGGCTCCAGTGGCACAAAGCAAGACAGTAGCACAACTATCTTGCCTTTCTACCACTTTGCCTTTCTACCGCCCTTCTTGACCACAAGCCCTCAAATATTTCCACCATACTTCTGAATTTCTGTCCATTTTCCCCCAGGAACAGTTTGCCAAATTTGCTTCTTTATGTCCCCAAAATACCTTTTTTTAACATTCTTTCAGTATCTTTAATGAGAATTAAATAAAGGAAGAGCAAGGGGATGATCCAATAAGCCTGAGCAACAGAACATAAGGGTTCAGAACTGCATGGTCCATCTCCAAGAGGTAAGTATCCACAGTCAGTATAACCAGAACAGAATGTTTCAATATAAAAAGTGAAGCACTCCACATCTTATTTATTTATTTTAATATAGTATATTGCAGCTAGGTAAATATCACTGTCTCGGCAGCGCTTTCCAGTTGGATGCTRAATGCTATCTGATACACTTTTGGCTTATTTTTCTCCACATATTGAAGAAATCCTTTCAGCTTACCCCTCTTTTTTTTGTATCCTTTGATATTTATCAAGCATTTTCTGCAAAAACAGTATCAAAATATGTCCACTTTGTTGACCAGGAGYTAACAGTATCTCAGATGGGAATTAATTTATAAAATGCATTCTACCTTCACCAAGCTTTTTCTGTCACCTATGAACATGAGGAGAAAAAAAATAACATTGAACAGAGGAAAATAGGTGCCTTTCAACTCTATAAGTGCAGGTATTTTTTCATTTTACAGTCAAAATAGAGACAGATTTGTTGATTAAATCTGGTCTCTATGGGTCTTAACACAGCTTTAGAAGCCTGATGGCTTATCAGGCACAACACAGCCTGAGTGTTTGCCAGTCTTTTTTTTTWATATTATTTCTCATCAATAACTTCCAGAGAAACACGTTATCATCACGCAACAGGTGCTCATTTGAAACAGGAAAACCATTTTAATTTCCCAAATTGTAGTCTTAAGTAAATAAATGTGGATTTACTTTACAACAGTTACTACACGATAGCTATATTTTGGTATTCTAAAACTTGGCAATCTGCACTTTACTGGTGGCTGCCAAAGAAGGAGTATTTCTAAATCAATGAACATTTGAACAATGCACAGTTCTAGCTAGTGAATGAAAAACATTTTTCTACATATGCATTTGCTTTAGCCACACCTCATTGATGCCAAAAATCAGCAGGATAGCTTAGCTGTCAATGTGGACAAAATGTTTAACAATTTGTTATAGAACTAGATGTAGTTCCTTAACGCCAAAGCAAAATGTCAGAGGGTTTTTCCAAAAAACAATCAGCTTTTGCACAGGTTCTTCTCATTTTTAGAATGAGTAGCAAGGTTAGCTTCTGCATAGGCAACCTTAACTCTGGCATTGTTTTGGGGCWGCTGAATACCTGATTTTAAAGCCTGTTTATTTTTCTCTCCTGTACATAATATGTTGGTACAAACCTCCCTGTTAAAATGGGGTGCAGTCCTGTTGTTCTTCAGGCCACTCTATGTGATTCTTTACGACAGATTGTGTCAAGTATAAATGTATTGGACATACTCAACAAAGAGGTACAAGGCACTATAAAATGCCACCAATCTGGTGTCACTTGCTTTCTAACACATTAATGTTTGCTCTAGAAGCAAAACAGAAGATTTGAGCTTGTTGTTTTGTCCCCAGGCACATCTTAGATCCATTTTCTATTTACTTGGGCAGAGAAATAAATGTTTTTCATGGTAGTCTGATGTTTTTACGAACGACATTCTTGTCCATCAGGTGTATATATACTGAGCAAAATAATTTTAGCTCAGAGAGGAACAGAGATACCTGACTATTGCTAAGTATATTTTGATTCCTTCTCTATTGACTACCATGAGGCAGCCTAGTTGTTACAGTTGAATAGCAATGTACTCACAAAGGTGAAACGCACGACATTTCCCCTGTTATGAGAYAGTAGTGTGAAAATCTGGAGTGCACTGGAATGTACTGTACTCCACCAAGMTGTTATTACAGGTAACTGGATTTTCTAATATTGTTAAACATTTTTTTGTCCCTCTTTTTCTCACTAAAATCCTTTTAATTTTTTTCCTGTTTCTTTTGCTACCTATTTTGCTTTCACCCCCTATTCCTGAGCTGGAACTGACAAATCAGCAGAAAGAGGCAAAGAAAAGAAATTCTATTATTTCCACATCTGGCCAGTGCTGAATGCTATGCAGAAAYTACCTGCATCAGATACCTTGCAGGGTAGAAAGGGCAAAGGTCTGAAACAGACATGTATGGATATGAACAGAAGATATGAACAAAATTTGAAATTAGGCAACCATAATAAGACAAGAAATCCAGATTGTTTTGCAGAAACAATAGTTTTAAGAGTAAGCATCTAAGAATAAAACAAGAWTATTTTCCTGAAAAAAGCCCACAGGCAGTGCTACTTTTCAGTTTCTTCCATTACTCTCTCATGCATGCTTTTGACCTTGGAAAATAGCAAAGTCCCGAAGGAGAAAGAAGTGATCTTATCASTTATTAAGACAGCAGTAGCAAAGAATGGTCTGAAATTTTCCTCGTGCACAAAATACGTTTGTTCCAAAAAAGAACTGTTACTTCTCATGATTTCTATTGAAATTCTCCAAATCAAAAGAGGAATAAGTAGGATGGAAGAGAGATGTCAGGCAGTATCAAGGGACAACTGCTCCATAAGGGAAGGTGAGCCAGGAGAAGATTACAGTAACAGGACGGGCACAAGCAGTGAGCACCCCAGCAAAGAACCATGATGTAGAGAGGCAATTCCAGGTCAGAATCAGGGCCAGAGATAGTGGCCAGGGTCAGGCACAGTCCCAGTCATCACTCAGAAAGTCCACAGTGATGAAGCAGGTTCAAAGTCAAGCCAGGAAGCCACTAATAGGCCCCGCRCAGGCAAACACAAGTCTCCAGAGGGTGCAGTCTGTAGAAGAGGCATTTGCTCGCCAGGAGTTGATGAACCCTTGGGTGCGGTGGGGAGTCACCACACTCTCCCATTGCTGTAGCCTAGGGGCTAGCCCAACAACTACCCCAATATTGACAAGTTCAGGCAAAGAAGGGGCACAGCAGACCCATGTCATGAACATCTAGGTGCCAAGGAATTCCCCACAGAGGGACCAGTTAATGTGCATATTGTYACTAACCGTGCAGTGTGGTAAGCTGAACACTAGGTTAGCTGATACGCGCACTGTTACTGCCTAGAGACATGTAGCGTGATGAGGAAAACGATGATGATCAAATGATGATCCCTTGAGTTGAGTGCAGCTAATCTTTGAACCAAAAAGAATCCAAGACCTCCCTCTGGTGTCACATCACAGCCAGAGAGTCAGGGTCAGAGCCATGGAGGAACAAAACCGGGTGCAGACACTGCTGCTGCACAGATGTCATTGGTGGCCATCAGCAGAAAGCCTCAGCTTAAGAGCAGTTCCCAAGGGAAAGGAGGAGGAAGTTTTTGCCTTCAGCTTTCTTCACAACAGCTTGTATCCGCAAATGAACCGACATTAGACTCAGATGCCTGAACTTTTTAACTCAGCCAACCAAAGAGGCCAGGCAGAGAGATGGTGAAGTTCGTATGTGAGGGAGCTCCAAGCAAAACTATGATTAAAATGAGGCTAAAATCTACACTCACTACAAGAAATCAGAGTCTGCCTTCCAGGCCGAACTCTATGCATGCCAAAGTCAAAGTACGCCCAAGTCAAAGTACACCAAATT
The DNA here is from genome assembly GCF_003342845.1 of Nothoprocta perdicaria. NCBI lineage: Eukaryota > Metazoa > Chordata > Aves > Tinamiformes > Tinamidae > Nothoprocta > Nothoprocta perdicaria. The sequence goes on from NW_020455339.1 coordinate 821,574, forward strand.
TAGGCTAGCTCTGAGCAGCRGGTAGCTCCTGTTCAATGTCCTGGAACCAAATCACATTAAGATTTCAACTTCCCCCTTGAAGTAAGGCAGAAGAGCTAAACATTTTTGCATTTGCTGATTTTGATTTTGAAATTAGGAAATGTGATGTTTGAAAGACAGGCAGGAGAGAAAAACGCTGTAAATAAATGCCACTGATTCTTTACATGAAGCACTCTGTGTGTGTATTGTGCTAGCTCATTAACAGAGACAGACAGGCAACAGCCTCTCCAACTAGAGGCCAACGAGCTTTATCTAATTAGCTTTATTTACCAGCACAAGATCTTTCTGATAACAACATCCACCACTAACCAGTCTGATTATTACAGGGGATATGTTTATTAATGAGCAATTAACACAACTACCTAGAGTACACTGCTCACCTCTGGCATAATGCTAGCATATTTCTTCTCCTGAATATGCAGAGGGCTCTCAGCCTTGCAGAGAGTTATGTAGGACCAGCATCCCAGGTAAGGGGAGGGGAGGGATGCAGTGCAGCCAGCAGAGTCAATCAGGTGTTGTTGCCAATCCCTGCTCTGCTTGTCTATGCTAGACTTATCTTTTAGACACCCACAGAGAGAGAGGGAGATGTGACTGAGACATGCTCCTTCTAGTTGATCAATCCTTCTCTAATCTTCAGCGAGTTTGGTACTGTTTGCAGATTTTAGGGTAAGCAAGACCACCTTGTCTCCCCAGGACTTCCCTTTCCCTATTTTTGCTGTCAGGGGAAAGTACACAAAGTTTCCATCTCATGTCCCTGCAACTCCAGCAGCAGTCCTGCAGTTTCAAATGTTAACTCATTGTTTGTCCAACTGTGCGTGTTTTACAGAATCCCAGAATCACAGAATGGTTGAGGTTGGAAGGGATGCCTAGAGATCATCTAGTCCAACCCCTCTGCTCCAGCAGGGACACCCAGAGCACAGGGCACAGAGCGGCATCCAGGCAGATTTGGAAGACCTCCAGAGAAGGAGACTCCGCAGACTCCCTGGGCAGCCTGTTCCAGGACTTTGTCACCCACACAGGAAAGAAGCTCTTGCTCACATGGAGATGGAACAAGTGTTTCAGTTTGTACCCATTGCCCTTTCTCCTGTCACTGGCCACCACTAAGAGTTTCGGTGTTCTCACTCAGGATTGTGCCAAGAGAAGAGGCCCAGGAAAGCAACGGGTCCTGTTTACCTAAGGATGACTGTCCAAGCTTTACCACCTAGCAGTACCTCTCAAGGCTGACTTGGAAGCTTCCATACCCTGGAAGCTTCCATGTTCCTTCCATGGGACCTTGGAAGGTTCCATGTCCTGGCCCAGTAGGCTTTCCTGGGTAAGGCCTGAGGTCAGAACAGTCACAGTTTGCAGATGGCAAATATTTCACACCATCAGCAGCATAGGGTGGAACCAAGGCACTGGAAGTAGAAAAAGACTCTAAATCTCATTCTAGTCTCCCTMTCCTTCCTTCGCCCAGAAGTTCAACTGCAGGTTTGAAGGCCTATTTGAGGGCTGAGTGTTCAGTGGGAAATGCAAGAGTAGGTTAGAAGAAAAACACAGTGGACATGCATGCTGTGCTATGGCTCTTTTACAGTGCAGACCTGCAAGTGCTGCTTCTTCCTGGAGTAACCACACCTGTGATGGTAGCTATCCATACTCCGTGCTTTCCTCTCCCTTCTGCCAGCCTGAATCCCTCACCACCAGCACCTTGCTTCTTTCCTCACTGCTCCTTGTGCTCACCAGTACAGACTTGTTGGTTCCATACCCAGATTTATTCCTCTTGCCAAAAACTGGCAAGTCACCAGACCACTCGCCAGACTCTGGTCTGTCCCACAACAGATGACAGGAATGTCAGTAACACTGTTACCATTGAATAGGGGAGAGTCCAACGTGCCTGTCTACATGTCCCACAGCATCTACTGAAAGACAAGGCAATGCAGGTATTTAGCAGCACTGTTACCTTTCTGACTGGCAGATGAAGCCAAAAGGATGTGTATTAAACCACTCATTGTGTCTCTAGCTAGCCCAAGATTTGCATCTCCTACACATTGTTTTACTGTTAAATTTTATTTCATACAAATGTTTGGGTTGTGAGCTACACCTCTGCTAAAATCCCCTTAATGCCATGATCTGTCTTTTATGTACAGCTGAGATTGCAGACAAAATGGAGTACCTGCATAGCAAGACCACCCTTGCCATGCATCCTTCACTGCAAAAACATTAATGTTTTTAAACATAAACACAACAGTGGTTGTCTGGGAGAACAGCAGGAGAAGCTGTTGGGAATGATGGAACATGTGGTTGTATGTGGTTTCCCTAAAGTGTATGGAGCAACTGCCCTCTTACAAAGGGAAGGACAAACCTCACAGAAAGAAAAAGTGGTGTGTAAGCTCTTTGAAGCCAGAACAGTCACAAGGACACACCTCTGCGACCCGGGGGTAAGCGTGTAGAAGGCTTGATGAACATTTTCACAGGTTGCCAGAAACCACATGATTATCTGCATGTAATAATATTGCAAATACTGATACACACAGAGGCTGAGTTAAGGATAAGCAGCAGTAAATCACAACTGCTTACACACAAAAATAGAGAGAGGTAGAAAAAGAGAGAAAATGAGAGGATTTGACCTGAGATGCACAAAGACAGGCAAAGAGGCATGCAGAGAAATCTCTAGCAAGAGATGTTTAATAATACCATCCACTTGTGCTGCCTCCCCACACAAACAAGTCTGACMACTGCATACTGGTGTGGTACCCACRATAAACGAACAMCCCCTGTTCTTTTCATTCCWGAAGGGGAAAACACAGGGCTGCTCACTATTTCATTAATGCTTTGCTTGCTCTGGAAACATCCAGGCAAGAGCCCCCCTTTCCTCGAGCTGTTCCTCACCGGGGCTTTTCCCTCAAGTGCTGAGGGACTCAAGCACTCTTTCGAAGCAACTAGTTAAGAGCAGAGTGCCGTAACCGTTGGCGGGGGTGGCGGTGGAGGGGCCGCCGGTTGCGGAGTAACGGCCGCTCTCGGCGAACGGCCGCGAGGTGGCAGCGCCGCCGCGCCCGCGGCTCCCAACGCGCCCAACGACCGCGGCTCCCCAACGGCCGCCGCGGCCCCGCCTCCGCGCGCGAATGCGTTGGGTTGGGATGGCGGGGAGCGTAACGGCTCCGGGGGGTCCGGGGACGGTGGGAAGGGGGTGACGGCCGTGGCATGGCGGCTGCAGAGCCTCCTCTCCCGTCCCGTGGCCMGCTTGGGAAAGGTGCGGGGGGAGGAAAGCTCTGTGTGAGGGGGTGGGGGGGGGAGAGAAAATGGCCTCCGCTGGTGGCGGGTTGCTGTAGGTAACCGCCGTTCAGCAGAGCTGCAGTTGTCCCCTCTGCACGGATTGACACGGTAGAGTGCCTAAAATTGAAAGAGGAGGAAGCAATGGAAGAGATGRGTGGAAAAAAATGAAAATAAAGCAGTCCATAAAGAGCACGAAGCGGGAGGGAAGATGAGACTTGAGTCTAGTAAAGAATTACTATTGAATGATCATTGAATCATTCAATAATGGTTAGTTTTAGGGCACTGCATTTATTTGTCTTTCTGCGTAAACTCTGCAATGATTAAAATATTTGGCAAAGCGTTTAGTTTCACAAACTCAAAAGCTCAGCATGTAAAACCCACTTTAGAATTTTTCTCAATGTTTCTTACGGGTTTTTTTATTTTACTTTCTTTTATCGGTGTGCATGGATGACAACATACAGCTGTTACTATTGAACTTAAGGGCTCTGTCGTGTACCTCACTCCAGTTCAATTGCGCTTGAAGCATGTGAGMAACCCCATAGCTCAGACCCAGTGCGGTGAGACTCAAACACACCCTGGCTTCCAGAATCAGATCTGGCCTCTCCATCAACATCTGGCATCTCTCTGGTGCAGGACCAGCTCCCAGGCCCCTTCGGCCTTTTACAAACACTCCACATCTGTGTTCTCCAATGGTTTATTGAGTATGTAGGCGCCTTCCACCAGTGGTGACTCTTTTTTTTTTTTTTTTTTTGTGATAGTTTAAAAAGAAATCACAGAAAGTTCTTGTGATACCTTCTTTTTTCATGTGAGCCTCACTGCATCAAGAGAAAGCTAAACACCAGGTCAGAAACTCAGGGCTCTGAATTGGTGATTTGTGAAAGGCATGTTAGCAAAATAGAAAGCTATTCTGTGCCTTTGAAGAGCCAGAAAAGAGCTTGTTTTCTCCCTCATTTTATGACTTCCATCTTCTGGCCAAAATAGATAGTCAGGTAAAGGTTACAGCCATCAGCAGACGCTCCCAAGTATATAGGAGCATTATGTAAGGAAGGGTGTTATTCTTGGCTTTGTCATCACAGAAAATTACGCATTTTTATTACAGTGAAATGCCTTTCTGTCTCTAAAATCATATGTGAGACAAAGTGATAGTTTCTACCATGATACAGCTAACAGAATTTGAATTAACAAAGCAAGTACAGATTAGAATGCAGCTGTAGTCAAGAGTGAAGTAAAAGCTCATGAGCTGCCTTCAGTACAGCTTACACAGGGTCAAAACATCTTTTTTTTTTTTTTTTTTTTTGGAGTGAAGATGGAGCCATCGCCACTGAAGTAGAAACTCCTGTAAAAAACAGGATTCTCAAAAATCCATTTTATACTTTTTGATGATGAGGGAGACTTCTAAAATCTCCAAAAGCAACATCCATTGTCTTTGCCACTGGCTTTCATGTAACAGCAGCTGTAAGATGGATATTAGACTTTATTCATTTTGTGTAACTCGGTGGGTAGATTCAGGGTCAGAACAAATGCAGACACGCCACATCTAAATGTCTACACATCTACACCAAGTACAATCAAATGTGGGAGGCTTAAACCAGTTCCTCTTGCTTTCCTTTGGTATAACGAATTGTAAAGAGAAAACACAGCAGCCCCCAACATATATGGGATGAGAAAAAGTGATTTTTTTAAGATCATCACAGCCCACTGAATATAAAAATAACAAAAAATCTGTTTTTAATATGAGAAACTTTCTAAAGACTCTAATCTCTAGGGCAAACTGCTAAACATGGCTATAACRAAGTGGCAGCCTGAATTCCAGAAACATGCAGCATCAGGCAGAGTCTTTAAGTCGCAGCACAGCTCGTCGTCGTCGTTTGCAGCCGCAGGAAATTAAAGAGCTAAAATAGAAGCTGACAAGCCGAGCTAAGCATAGTACCGCCTGCAGCACATTATTTCCTCAGTGTCATTGCCAGTGGGGCCATGAAACCTGGGGTCCATTCGTAATGTATCTGTAGGTGGGTTACATGCTGAGATGTTTTGGCCCTGCAGACCCAGCAGTGCAGTGACACGGGAGCTGCTTGCGCACAGGGAGCCCGGTGCAGGGAAGCCACAGAAGCAGCTGCCACCGAGGTCTCACTGCTGTGTCTGAACAGTCACTGAGGCCTCACCACTGCCACCGCTGGGCGAGCTCTGGAGTCTCATGGCAGCAGCCCCAGTTTAGATCTCCATATAAATTGCTGTCTTTTCATTAGAGTGGCATGGAATAGGGAAGTTTATTTCCCCTTTCCTACCATGTCYGTCATCATCTTCAGAGATGATGGTGGTGCAGGCCACCAGCACATGGACATAGCTCATGTTATACATTAGCKTCACAGTCGACGTCAGCACTCTGACAACCTATTTATCCCCATTTAGTTTCATTGGAGTGAAGTTAAAACAAATTTCTGCTTGCATTTTTATGCTTGCAGCAGGATTACAAGAAGAGTTACAGAAAGACACTTCCTCTTCTTTTCCCAAGGGTTCAAGTTAATATTCTTTCAGCAAGAAATTTGTTATAAAGTACAGATTTTCTGTAGTGTCGTGGAGGAGTACTTGGTACTGAAAGAGTTCTACCCTTTTGTGCTCTCTTTTCACAAATTAGTAGAAAAGTTTTCTTATTAGAAAGACATGAAAAAACTATATGAGGGAGACTGCTATCTACCTTTGTAGATAAGGAGAAACAAAGAGAAACTTTACATTCCAGACTTGTGAACGTAAGGTACAATGGGCAGTCATATAACTTCATTAGGAAGAATCAATACAGGACATAAATGAGAGCACACTGTAGAAAACTGTCATGCAAATATTACTCAAATATCTGCACAGGTTGCTGTTSTAGTCCTACTAAGACTAGTACTATCTGTGCAAAAAAGAAAGACCATAATGGATCCAGCAAAGCCCAGAAAGTTCAGATACTTGTGCGAAACTCAGAGGAGAAGGATGGCAAGTGTGCTGTGCATCTAATGCCAGGCAGAGTCAGAAGTGATGGGTCAACCCAGCAGAAGAGAGAAACAAGGATCACCAACTGAAACGTAAAATACAGTGCAGAGGAGAATTTGAGGGCAGGGCTGGTTGGTTCCTGCAGTGGTTAGGCTGTGGGGCTAAGAGAGTAAAAGAGAATTTGAGAGAGAAGGAGAAACAGTAAGAAAGCAGTTGGAATTGGTGGCTGTTTTGCAYAGCTCATCTCTGAGAGGACTTTAATTCCCTAGTTTTAAAGAAATGTTTCCCCTTCCCTCTTTCTTCAACACCTTAAATCAAGCAGACCTGCCAACAACAGTATGAATGAGTTGCAGGCTATTGCTGATTCCTTGCCATATGTTTCTGTCAGACAAATTGTTCTGAGTTTTGCAAAACCATAGGATGTTTTGCCAACCTGCTCTTCTCCCACATTTCTGATGCCACAACCTAGGCCTAGGCAGCTCTCAAAGAGGTGGGAGGAAAGGGACCAGATGTACAGGCCCAGGCAAGGGTGGGTTGTGGAGCAGCATCCTTACACATCTGAGGGGAAGGAAAGTGACTCCAGTAATTACAGGAGGATCGGCCACTCTCTAGAAATAAATATACTCCCCTATGAGAAGGAAAAGCTAATAAGGAAACGATCAGTGAAACCAATAGTCTGGCATCTTTGCTACTGTCCCTCCCATCCCCTTTTGGGATATATGAATTTTTAACTCTGTAATTGCACTTTCTGTCCTCTTAGTATCACTGTATTGGCCACACTGAGACAAATAAAGCCTARAAGATCTTAGTTCTCTCTTTTTTTAAAGAGTAAAGGTCTTATACAAATGCACTTTTAAAGTCCATGTTACTGACTAGCAAGTTATGAAGATACCAAGACTTCAAAACAAATCTTACGCCATGAGCAGAAGAGGAAGACAAGTAATCCTCAGATAAAAACTATATGAAAGGGCGAGCTGTAGAATAAAAAGCAGGAAGATGCCACTAAATGAAATGTTCCCTTTAGTACATATCCATGGCACTAGCTCTGATGATACTGGTTTCTCTGGGTTGGTATGCYTAACTCCTGAAGCTAATCTAGATAGCCACTGCTTTGTCAGAGGCAGATTCTACCCACCTTTGTTCTTCTGAAAATGTGGCAAAGAAGCTTTTCCTTCCAGTGCAGAGTTTGTTTAATGTGGTGAAGAGCAGGTGGAAGCTTGAGTAACTTGTTGAAGGTAGGAGAGACTAGATCCCTCTAATGTACTGGTCATCCCAGCGTCCATCTGTTGGAGTATTGCTAGTTACCCTTGAAATCCAGTAAAGCAAGTCTTCTCTAACAAATGGTGATTTATTAGATGATAACTTTCAGGGGATGTCTTTTTCTGCCTTACATGTGCTAAGGGCTTGATCTGTGCAACATCTCAGGAAAAAGTAATTCATTTTGCTCTCCTTTTAATCTGTCCCATTCATTTCTGTTGTTTTTCATGTGCTGTTCTTCCTTCTGTTATTTCAACTGCCTTGCCTGCTCTACTTCTGTAATCTTGGTAGGATTTCCCTTCCTCCTACTCTCGCTTTCTGTCTTTTAATAAATTAGCCGCTGCCTCCCTGATAACAGAACCATCTCCTCAAGCTGTCTGTGTGTCTGAGGCAAGTTGTCAGCTCCAGGGCACTCATCTCTGACGGCTCTCTTCTGGTTTTCCTCCAGTACATTTCACCAGTGGGAAGACTCTCTCCCTCCTAAATTAAAGGAGACGTTTCTGTTGCTGTTCTGCCTGATTGTGCTGCCACTTCCACGAATGTTTCCTTGTCAGGGACTGCGCTGTCTGTATCCTGTCTGCTTCACAGACTGCTCTCACTTGGTGCATCTCAGTTTTACTCCTTTGTGTTTCTTCTCACTGCCAGCATCAGGGTTTTCCCCCGTTTTACTTGTTCACGTTTTCTCACTGGAGCCCTCTCCCCCTGCAGTGTCAGCTAGCAGCTGTACGCTGCCAGATCTGTCCCTGTTCAGCCTGACTGCCGAGCCCTGGGCAGCTCTGCATTTCCAGCCTTTTGCTGAACATCTGTTGCATGTCTCAGCTATTTCTCTCCCAAGTTGGACAAAAGGATCTTTACTTCTTACATCTTCCCTGGCAGCTCAAGTGCCCTCTTTGTCTCACTGCCAGAGCTCCTGCTTCCCTTTATTTCCCTGTTCATGCCTGCTTTGCCCTACTGCAAACCTAGAGGTATTGCCTTCCAAGCAAAAAAAAAAGCTTTATTTCCCCAGGCCTGAGAGACATAAGACAAGTGGTAATTCTGCTTTTACACAGCTTCTCCTCACTATAAGCTGTTCAATTGAGCCAGACAACAGATATGTAACTGAGTATTATGGATTTATTACTGTTTTTTTTCTAATTAAGCCAATCAAAAAGGATTGTTGCTCGTATTTCCCAATGTTATGCAAAACTACAGACAATCCCCCCCCCAAAAGAGGTGAGTAAACCTGAAGCACTCAGAATGTTCAGCTCTTCAGCACAAGCAACACTTTTAGAAAGTTTTTAACATTGCTGTTATTACAGCTGCTACTACTGCTACCTGGACGGTCTGAGTAGAGTAGAAAAAGGAAGGTGAGCAGGCTTCCAATATACATAATTAGCTTTAGCTTTGTTCAGTATCAGCATGTGGAGATATATATATATATATTGAATATATATATATATGTTGAATATGGCAGTTAGGGAAAGGAGCCTGGAAAGGATGTTTCAGTTCTAAAGGACTTTTAAAAACACTGAAAGCACTTGTCAAAGAAGAAGAACAAAACCCAAGGAACAGACTAACTCAAAGAATCCAGAAATACCTTCGTGTAGCAGAGAAGTGCCCATTAGCAGGTGTGCACTGATGCTCTAATCCCATGTGCTACGTCTCGCCTCAGGTACCGGTGTATCCATGCTTGGGAGTGGGCTRCAGCTTGCCCAGGGTTTCTGCTCGTAAGCAGCTACGCGCTGCTGTGTGTGCTCTACACAGTGCAGTTCTCATCCACAGCCAGGCCACAAATTCCTTGCCACACACTGTAGCTATCAGCTTCCTTGTGCCCTAAATAGACCCTGTGCCTCACATCTGTGCAGCCGCCCTGGTCCAAACTGGCATTTCAGTCTGGTACTCCTTCATGGCACCTCCGTCTTGGAAGTCCTGAAAAAAMTTGGTTTTTTTACAGTTTATTGCTCCAGTGGTACATTTCTGCAATGCAAGACAAATGGATCTATCAGCGAGGAAAGAGGGGTAACGTCCTGCATATACAGTGCTCACATTCAGCAGTGCTCCACGGTGATTTTTAACTGCTTCAYGGGTGCATTTCTCATCATGAGGCTAAGGCTCCAGGATAGTTGCTGCATTGTGTAAGCAGAGTCTGGATAATTTTGCCCTAGACTTAGAAAGGTGACTCTAATTTCTACTAAAAATACATTCACATTCCTCTTGCCTTATTATTAACCACACAGCTCCCCTCTCCCACAGGCACCGCGCTGGTGCAGTCTCTTCTTCTTTGTCCAGATTCTACCCATAACTTCTCTCGAACAGGAGAAAACTCTGTGTGCCCGTTTCTCAGGCCTCATCTTTCCTCYAGGTGAGAGTAATTTGCACTTAACACCGAAAAACCTCCAAAACTTACTTGATTTCTTCATGTTTAGGCAAAGACTTTCTAAAAGACTGCATCATAAAAAAAGCCTTTTGAAGTAAGACTTCAGATTAGAATATTCTAAGGTCTTGAAAAAACAGTTTATTTCAATTGCACTAAAGTTGACAATTGTTTTGCTTTTCTTCCCATATAAGTAAGACAAGCCCCAGGTTCTTTCAGAACAGTATTTAATTACATACAGGGARCATACAAAGTAAGTGTTTAATATGAATAATTCTGCAACTAATCACAAAGTGTCATTTTTAACAACATTTGGTCTGGATAGAGCATTCTAGTTTCACTCTCGTAACAGCTCACTGCTCCATAGACGTTAGTACCAGCGCCAGGGAGCACTTCAGTTAGGCAGGGCCTTCTTCAGCCCTGCTAGGCAGGACAGAGGCCCGCTTACCTGAAGCCTGCAGATGGGCCCAAGGGCCACTTAAGATAAAGGCCAACCTTTCCCTGCTTATGGATGACCCATTCTCCTAAGGAACAGAACTAGAGAATGTGTTTTGTAGGGGAAATTGAGAAATGTTGTCTTCTAGAAAAGGTATTTTCCTCACCAGCAGTTCCAGAAGAAGGTAATTTGGGCTATTATTTTTTTTCCGAGTCCACTTTATTCTGGTTTCTGGGCTCTCACTGGCTTGAGTCACCTGGAGGAAAATGACTGAGGCACCTGCACCTCCTGTAACTGGTAATTATTAATAATTACAGTGCCACACAAATGATATCATTGAAAGTTCAGTGTTTTGAGACTAGCAATTACACAAATTTTACCRTGAAGTGTTTCTGCAAATTATGAGAAAAGCCCATTAGGAATTTTTAAGAATAAGAATGTTTTTCTGGAGAGAGCATTACCAGCATGGCAAGAGCTGTGCTGACTCTGGGGACACATTTTGATGACAGCAAAAATGAGGCGGTGGCCAGCTGGCTCAGAGACCTTGGAAAGGAGGGTAAAATCCCATTCGGATGTTGCCTCTTTTGGCAGCAGCACCCTGGCGTGGAAAGTCACAGTATGATCCGGACCTCTTCCTTTGGCAGCCAACAGTGACCACAGGCTCCTTTCCATTTTGCAATATTTTGGCTGCGTTGGTGAAGCTGTGGATATAAAAGCATAACTCTCATYGCTTGAGCCCAGTGCTGCAACCATTGAGGATTCTTGGGAGAATCACGTAGAACATGGATATGTGTATGTAGGGCCTTTGTGCAAACCAAACATATAGATTTAATACTTCTTTTCTGCTGCTCTAAGGCTGGTGTGCAACTGCGCTGTTCAGAACAATTATCACCTTTATTTTTAATGTATGCRTTTTTGTAGCTGTCACACTACAGTTCATGTTAGTTCGTGTCCTCTATTTTGTATATCCTTTTACAATATAATTATCATTTTTTGCTGTTTTTTTTCTACCACTTCGATGTGTAAAATGAAATGCACCTTTAAAAACATCATAACAGGGCTTTATTTATGAAACAATAAAAAAAATCCACCCTTTCCTCCCAAACAGGTCTGATGGAAAAACAAAAGGAGTTATCATGGATACTAATTGCATTGCCTTATTTCATTTTCTTCTGAAATCTTACTACTGCTGTCCCCAGAAAACATGTATTACATACACTCCTATTCATCAAATTGTAATTCTAAAAGCCACTTGTCTATAAAACTCTGGAGCTAATCCTTTGGTCCTTGGAGATGGGGAGGTAATTACATTCGAATGCCACTTCATTAGGATCATTGTTAGAATAGTAAATCTGGCTGTGGTGAAGTGACTTTTCACTGGTGTTACATGTTGGAAGAATAAGAACACACTGAAATTGCTCTGCGTGTATTCCACCCAGGGATGACTGCTCATTCCATACGGTTCTTTATTTAATAGAAAAATGCAGGCAAGATCTGATGGCMAAAAAATAATGAAAATAAAACCCACAGTCTAGGCAGGGGGATCAGACAAGCTGCTCATCCTGGTCAATTCAAGTCTTAAAAAGCTATTAAACTAATACACAATTTAGGAAAACAAAAAGATATCTTCCAGAATTCCTTCCAAGAGAGAGGAAAACAGACTGAGAGAAGAAGATGATCCCAGATGGTTATGCATAAGTAACCTTCTCTTGCTCCATGGATTGCTTTTAAGGCACCGTAGCCAAGTAGTGGGGCGGCTGTAGMGGTTCCGACCAGGAAAGGGGCTCTGCCCTGGGCAAACTCGGCTCTCTCAGTTGTTCAAGACAGCAAAAGAAAACGGCGAGAAAAGCTGCTCTTCAACAAGGTAAATGAAGATCCCACGGGTACAGCCTGAAATGCTTTCTGACCAGAATCTACAGACACGAGAGAAGACGCATCAGCTTTACAGACAGTAACTGAGGAACGTTTTTTTTCTCCCCCTTTTTCAGCAGAAGGAAATGATGAGCATAACTCAGGCCTGCCACTCGTCGCTGCTGCTGCCACCTCAGTGGTCCAAGTTAATGGTAGGACAGAAAGACCCAAAAAGACCAAAAAAAGACCAAAAGTACAATTTTTTTTTAAAAGACCAAAGTACAACTGACATCCACCTATCTACCCACGTGAGAAGAGGCATCTACAGCCTGGGATGCAGGTGAGTAGCGGGACGATGTTTCTGTGCCCATAGTGCTTAACGGACCAGTGAGAAGATGACTGCATGAAATACTTTACGCATGCATTCATAGTGGAAAGAGCCATGGCCGAGAAAGAAAAAAGATTTCAGTTACTAGACATATAATCACTGATCTTCACAAATGAAAGTTTGGACTGATCAGTATAATCTCTATAGACTAAAATTTAACTCCATGCTAAGGACATATGGTAGAAGTTGTTCCATAAATTTAGATATATGTGAGAAAATGGTAGCTAAGAATGTATCTGACTTGAAATAGATTGTTGTCTATGTGCAAATCATTGTATGTAAAATTCAAATGTCAGAATTTTTTTTTTTCCAGAAAACAGAACAGAAGCCGTATTTGAGGTCCCTGTGATTTCATGAAATGCTGCTGCCCAGGTCAGGTCACACAACCATAGTGATCATCAGGTAGAGTGACTGTGCAGAAGTTAGCGACACAACAGAAGCTTCATTAAAGGATGTGGAATTGATACAAAGCATTCAAACTGCATATTTTCCTATTACATAATTAGAAATCAAATGCTTTTTATTTTATTTTTATTGCATTTCATAACACACCAAAGTGCAGCTCGACCCTGAGAAATCCTGTTTCATTCTTTCAACTGCTGATTCTTAAAATGCTCCCCCTTTCCCCTCCCATCCCCACCTTGGTTACAGGATTGAACATTAATCTATAAAGGAAGGTCTAGAATTTGACCACCAGAAACTTGGTGCAGATTATTTCATCTATAGATTCAGATACACAAAACGAAATGTTTGTCCTCAGCCTCTGAGGTTAAATCACCTACACAGATGAAGTGAAGGCCAGAACAAATGGACGCATTGGGAAAGCACTGGCCCTTGAAGCTGAAAGCCAAAGACTTAAAACACTGTGTGGCCATTTGCTGATACTGGCTTTTAACAAGAGGAGGAGAGAGATGTTTGTCAGAGGGTTTCTAATTGAAGATGTTTGTAGTGGGGCAGAAAACCTGAGTGGAGTCTTTGCAGAGTGGGTTTAATAGGAGTCTTGCTTAAAAAAAAATAAGCAAATGGAAAACCATCCTTAGCCCTGCATGGTTTAAGGTGTGCTCTGTTTTGAGCAGAGAGAAATGGGTAGTGAGAAGTGGGCCTTAAATCGGCCTCCTCTGGACTCTGTGGACGTAGGATCTCCATCAGCACCTTTGGAGTCTGTGAGGAGCGAGAGGCTCCCCCAGCAAGACCTGCCCCGTCACAGCCTTCTGACCAGCCGCTCGCACTCGGTTTTCAACTCTTCCCTTTCCTGCTCTCTTCAGTTTTATTTCTCCTTAGTTCACTAGCAAATGGACCTTGCTGGTGCTGACATATTTGGCCCGTCTTCCTTATAGCCACGGCTCACAGACCAGAAATTTCAGGATGAACCTGATAAATCCAGCAGACATGCAAGGAAGGTGCGTATSTGATGGAAGAGGGGACGAGGGGGATGTTCCTTCATTTTCTGCCTATGGAAAACCGAGGAGAGCTGAACTGAAAGGTGATTTCCAAACAGGCTTTGCAATACTATGAATCACATCACATCACAGCAGCTTTTCCAGTTTGGAGGTTGCGGCTTGTTTTTTCCTCTTGAAAAGCTCAACCTGATCCTCAAGCTGATTGATAGCTGGTGATGATAATAATAAAACATTATATAAAATAAATTTGGAATCTCTTCAGCATCCAGAATAATTTTAACATTGATCATCCTTATATGACTTATCTAATGGTATGAATTTTGATGTATTCTTCCAATGTTTCCCTTTCTTAAGAATASTGTGTTGGCCTACACTTCCATTTATCGTATTCGTAAGATCTCGCTCATATGAAATCAGGAAGGAAAAAGCAACATTGGTATAGTCTGTATCTGGGAAAGCATTAAAATTAGTAGACAAAACGCACATTTTTTAATTGCCTCAGGGTTGACGATCTACCCCAGAGTCTAAGATTCCACTAGGATGCCATTTGATTAGGACCAAAAGCCCAGAAAGCCAGAAGGTGTAACTGAGCTCAATCAAAAGAATGAAATGAAAGCAGAGTTTCAGAAACAGATACATTTGAATTCGCTGAAAACCAAGTTCAACTAGAAAATTGTGGGAGAGAAGCTTATTACTCTGTTTTCTTGAATAAACAGAAAATATTTTTTTTTCCCAAAGAGCCTGCTCACTTCTGTGTGGTCTGCATTTTTCAGCAAGCGAAGCTGAAACCTTTCAGAATATTCTTGTAAAAAACAGGCAAGTGCATTAGAAATTACTAATATTGATCATATTCCTTAGCAGAATACTTAGATACTTTGGCTAAAAAGATGATCTCTTTTAAATAGAAGCTTTTCCAAAGCATCTATTAGGTCTTTTGAACAAATGAAGAAATGAAAACTAAACAAAGGATAAACCAAATAACACTAGCTTAGCAAGCAAATGGTGTCCATATTTAGCCCATAAAATTTCTGTTGGATGAGRAAGGCTAAAATTATCTACTGCTAGAATAAGCCTCCTCTGGCCTTGTCATGTCAGAAATGTTTCCATTGATGTGCATGCAAATACTAGCACTGACAGTTACTTGCGACAGGAAAAAAAGAACAATACAGAGGTTATGGGAAGAGTTATTTATTACCATTTATTACGCTGTTCTGCCATGAGACRAGATTAGACAAAAGTATCCAGGCACTATTTACATGAAGGATCTTGTCTTGAAAGAGGATTGAATTTCCCTCTGCTGTTTTATGATTAGGAATACCAAATTTCTCTAGAAAAAAATAAAGGCATGGGGGGAAGAAAAGCTTCTCTTCCTTTTTTCTAACCTCGAAAATGGAAATCTGAGTAGGTCGACAATAATCCTTTACTTGCACAAAAGTGATATTTACGTCTTTGCAAATGTAGGATGCTTTGTTCACAACCTGGTTGCTAGGAAGTATATTTGTCTATTAAATAAGCATGAATTCACTACATTTGAATGGTGCTGCAATTATTGGACATGGTACACACCGAAGTGCCTAAGATGATGAGATACCACTGAAATAAGGGGRAAAAAAAAGAATGAAAAAAACGATGATATGCCCCAAATCCGCTCGTTCTCCACAGGCSTGCACACACCTGTGGCTCGTGGGCCGCATTGCTCAAGGGAAGCAGCGCAGACTAAGGACACGAACCCTTTCTCATCCCGATGGGCCACAGGGAGCATCGCTGCCGGCCGCTCACRAGACCGGGGCACCCAGAGCTGCTGCTCTCCGTCCACACGCAGCGATCCCGCTCTGCCTCCAGATGCCTCARGGAAACCATGCCTCAAGGAAAGATGCCTCATGGAAAGCCTATGGATTTCCATGCCTGCTTACAGAGACCCACACCCTTGGGGCCACAAATTGCCAGTACCTGTGGCTCACCACAGGCACTGGGGGCTTTGACTCTCGGCCCCTTTTTGCTCTTGCAAGTGATCAATTCAGTCGATCAATACCTTTTCCTGTCAGGACCCAGCGCTATCGATGCCTGTCCGCTTCCACGCCTATCAATAAATTCAATATTGATATGTCAGTAGGCCCCAAACCCGCTCATTCTCTACAGGCAGGCACCCCTTTGGCTCAGGGGCTCACCCTGCCCCTCCGGAGGCAGCTGTTACAGACCCACCTGCTCTCACGGGTATATGGCTGTTTCCCAATGCATACATCTGCTTCTTGTCCTGCAGTTAAATTGGTAGGTTGTGTTGAAATGGGTCTTTTTCTTCTGCAGTCTTCTCTGGAAGTTCTTTAAAGTTCTCTGGAGGTGTTTATAGACTGAAYGACTTGAGCAGGATTGGAATTTTGAAGCAAGCCTTTCATTCCAAGTGGGTTATTTTTTCCTCAGGAAATGATCTACGTGGTGTAGCTGTTATCACTGCACGTTTGGAGCTCACTGTGCTCCTTTCTCAAGCTCAGCTCTTGAAGGGTGTGACCCTCCCTATAGCAGCAGTTACTGCTCAGCTCCAGCATGGGAGACTCTCAAACACACTCGGGCTTCCACAGGCACAGACGGGGCCGCTGWCAACACCCCCCGCCTCTCTCTGGAGCAGATCCCAGGTCCCATCAAGGTTTCACGCCTAGCAGACATACCTGCTCTGCTGGCTCACTGGGATTGGGCATGTCAACAGCAGTACCTGTCATGCACTTTTTCACACTGTACTGAAAATTCATGCAGTGGCTCAAAACTTCAGCTTTTTCATTCGTAACTCAGGGATTTCACATTGCTGTTTTGAATGGATTTGGTTGCAGTCCAGAGGCTCTAGATTTGGCTTGTTGCATAGAGGAGACCCTGATAGAGGAGAGCTGGGTAAAAAATACTGAACCAGGAAACCACATTATCTTGTTTATTTTATTAGAAAAAATACTTCACTCTCCCTTCACCCTTTCTGTCCTCTCTTTCCCCTTAGTTCTCTCTGTTTAGCAAGGCGCTCAGTGTCCAGCCCAAGGAAGTATTCGTGACTAATGTCACGATTCAGTGTGTGGTAGGGCCTCTGGTCCTTGGGGCTTCATGTGGCGGTAGCACTTGGACAGAAATGTGAGATGCAGAAGAAGGAAGGTTTCTGTCTGTCCTCCCCAGGTCTTTTTTTTCACAGGGAAGTATCAGAGGGCAGCAGGAAAGAGCAAGCTAAGAATGAAAGAAAATCTGAATTAGACCCAAGGAAGGAGAAAATGCTCAATTTTCAATTCAGCAGTGATTATCCATCCAAAAGAGCAGATGGATAATGTAGAAAGCTCTTATAGACAAGACCAGCTTTAGGATTATTGGAGCTGCAGGAAAATCGTCTAATACTACCTGCATGCAGTATGGAGAGGGTGTCCARCAAAACAAACTGACTGTGAGATTAGCTGAGTCTACTGTGTCATGGTTTAGTGAGCATGTAACATTGGTGTAAGAAAGCACTCTGGATTTGCAGAGCTAGGCAGGTAAATAAAATGTATCTTGTATCTGGAAGAGACAATGGCATTTCTCCCGCTCATGAGACTGTTCATGGCTTTTCAGTGGGAAAAGGAGGTCCAGAACAAGGACAACTACTGGAATATACTATTGAAGAAAGAGTAGAAGAGAAAAGTGAAGGTGGGAATCTGCTCAATCCAGCACCACCAAGCCCAGATTTGTGCAGGCAAATTTGGGCTAGGATGTGTAGCGCTAAGTTTGCCACCAGCAGGAGAACATGCAGCCAGGGCCCAGTACAAGAGCTCACGCGACAAGTTGTATTTGGAGCCAAACATGGCAATTATCTGCTGACCTGATGCCACATTAAGTGATGATATAAGTAGTGATGATATTCCTATCTAATTTTCATAGAACTTTTCTTTAAAACAATTAGATATGCGATTATAAACAGGGAGGCCAAAATCAAATGAATGGGGAAATTAGGGCATGAGAAGAGCATAAATTACCTATCACCCTTTCATAAAAGCCTAGGAATACAACCTGGATGCAGATCCTTTAACACTTATGAGCCGAGACCTCCTCTATCAGCTCATAATATGACKTTAAAAAGCAGTAGGCAGCTCAAAATCTGAAACCACACTCCCTTGTTCTGGCAATTTAAAATCCCCTCTTGAGGCAATGGGGTGAACATTTTTATTGGTACGACTAGTGGTACATATATTGCTGCATAAATACACCAGTTGTGGTATATGTGACAAAAATGAGCACTCTTTCTCAATATAATATCTGTAAAAAGATTAATACAAACATTTAATTATTTGTGATTTATATAGAAATCGTGGGTTTGAATAAGATTGTTCTGTGCATATGAAAACCTTGAGCTTTTTATTCACCTCAGTTTTTAAGATAAAGACCATGAAAGATATCTTCCGTTATAGGAATGAGCCCATTAGTGCTTTGGCTGTAACCTGACAGACGTGAAGCTCCATCGAGCCTCGGTACCTGACAGACTGCCTGGCAGTTGCTATGGTAACTGATGAGGATGCGGGGTGCTAAAAAAAATCACCACCTCTGGGCTGAAATCAGGCCTGGAGAAGCGCAGATGGATGGGGCTCCGCTGCCTCAGAGGGT
This sequence comes from Nothoprocta perdicaria, assembly GCF_003342845.1. NCBI lineage: Eukaryota > Metazoa > Chordata > Aves > Tinamiformes > Tinamidae > Nothoprocta > Nothoprocta perdicaria. The sequence goes on from NW_020455339.1 coordinate 840,119, forward strand.
GCAATACGGTGGGATTTGTGAATTTTCGCATGCACAGCAGTGAACAAGCTGTAGAGAGGACATATAGACTTGAAGACTGAGAAATCTCTGTTTGGCAGAGTTGGCACACTGAACGCCCTGCAAATGCAGAAGCAGAGATGAGATCTAGTCAGAGAAGCAAAATTTTATTTAATACATTAATTGGTTCCAGCTGTGCTCACTGGGCCTGGTTTCATCTGAAACATGGGTTTAATGAACTCGTGTGTAATGTGACTGTGCCTGAAAGCCCTATGAATTTCTCCAAAGTCATGGATTGGTACTGCTACAGGCCTTTCTCTGGAGCAGCCAGCTAATGGGAGGTCTTCCCATTCACAGAATCACAGAATCACAGACTGTTCAAGGTTGGAAGGGACCTCTGGAGATCATCCAGTCCAACCCCCTGCTCCAGCAGGGACACCCAGAGCACGGGGCACAGGGCGGCATCCAGGCGGGTTTGGAAGACCTCCAGAGAAGGAGACTCCACAGCCTCCCTGGGCAGCCTGGGCCAGGGCTCTGTCACCCTCACAGGGAAGAAGTTCTCCCTCACATGGAGATGGAGCTGCCTGGGTTTCAACTTACACCCATTACCCCTTGTCCTGTCACTGGCCACCACTGAGAAGGGCTTGGCCCCTTCCTCCTTACATTCCTCCTCAGATACTTATATATATTGATCAGAGCTCCTCTCAGTCTTCTCTTTTCCAGACTAAACAGGCCTAGCTTGCTTATTCTTTCCTCATCAGAGAGATGCTCCAGTCCCTTCGTCATCTTTGTCACTCTGCTCTGGACCCTCTCTAGAAGCTCCACGTCCCTCTTGTCCTGGGGAGCCCAGAACTGCCCCCAATGCTCAGGTGCGGCCTCACCAGAGCTGAGCAGAGGGGCAGGATCCCCTCCCTTGACCTGCTGATGAACAACAACAAAAACCCTTCGTTCAGAAAAGCTCTGTTAGCACTGCTTTCCTCTCCTTAGCAGCCCCTTTCAAAAGCGACACCAACGGTGCCTCCGCACTCTCTCCTCCTCTCAACCCTAACACTAATTTGCAACAACTTTTCAGGCCGGTGCTCCCACCATGACCTCCCCTTGTGGACCAYAACAGAAGCTTCTTCCAGAACAGCTCTCGGTGCCACCCTCCATCCTTTAGCAGCCGCTTTCCTAAYCCACACCAAAACTGCCTCTCCACTCTCTCCTTTTCTCAGCCCATAATCCTGATTTGCCACAAATATTAAGTCCTGCGCTCCCACCATGGCCTCCCTTTGTGGACCACAGCACAAACATCTTCCAGAAGAGCTTTCTCRACACGCTTTTCATTCCTTTAAAAGCCTCTCTGAAAACCCACCCAACGGTGCCACTGCACTCCCTCCTTTTCTCAACCCTAACCCTAATCTGAAACTATTTTTCCGGTGTTTCCTGACGCCATGACCCCGCTGGGTGGACCCCAACTCAAACTTCTTCCAGAAGAGCTCTCTTGGCCTTGCTCTCCTTCCTTTAGCAGCCCCTTTCCAAACCCACTGCAATGGTGCCTCTGCACATTCTCCTTCTCTCAGCCCTAATCCTAAACCTAACTTGCCACAAATATTAAGGCCTGTACTCCCATCATGACCCCCCTTTTTGGACCACAACCCAAATTTCTTCCAGAGGAGCTTTCCTGTCAGCATTTTCCTTCCTTTTGAAGCCTCTCTGAAAACCCACGCCAGTGGTGCCACTGCACGCTCTTGTTTCTCAACTCTAACCCTAAACCTTATCTGGATCACTTTTTCCAGTGTGTCCTGCCACCATAACTGCTGTGGTGGACCGCAAAACAATTTATTTCCAGAAGAGCGGGAAGCCTTGCTTTCAGGGAATCAGGGAATGGYTGAGGTTGGAAGGGTCCTCTAGAGATCATCTAGTCCAAACCCCCTACTCAAGCAAGGACTCCTAGAGCATGTGGCACAGGGTCATATCTAGACGGGTTTGAAGATCTCCAAACCACTCTTTACCCTCACTCTACGCYTGTTCAATAGATATTCAGGGGACTACATGCAAGGTCACCTGCAGTTTGACTTTGTGTGCCTTGTACACATCTAAATACTGCCCAAGAGCAATGTTACAAATACCTAATACAACTTAAACAGAATTAAAACAAGAAAAACCAAACAGCAGTACTTTGGAGTAGGCCTACACACTTTCTGAGATCAACTGATGGAATTCTATCAACTGACAGAATGACAATGTTGAATCAAGAAAAATACAATGAAAGGCAGTGGGAAGAGAATACGAAGGAATAAAGAGGGAGGTGAAGGCACCAGGGGGAGTTCTGCTCACAGGGAAAACCATGTTTAAACTTTGATACCTCACATCTGGATGACAGTGAGAGAAATGACCTTGCTACGAAGCTGGGGCAGCAATAGCTCTCAAAAACTGCAGATGTCCTCAACAAGCAGGATGTTTTTCTTCTGCTTGCATAACTCACAATAATTCTGCTTCTATTCCTTAATATTTCACAAAAATATTGAAAAAGTTTCAAGCGAATGTAGAGCAAATAAAGARCATTTCTCTGTAACCTCTAAGATCTTCAATAATTTATGAGATTCTGATAATTTTGTCACTCCTGTCTTTTTAACCTCCATTTACCCTCAGTCCTACTCCCCATTTTTACCCTCAGTGGTGCTCCCGATGTTTACCCTCAGACCTACACCCAATGTTTACCCTCAGTCCTCTTCCCGATGTTTACCTTCAGTGGTACTCCCAATATTTACCCTCAGTCCTACTGCCGACGTCGACCCTCAGTGGTACTCCCAAAGTTCATCCTCAGCTGTCCTCCCAATGTTTACCCTCAGTTTACCCGTTCCTTCCTGTACCAGTTCCTTTCAAAACACACACTGAGGGTGCCTCTCCACTCTCTCATTCCCTCAACCCTCACCCTAWCCCGGAACAATTTTTCATGTCCATGCTCTCACCATGACCCCCTTTTGTGGGCTACAACAGAATCTTCTTCCAGAAGAGTTCTTGGCACCGCTTTCCATCCTTTAGCAGCCCCTTTCCAAACCCACACCAACACTGCCTCTGTGCACTCTACTTCTCTCAATGCTATCCCTATCTCTAATTTGCCACAAATATTAAGGCCTGTGCTCCCACCATGACACCTCATTTGGTGGACCACAACACAAATATCTTCCAGAAAAGCTTTCTTGGCACCACTTTCCTTCCTCTAGGAGTCTGTTTCCAAAGCTATTCCAACGGTGCCACTGTGCTCTCTCCTTCTCTCAACGCTAACCCGAACCCTTAATCTGCAAGATATTTTAAGGCCTGTGCTTCCGCCATGACTCCCTTTTGTGGACCACAGTAGTAACTTCTTCCACAAGAGCTCTCTTGGCCTTGCTTTCCTTCCTTTAACAATCCCTTTCAAAGCACACACAAACGGTGCCTCCGCACTCTCTCATYCTGTCAACCCCTAACCCTAACATGCTACGATTTTTCAGGCCTGTGCTCCCACCTTTGTGGACCACTACACCAACTTCTTCCGGAAGAGATCTCTTGTTATCTCTTTCCTTACTTTTGAAGGTGCTTTAAAATAACACASCAGCAGTGCTCTCTGTGCTCTCTCCTTTCCTCAACTGGAACTCTGTCCCTAATTTCGAGGAATTTTTCAGCGCCGTCCTGCCTTTATGAGCCACTTTTGTCGACCACAGCACTAACTTCTAATGTAATAGCTCTCTTGACATTATCTACTCACATTTCAAGACCTCATGTTATTTACCTTGAATCATAGCAACAAATAAAGGAATTTATTTTTGATCTTTACAACAACCTGAAGTATCCTTCTCACCGGTGACTTCCATGACATTTGAATCTTTGCTGTATGTTATTGACCAGTTTTCCAGCTAGGGAAACATCTACCACAATCTGTTACAAGACAAGGAAAGCAGAATTAGTGAGGGCCAAGTTGAGCACATCTACCGTCTTTGATTCACATAACAGGAGAATATTTCAGAATATTTCAGAATATTTAAGGTTGGAAGGGACCTCTACAGATCATCTAGTCCAACCTTCCTGCTCAAGCAGGCACACCTACAGCATGT